>NC_087305.1:4572887-4945387 GCF_015220805.1 Pogoniulus pusillus | reverse complement strand
AAATAAATAAAACAAAGCAAAATAAAATGAAATGAAATAA
Organism: Pogoniulus pusillus; assembly: GCF_015220805.1. NCBI lineage: Eukaryota > Metazoa > Chordata > Aves > Piciformes > Lybiidae > Pogoniulus > Pogoniulus pusillus. The sequence continues at coordinate 4,945,347 of NC_087305.1, read as the reverse complement.
AACAAAACAAAATAAAATAAATAAAACAAAGCAAAATGAAATGAAATAAAATAAGCAAAATAAAATGAAATGAAATAAAACAAAACAAAATAAAATAAATAAAACAAAGCAAAATGAAATGAAATAAAATAAGCAAAATAAAATGAAATAAAGCAAAACAAAATAAAATAAAATAAATAAAGCAAAGCAAAATAAAATGAAATAAAATAAACAAAATAAAATTAAATAAATAAAAACAAAATAAAATAAATAAAACAAAACAAAATAAAATGAAATAAAATAAAATAAAATATAAAATAAAATAAATAAAACAGAGCAAAATAAAATGAAATAAAATAAAATGAAATAAATAAAACAAAGCAAATTAAAATGAAATGAAATAAAATGAAATGAAATAAAATAAAATGAAATAAAATAAACCAAAATAAAATAAATAAAAACAAAGCAAAATAAAATGAAATAAAACAAAACAAAATAAAATAAATAAAACAAAACAAAATAAGATGAAATAAAATAAAATAAACAAAACACAACAAAATAAATGAAACAAAGTGAAACAAAATGAAATAAACCAAACAAAACAAAATGAAATAAAATAAAACAAAAGAAAAGAAATAAAAAGCAAAGCAAAATGCAATGAAATAAAATAAAATAACGAAATAAAACAAAATAAAAGAAAGTAAAAGAAAATAAATTAAGAAACAAACACACAAAAAAGGGTGGGGGGGGGTTGGGTAAAGAAGAAGAATCTCCTTCGAAGAATCCTCTTTGAACAGTTTAAGGACTCATTGAATGGAGCAGTGGAGGGGGGGAGAGGGAAAGACAAACCTGAGCTGTAAAAATGGCAATAAAATGAAATAAAAGAAAGTGAAATTAAATAAGACCCAAAAAAACCCCAAAACAAATTAAAATGAAATAAATAAAACATCCAATTCCAATCCCTCTGCCATTTGCAGGGACTCCTTCCACTAGACCAAGCAGCTCAAGCATTCAATGGATGGATGCTGATGGGATGCATAGGATGGGATCTGAAAGCTTAGAATGGGTTGGAAGGGAACTTTAAGACCATCCAGTTCCAACCCCCCCCCTGTCACGGGCAGAGATAGCTCCCACTAAACCAGATTGCTCAAGGCTTCAGTGGATGGGATGGGATGAGATGCTCCAAGCCCAAAACCCAGCTAGGAAAAGCAAATCCAGAGCTGCACCCCAAACTTGGTGTCCTGTCAAGGTACTGCAGCACCTTTAGTGGTACTTAGAGCTGCCAGAGTCGCTTTACTCCAAAGCTGGGGATGGTGATGCTGGGGTGGTGCTGGCATAGTGCTAGGGCAGCTCTGGGCAATGTTGGGGTGATGCTGAGTGACCCTGGGGCAATGCTGGGTGACCCTGGGGTGATGTTGGGTGACCCTGGGACAATGCTGGGTGACCCTGGGGTGATGCTGGGTGACCCTGGGGTGATGCTGAGTGACCCTGGGGCAATGCTGGGTGACCCTGGGGTGATGCTGGGTGTCTCTGGGGCAAAGCTGGGGTGATGCTGGGATGATATTGGGGCAGCTCTGGGCAATGCTAGGTGTCTCTGGGGCAATGCTGGGTGTCCCTGGGGTGATGCTGGGTGTCTCTAAGGCGATGTTGGGTGACCCTGGGGTGATGCTGGGTGTCTCTGGGGTGATGCTAGGTGATGCTGGGGTGAAGCTGGGGTGATGCTGGGGTGATGCCAGGCGCTGGGGCTTTTGCAGCCCCCCGGCCAGCCCCATCCCTCCTGGAAGAAGGCACTTGCAAGCCCCCTCTGCTGCACCAAAGCAACAGAAGGTGTCATGCAAAGCCTACACGGTTATTTTCGAGCCAGTGTGCAAATAAGCCTGTCAGCTGAAGCTCCTCAGAGCCAAGACTTCCAGATACCCCCCAACGATCTGCATCTCAACAAGACACCATGTGGCTGAGCCCCAGCAGCTCTGCAGAAGCCATTCAGGGACAAGGGTTTGGGGAGAGCTCTGGTGGTGAGATGCTGAGATCCCTCCCCAGCTGCACCCTGCACCACAGGGGTGGGGCAAGGTGAGGTCGTGCTGGAGCCCTGAAAGGGTGGTGATGGGTTTGGTGGTGTCTTAGAGGGTTGTGGAGGTTTCTGTGCATAGCTGGGGGGGAGGAGGGTGGGGTTGGTGTGACCATCTTGTGGCCTTGAAGGATCTGAAGTGGGCTACAAAAAAGCTGGGGAGGGACTTTTGAGAAGGTGTGGGAATGGCAGGAGGAGGAGGAATGGGCTTGAAGTGGCAGAGGGGAGATTGAAACTGGATGTGAGGAAGAAGTTGCTTGCAGTGAGGGTAGTGAGACTCTGGCACAGGTTGAGAGTGGTGAGACCCTGGCATAGGTAGAGGGTGGTGAGACCCTGGCACAGGTTTCCCAGGGAGGTTGTGGAGCACAGAAGCACAGAATGTGATCAAAGATCACATTGGGTGCTTCTGTGCTCCACAACCTCCCTGGAGGTGTTCAGGATGACTCCTTGAGTGCCCTTTTCTAGCAGGAGGTGTCCCTGCCTATGGCAAGGGGTTAGAAGTAGCTGAGCTTTGAGCTCACTTCCAACCCAGCCCAACCCATTCTATGGCTCTATCTATAAAAGACAACATCTCTCTGGGTTTTACACATGAGAAATCACAGAATAGCTCTGGTTGAAAGGGACTCACAAGCATCACCAACCCTGACTGATTCCATGGTTCCATGATTCTATGATTCTATGGTTCTATGGTTCAATGATTCTATGACTCTGTGGTTCTATGGTTCGTTGACTCTATGATTCAATGATTCAATGGTTCTATTGTTCTATGATTCTATGGTTCCATGGTTCCATGATTCCATGGTTCCATGGTTCCATGGTTCTATTGTTCCATAATTCCATGGTTCTATTGTTCTATGGTTCTATGGTTCTATGGTTCCATGGTTCCATGGTTCTATGGTTCCATGGTTCCATGATTCCATGGTTCCATGGTTCTATGATTCCATGGTTCCATGATTCCATGATTCCATGGTTCCATGGTTCCATGGTTCCATGGTTCCATGATTCCATGGTTCTATGGTTCCATGGTTCTATGGTTCCATGGTTCCATGGTTCTATGGTTCCATGGTTCCATGGTTCCATGGTTCTATGGTTCCATGATTCCATGGTTCTATGGTTCCATGGTTCCATGGTTCCATGGTTCTATGGTTCCATGATTCCATGGTTCCATGGTTCCATGGTTCTATGGTTCCATGGTTCCATGGTTCTATGGTTCCATGATTCCATGGTTCCATGGTTCTATGGTTCTATGGTTCCATGGTTCCATGATTCCATAGTTCTATGGTTCTATGGTTCCATGATTCCATGGTTCCATGGTTCTATGGTTCCATGATTCCATGGTTCTATGGTTCCATGGTTCCATGATTCCATGATCCATGGTTCCATGGTTCCATGGTTCTATTGTTCTATGGTTCCATGGTTCCATGGTTCCATGGTTCCATGGTTCTATGGTTCCATGCCACAGTGTAGTGCTCACAGCAGTTTGCCCCTGGTTGAACTTGCTCCTCCTAAAAGCTCTTTTCCAAGCCCCCAGGACTGAGTAATTCCAGGAGGAAATGCTTTTGAGGACCTGTGTGCAGGAGGGGAAGGAGCTCAGGAGCCCCTGGAGCTTAGCACAGCCCCCAGTGACTTTTAGGCTTCCAGGACCCTCTTGTTGGAGTTGCAGCACGCAGCCAGCAGGGGATTAAAAGCGAAGCCCAACCCCAGCCTGCAAATCCCTGCAGTTATTGGGAGCTCTTTCTGTTCTCCAGCCAATTATGGAATTCATATCCCAAATTTTCATTGGCTTCAGTATTCCCTTAAACAACACAAAAGAAAGAAGGGAGGAAAAAAGCCTAATTAAGGTATCTGTGCAACAAAAAAAGGGAAGCCTTTAGTGGTGATTTGGGAGAAGAATTAGAGGAGAAGGAGGAGATATTTCTTGTTAAATGCCTGCTGCAAATTAATTGAGCTCTTAATTAGGCTTTAGGAGTAAGATTGTTAGTGAGATGGATTCACCCAGACTTCAAAAGTGAGAAAGAGAGGGGGAAGGAAGGAAGGAAGGAAGGAAGGAAGGAAGGAAGGAAGGAAGGAAGGAAGGAAGGAAGGAAGGAAGGAAGGAAAAGAAGAGAAAGAAGAGAGAGAAAGAGAGAGAAAGAAAGAGAGAGAGGCTCTCACCACTCTCATGGCGCAGATCTTCCTCCTCACCTCCAGCCTCACTCTCCCCACCTCCAGCTCTGCTCCATTCCCCCCACTCCTGCCACTCCCTCACAGCCTCCAAAGTCCCTCCCCAGCTTTTTTGAAGCCCCCTGCAGATCCTGGAAGGCCACAAGAAGGTCCCCTGGGAGCCTCCTCCGCTGCAGCCTGCACAGCCCCAACTCTTTCAGGCTGTGCTCACAGCAGAGCTGCTGCATCCTCCTGGCCCTGCTCTGGACACTCTCCAGCACCTCCACAGCCCTCTTGGCCCAGGGGCTCCAGAGCTGGATGCAGCACTCCAGGTGGGCTCTCAGCAGAGCAGAGCAGAGGGGGAGAATCCCCTCCCTCGCCCTGCTGGCCACACTGCTGCTGCTGCAGCCCAGGCTCTGCTTGGCTCTCTGGGCTGCAAGTGCACACTGCTGGCTCCTGCTGAGCTTCTCCTCCAGCAGCACCCCCAAGTGCCTCTCCTCAGGGCTGCTCTCCAGCCTGGCACTGCCCAGCCTGGAGTTGTGCTTGGCATTGCCTCGCCCCAGCTGCAGGACTTTGCACTTGGTCTTGTTGAACCTCCTGAGCTTGGCTTGTGCCCACCTCTGCAGCCTGTCCCAAACTGCTTTGTTAACCCCCCCCCCCCCCAACTCCCTTCCCACCCAACCCTCCCCTCCTAGGACGGATGGCAGCAGAGAGAGAGATTTGGAACTGGAGTTTGTGTCTGCAGAGGAAATGTGGAGGGCAGGTTGCAAGAAGAGGTTTCATTCTTTCCCCTCAGCATTTCCTTAGAAGAAGAGAGAGGAGAGGAAAGAAAAACCTCTCAACCAAGCAGTGTTTTTGGACCAGCTCTGCTCTATAGAGCCTCAGGAGTCACTTCCCTACCTCCATGCCCAGCCCCAGTCCTAATCCTCTCATCCTCGGGGATTTCATCGCAGTGCCACTGGACCCTGAGCTGCACCAACCCAACCCTCCAAGCCAGCACCTCCCAACACACCCCCAGTCGTGAGGGGCACCCCGAGGTGCTGAGACTCCAACACATGAAGCCCATGGACTCACTGAGATGTCAGAGACCAGCCAGTGCCTCCAGAAGCGGTTCCTGGGGTTGGCTCTGCTGGGAGCATCGGGGTCCACCAGCACCAGCAGGTACTTCTTGTCCTGCAAGAGAGGAGAAAGCTGTGGGAGTGAGGCTTTGGGACTGTGGTGTGAGAGCAAGGAGCAGCCTTCAGGAGTGTTAGCAGCTCCTAAAACACAATTTCCTCTCCCCCTCCCCTCTATTTTCCCATTGCTATGGTTACATTGCTGCAGAAGGAGCAGAGAAGGTGAGGGATGGACACAGCCCGGGGGAAAGCAAGGGCCACAGACCTGCTCGGGATGATTTCCTCTTCTCCACCTCACTCCTCAGAGAGAGGAAGGGCAGAAGTTTTTCTGCTGCCTCCAAATAACAGGCATCAAAGAGAGCCTCCTCCACTGCCAGCCATCCTCTAACCACAGCTGACATCAGCAGGTGGCACAGGGACCTGTCCCCAGCACAGGGAATCCTCCACCTTGGGAGACTCAAATCCAGCTCCAGCCTTGAGGTGTTCCCAGGGACAGAATAATTGTGCCAGACACCTTGAGTCCTGTCTTCAGTTTTGGAGCCCTCACTCCAAGGACATTGAGCAGATGCAGGAGGACCAGAGAAGGGCAACAAAGCTGGGGAAAGGTCTGGAAAACAGGAGTGGGAAGGAGCAGCTGAAGGAGCTGGGGCTGGAGAAGAGGAGGATGAGGGGAGACCTTCTGGCTCTCTACAGCTCCCTGAAAGAAGGCTGGAGGCAGTTGGAGGTTGGGATCTTCTCCCAAGGAGCAAGCAACAGGATGAGAAGAAATGGCCTCAAATTGCAGCAGGGGAGGTTTAGGTTGGGTGTGAGAAGAACCTTCTTGACTGAAAGGGTTCTGAAAGCCTGGCACAGCCTGCTGGTGGAATCCCCACCCCTGGAGGTGTTTCAGAGCCTCTGAGAGGTGGTGCTGAGGGGCATGGCTGAGCCCCACCCCTGGCAGCGTTAGGGGATGGTTGGAGTGGATGATCTGAAAGAGCTTTTCCAGCTGGTCCTGTGATTTGGTGGCTCCCCAGGGGTGGCTGTGAGGAGCTCTACCTGACAAACCCCAAACTCACCCCAAGATGCGTCAGAAGTGTGGGAAGAAGGCAAAGCTGCTGCCCCCCCACACACCCAGGGGGGTGGGCAACCTCTGCTGGCTGATGGCAACTGGTCAAAGAGACAGAGGGCACTGCTGGATGATGCTGGCTCAGCGTGCCAGCATCTCCACAGCCCTCTGAGAGCTCCCAGCACCCAAAGGTGCCCCCAGCTCTGCCAGCCAAGGTGGATATTTTGGTCTCTGGAGGATGGAGCTGGGTTTGAAGTGACCTCTGGAGGCTGTGGATAGGAAACCTGCTGATCTCCAGGGATTTGGCAGGACCTCAGGCACCAGCTTATCCTGCAAGCACCCAGATTAAGGGCTCTATCTCCTAATAAAACCTGCAGGTGCATCTGCCAGCTGCCAGCAGTGCCACGCTGGGCTCCAGCCAGCCCAGGGGCTGGGCTTGCATCAACGGCTGCGGATTTAACTCGGCCGTTCCCACCCAAATTAGCTGGGGCTGGATGGACAAATCCCTCCCAGTGGCTTGTGAAACCTGCAGGGATTTTCACAGCCAGGCTGCTGTGGCTGTCACAACCCTTTTTCCACTCCCCCTCTCTCCTCCCTCTGTTTCCCAACCCTCGGTGGGGGCAAATTGGGCAAGAGAGCCCTGGGGGTACTGCTGTACCCAGAGGTGCTCTGCAGACCCTTCCCTTTGGTGGCCACTGGAGCTGAGCATGGCTCAGGCCAGCTCACAGACCCCCACAGCGTGAACCACTTTGACCAGAAAAGAGGAGATGGAAGTTGTTTAGCAAGCAGCTTGCAAGGGCTGTAGAGAGAATTCCAAGATCATGCAACCAGCTCCCTTGGGAACACAGCTGCTGAGGTGCTCCTGCCCCAGAGCATCATAGAATCATGGAATCAACCAGGTTGGAAGAGACCTCCAAGCTCAGCCAGTCCAACCTATCCCCCAGCCCTAGCCAGTCAACCAGACCATGGCACCAAGTGCCTCATCCAGGCTTTTCTTGAACACCTCCAGGCACGGTGCCTCCACCACCTCCCTGGGCAGCCCATTCCAATGCCAATCACTCTCTCTGTGAAAAACTTCCTCCTAACATCCAACCTATACTTCCCTCAACACAGCTTAAGGCTGTGTCCCCTTGTTCTGTTGCTGTTTGGCTGGGAGAAGAGACCAACTCCCACCTGGCTACAGCCTCCCTTCAGGCAGTTGTAGACCATAGCCACTTGATTTTCAAGTGCCTATAAAAACTGTTTAACAAATTTCAGTATGAATGATAAATAATGGAATGAGCTGCCCAGGGAGGTGCTGGAGTCACCCACCCAGTGGTCAGGGACTGCAGTGAGCTGCCCAGGGAGGTGCTGGAGTCACCCACCCAGCAGACAGGGACCAGAATGAGCTGCCCAGGATGGTGCTGGAGTCACCCACCCAGCAGACAGGGACTGGAATGAGCTGCCCAGGATGGTGCTGGAGTCACCCACCCAGCAGACAGGGACTGGGATGAGCTGCCCAGGATGGTGCTGGAGTCACCCACCCAGCAGACAGGGACTGGAATGAGCTGCCCAGGATGGGGTCACCCACCCTGGCTGTGTTTAAGGGGTGTGGTGCTTGGGGAGATGCTTTCAGGTGACTCTTGCAGAGTAGGCTCTAGGTCGGACTCGGCGCTCCCGAGGGGCATCTCCAGCCTGCAGGTCCCTGTGATTCTCTGCTTCTATTCCTTGCCGGTGCTGAAATCAGCATTCAATGGGCAAGAGAAGGAGAATAAGGAGGAGGAGGGGGGGAGGAGAAGGAGGAGAACGAAGCCAAACAACCCAAAAACCTTAAAGCTGGAAGTGTGAAGGAATTTGAGCTCTAACTTTGGGGAGGGTGCGGAGCCGAGGACGGCGTCGCTGAAGCTCTCTCGTCTCTGCTCGGGGAGCTCCAGCTGGTGGGAACAGAACGTGTAGTCATGGGACTGTCAGCGTGTGCTGGCCAGGTTAACGCCGAGCGTTTCTATTACTATTAACAGACTTTCTGCTCCTCGCTCCATCTGTTCTCCGCAATAATTGCAGTTGTACAGACCATGCCTTCGCTCCAGGCAGGCTCTGGGGAGAGGGGGAATGCTTTTATTGCATGGCAGGGGAGGAGGGGGGGGATAAAATGATAGGGGGGGATGAAATGATAGAGGGGGATGAAGTGATAGAGGGGGATACAGTGATAGAGAGGGGGGAAAAATGATGGGAGGGAAGTAAAGTGATGGAGGGGAAATAAAATGATAGAGGGGGGAAAATGATGGGGGAGGAATAAAATGATAAGGGGGGAATAAAATGATAAGGGGGGAATAAAATGATAGGGGGGAATAAAATGATGGGAGGAAATAAAATGATGGGGGGAATAAATTGATAGGGTGGGAAAAATGATGGGGGGAAATAAAATGATAGGGGTGAAATAAAATGATGGGGGGAATAAAATGGTGGGGGGAAATAAAATGATAGAGGGGGGAAATGATGGGGAGGAATAAAATGATAAGGGGGAAATAAAATGATAGGAGGGAAATAAAATGAGGGGGGAAATAAAATGATAGGGGGAAATAAAATGATAGGGGGAAATAAAATTATAGGGGGGGATAAAATTATAGAGGGGGATAAAATTATAGAGGGGGATTAAGTGATAGAGGGGGGAAAATGGTGAGAGGGAAGTAAAATGATGTAGGGGAAATAAAATGATGGGGGAAGTGATGGGGGGAATAAAATGATGGAGGGGAAATAAAATGATAGAGGGGGGAATGATGGGGAGGAATAAAATGATTGGGGGGAAATAAAATTATAGGGGGGGATAAAATGATAGAGGGGGATAAAGTGATAGAGGGGGGAAAATGATGGGAGGGAAGTAAAATGATGGAGGGGAAATAAAATGATGGGGGGTAAAATGACAAGGGGGAATAAAATAATAGGGGGGAATAAAATGATAGAGGGGAAATAAAATGATAGGGGGGAATAAAATGATGGGGGGAATAAAATGGTGGGGGAAATAAAATGATAGGGGGGAAATAAATTGATAGGATGGGAAAAATGATGGGGGGAAATAAAATGATAGAGGGGGGAAATCATGGGGGGAATAAAATGATGGAGGGGAAATAAAATTATAGGGGGGGAAATAAAATGATGGGGGAAATAAATTGATGGGGGAAATAGAATGATAGAGGAGGGAATAAAATGGTGGGGGGAAATAAAATGATGAGGGGAAGAAATTGATAGGATGGTAAAAATGATGGGGGGGAATAAAATGATAAGGGGCAATAAAATGACAGGGGGGAAATAAATTGATAGGGGAGGAAAAATGATGGGGGGAAATAAAATGATAGGGGGGAATAAAAGGATGGGGAAGAAATGATGGGGGGGAAATTGATGGGGAAAATAAAATGATGGTGGATAAAAAAATATGGGAGAAATAAAATAAGGGGGGGGGAAGTGGGGGAAAATGATGGGAAAAAAGTTGATGGGGAAAATAAAATTATGAGGAACAAAAAACTGATTGGAGAAATAAAATAAGGGGGGGAAATGATGGGGGAAAAGTGATGGGGGAAAAGGATGGGGAAAAAGGGCAGGGGAAATGATGAGGGGGAAAAAATGATGGGGGAAAATGAGGGGGGAAAAAGATGGGGAAAAAAGGGGGGGATGATGAAGGGGAAAAATGATGAGGGGGAAATAATGGGGGGAAATGAGGAGGGGAAAATGATGGGGGGAAAAATGAGGGGGGAAATGAGAGGGGAAAAATGATGGGGGAAAAAATGAGGGGGAAGAGTGTGGGGGGGAAAAGATGGGGAAAAATGATGGGGAAAAACATAGGAGAAAAAAATGATGGGGGGAAATGATGGGGAAAAAGTGATGGGGAAAAATGATGGAGGAAAAAGATGGGGGAAAAGTGATGGGGGAAAAAATGAGGGGGGGAATGAGGGGGGAAAATGAGGGGGGAAAATGAGGGGGGAAAAGTGATGGGGGGAAAAGTGATGGGGGAAAAGTGATGGGGGAAAAGTGATGGGGGAAAAGTGATGGGGGAAAACAATGGAGTTAAAAATGATGGGGAAAATGATGGATGAAATTGGTTTAAAAAAAATAAAAAGGAAAGGGGAAGTTTGAAAGGGAAAAAAAAAAGAGGGAAGATAAAGAAAAGTGTTAAAAACTAGCAGCAAACACGAGAATAGAGAGCAAGAGGAGTTAGCAGCAGGCTGGGGACAGATTGCAGCCTAGAGAGGTGCCAATGCAGGCAGCCAGGGGCCAGTGAGGCCAGACCCTCACGGGGACATCAGCTGGGGTCAGTGGCCCCAAGGCAGGCTGGCCTGGAGGGATTTTCCTCTCTCATCACCTGCAGGACACCCTAAGAGGTCCAATCCCTCACCTTCCACCTAAAGATAGCAAAGCCCTCCAAGACCTGAGATAATCTGCTGGGTGCTTAGGCGGTGGGTGGCAGTGGCTGAAGATGAGCCAGCAGTGTGCTCAGGTGGCCAAGAAAGCCAACAGCAGCCTGGCTTGGAGCAGCAGTGGTGTGGGCAGCAGGAGCTGGGCTGGGATTGTCCCCCTGGACTGGGCACTGGGGAGGTTGCAGTTTGAGTGCTGGGATCAGTTTTGGGCTCCTCGCTGTGAGAAGGACATTGAGGGGCTGGAGAAGGGCAACAAAGCTGGGGAAGGGTCTGGAGAACCCTTGGGGAGGAGCAGCTGAGGGAGCTGGGGGTGTGCTGGGATGGATTTTGGTCTCTGTAGTTATCTTAGGGACTTTGAAGTAACCTGGAACCCTCCAGACCATGCCATTGTGTTGAGCCTGGAGAAGAAGAGGCTGAGGGGAGACCTTCTGGCTCTCTACAGCTCCCTGAAAGCAAGCTGGAGGCAGGTGGGGGGTGTTGGGATCCTCTCCCAAGGAACAAGTGACAGGACAAGAGGAAATGGCTTCAGGTTGCACCAAGGGAGGCTTAGGTTGGACATCAGAAGAAACTTCTTGAGTGAGAGGGTTCTGCAAGCCTGGCACAGGCTGCCCTGGCAGGTGGTTGAATCCCCATCCCTGGAGCTGCTCAAGAAGCCTGTGCCCATGGCAGCTGAGGACAGGGTTTAGTGGCCACGGTGGCATTGGGTTGACAGTTAGACTCAATCTTCTCCAGCCTAAACGTTTCTCTGATCCTGTGCCAGCAGCTGGGTGCTGCTTCCAGAGATCCACCTCCCCCCTGCTGTAAAATCACCCCCAAACCTGGCAAACCTTCTGGTTTGTGGTCCCTAGATAGAGGGGGGGGGTGGTTTCCTGCTGGCTTTGGCTTGCAAGGAGCAGAGTGGTGGTGGCTTCATGGCCGGGGGGGGGGGGTTAATGCTGCAATCCCTCTTCGACACAGGCTAACAGCATTAGCTGCTGTCAGGGCTGCAGACAGGAGCCAGCCTGCGGTGACACAGGAGCTGCTCAGCTCTACAAGCATGAACCAGCCCCGGGGATTTGGGGAGAGGAGCAAAGTGGGTTTAGAGCAGAAAATTCCTCCAGAGCTGAGCAGCAGCAGCAGCTGTGCAGGGGGACAGGAGGAAGGAGAGAGAGAGGAGAAAAAGCCATTTGGGGAGACGACCACAGCTGAAAAACAGGGGGAGGGTAGGAAAGCACACACAGACACACACCCACACAGACACACACCCACACAGACACACAGACACAGACCCAGCTCCTCCTCATCCTGTTCTGCTCAGCTTGGGGCATGGAGGAGCTGCTGGGCTGTGGGGGAATTGATGGGGACATGGTGAACTCCACCAGCATCGTGTCAAGGCACAGGTAAAGGTCACCCTTCCAAGGGCCACCCTTCCAGCATCACCTTTCCAAGAGCTACTTCTTCCAAGCATCACTGTTTCCAGGTGTCATCCTTACAAGGATCACCCTTCCAAGGGCCACACTTCCAAGGATCACACTTCCAAGGGCCACCCTTCCAGCATCATCCTTCCAGGGATCACCTTTCCAAGCATCACCCTTCCAAGGGCTACCCTTCCAAGGATCACCCTTCCAGCATCATCCTTCCAAGGATCACCTTTCCATGCATCACCCTTCCAAGGGCTACCCTTCCAAGGATCACCCTTCCAGCATCACCCTTCCAGCATCACCCTTCCAAGGATCACCCTTCCAAGGATCACCCTTCCCAAAGTCACCTTTCCAAGGGCCACCCTTCTGGGGATCACCTTCCCCATGCACCCTCAACCACTCTTCTCATCAGGGCTCTTTGCAATTAACATCTAACTCCTTCAACGAGCTTCTCCCTTCCCTGCAGGTCCAACTCATCTCTTTACACCCCAAGCTCCACACCTGGATGTAGGTGTCCTGTGCTTCTCCACCACCCAACAGGGAGCCCAAGCAGTGGAGCTGGTGGCAGGTGCCCTGCTTTCCTGGCAGTGAAGACAGAGAGACCCTGGCACAGGTTGAGGGTGGTGACACCCTGGCACAGGTTGCTCAGGGAGGTTATGGAGCACAGAAGCACCCAATGTGATCAAAGATCACATTGGGTGCTTCTGTGCTCCACAACCTCCCTGGAGGCATCCAAAGCCAGGTTGGATGAGCAACCTGACCTAGTAGAAGGTGTCCCTGCCTGGTACTGGATGATCTTTAAGCTTCCCCTCCAAGCCAAAGCATTTTATGCATCCATGAACCCTTCCTAGAGGGAAGCAGAAGGGACACATCCAACCCTCACCGCCCAAACTCGCAGCTTCTCCTTTAGCCACAGGTTTAGGCCACTTGCTGGAGGCAGGAAAGGACTTTTCCAGAGGCAAGCAGGCAGGAGAAGGATTTGTGTGCTGAAGATACACACACCCAGGGCTCAACAGATCCTGTGGAGCTGGAGCTGCTCAGGAATTAAAGACTTATCCAAATGAAAGCAAATCGGGTGTTAAGTGACACACATGTAGAGAGAGCTGTTTCCTTGGTAACCAGCACACATGGAAGCAGCACACATGCAGCATCCCAGGATTTTGGGCAGTACAAGGGGTAGCTGTAGGGATCTGCCCAGCTAAGGATGCTCAGGGTTTGGTGGAGAGTGAGGAGGATGGAAAAAACCCAAGCCTTGTCCCACCTGCTGGGCTGAAATTGTGCCAGGGGAGGGTTAGGTTAGAGATGAGGGAAGAGTTCTCTGCTGTAAGAGCAGTCAGGGGTTGGCACAGGCTGCCCAGGGAGGTGGTGGAGTGCCCATCTCTGGAGGGGTTCAAGAAACCTGGGGGTATGGCACTTAGGGACAGGGTTTGGTGGTCACAATGGTCTTAGGTTGAAGGTTGGAGTTGGTGATCTTAAAGGTCTTAGGTTGAAAGTTGGAAATTGGTCTTGGTGATCTCAGAGGTCTCAGGTTAGAAAGTTGGACTTGGTGATCTCAGAGGTCTCAGGTTAGAAAGTTGGACTTGGTGATCTCAAAGGTCTCAGGTTTGAAAGTTGGACTTGGTGATCTCAGAGGTCTTAGGTTGAAGGTTGGACTTGGTGATCTTAAAGGTCTTAGGTTGGAGGTTGGATTTGGTGATCTCAGAGGTGGTGATCTCAAAGATCTCAGGGCTGAAGGTTGGACTTGATGATCCTGCAGGTCTTAGGTAGAAGGTTGGACTTGGTGATCTTAAAGGTCTTAGGTAGAAGGTTGGACTTGGTGATCTTAAAGGTCTTAGGTAGAAGGTTGGACTTGGTGATCTTAAAGATCTCAGGGTTGAAGGTTGGACTTGGTGATCTCAAAGGTCTCAGGGTTGAAGGTCGGACTTGGTGATGTCAAAGGTCTCCACCAACCTAAATAAATCTCTGTACTGCAGGACATGGAGGAAAACTGCCCCCAGTGCCCCTTTTTCCCCTGGCTGGCAGCTGGGTGATGCCCCATCCTAAAAAGATGGAGCAATGATGGGCAAAGCACTGGGCAGGCCTTTACCTCAGCCAAGGCACGGTTGGGTTTACTCAACTGCCAACCCAAAGCAACCCTTCCCCCCCAAAAGCAACCCTTCTGGAGCAGGGCAGGAGCTGCTGGATGAGCTGGAAAGTAACTCTGGTGCCCAGCATCTTAGGAAACATCCTTCTGGGTGGTGGTTTGAGGTCTCCATCCCACCAGTGCTGCTCTTCCTGCAAAGAGGGAAGCGTCGCCAGCACCAGCTGAGAGCTGAGAGTCAATCTGGGCTTTTTCTTGGCTTGTGTCCCCAGTACTGAAAAGTTTCTATAATGGGCACAGGGTTGGAAATTCTGCTGCTGCTGCTGCTGCTGTCTTCTCCAATGGGAGCTTCTAGCTCCTTCTCTGGTGGCTACCAGCAGGGCTGGGTGAGGCGAGGGAAGGATTGGCTGCAGCCGAGTTAGAAGCAGAGAAGCAGAGAATGGGTTAGGTTGGAAGGGACTCAAAGCTCAGCCAGTTCTAAAGCCCCTGGCATAGGCAGGGACACCTCCTGCTAGAACAGGTTGCTCAAGGACCTCATCCAGCCTGGTCCTGAACGCCTCCAGGGAGGTTGTGGAGCACAGAAGCACCCAGTGTGATCAAAGATCAAAGATCACATTGGGTGCTTCTGTGCTCCACAACCTCCCTGGGCAACCTATGCCAGGGTCTCAGCACCCTCAACCTCTGCCAGAGTCTCACCACCCTCACTTCTTCCTCACATCCACTTCCAATCTCCCCTCTGCCACTCCAAACCCATTCCTCCTCCTCCTCCTCCTGCCATTTCCACACCTTCTCACAGTCCCTCCCCAGCCCTCCTGCAGCCCCCTTCAGACCCTGCCAGGCCACTCCAAGCTCTCCTGGAAGCCTTCTCCTCTGCAGGCTGCACAGCCCCAACTCTCTCAGCCTGTGCTCAGAGCAGAGCTGCTGCAGCCCTCTCAGCATCTCCTCTGGGCTGGCTCCAACCCTTCCATGTCCTGCTTGTGCTGGGGGCTGCAGAGCTGCACCCAGGACTGCAGGTGGGGTCTGAGGAGAGCAGAGCCAAGGGGCAGAATCCCCTCCCTTGCCCTGCTGGCAGAGCACATCAGGCTTTGACCTTCTGGTTCTAAACCCAGCACCTCACCACTTCCACACTCAGCTCTCTTCACCACGGGGAAACGAAAAATAGGTCAGCAACATTAACCCTGCTCCCCAGGACTTGCCCAAGGGGACAAGTGGCACCATCTGAATGCTTGTCCTGACTCCCCCCAGCTCTGAGCTCGACCTCCCCCCTTCCCTCAACACCCACACACACTCCTCAGCCCTGCGCTGCCAGAGGGAGCCTCATTTGCCTTTGCATCTCCCCAGCCCTTTGCTCTCCCCTGGGGCTAAGTGGTGAAGGTGGCCAAATATTTATGCAGGCCTGATGTACTAATGAGGATTAATTAAGGCAGGGTCGTTAAAGTGACCATGGTAAAGGGCTGCTCCCAGATGAAAGGCTTTGGGGTGCTTTAAGGGTGGTTGCTTTGCTGGGGAAGGGGAACAGGTTGGGTTCTCCCTGTCAGAGGATAAACCAGAGGTAGAGATTCACAGGATGGGTTAGGTTGGAAGGGACCTTGAAAATCACCCAGTGCCAACCCCCTGCCATGGGCAGGGACACCTCCCACCAGCCCAGCTTGCTCAAAGCCTCATCCAACCTGCCCTGGAACACCTGCAGGGAGGGGGCAAGACTCACTTAGAATGGAAGTGCTGGGCAGAAGGTTGGACTTGATGATTTTAGAGGTCTTGTCCAGCATTAAAGACTCAATGATTCTATTGGCAACCTGCTCCAGCTGGGGATGTCCTTGTTGGCTGCAGGGGGGATGGACTGGCTGAGCTTGAGAGGTCTCCTCCAGCCCAAATGGCTCAATGATTCTATGAGCAACCTGCTCTAATTGGGGATGTCCTTACTGGCTGCAGGATATGGAATGGATGAGCTTGAGAGGTCTTCTCCAGCCCAGTGCTTACTGTGATTCTATGACACCCTTCAGGTGACCAAGTGGAATGTGGGGAAAATCCTCCAAGGGGTCCATGATGCTGTAAATAAAGGCTAGAAGGAGGTGAGAGTGGAGGAGGTTCTGCCTCTGGATGGCTTTTGGGAAAGGGAGGAGAGCAGCAGGCTGCACATCTTTGCTTTGTGGTCCCATTGCAGGCCACAGGCTGGATTTCCCTGCAACTGAGGTCCATCATCACCATCATAGAATGATGGAACCAAGGAGGTTGGCAGAGAGCTCCAAGCTCACCCAGCCCAGCCTAGCCCCCAGCCCTGCCCAACCAACCAGACCATGGCACTCAGTGCCCCAGCCAGGCTTGGCTCCAACACCTCCAGCCATGGGCACTGCACCACCTCCCTGGGCAGCCCATTCCAGTGCCAATCACTCTCTCTGACAACAGCTTCCTCCTCACAGCCAGCCTCAACCTGCCCTGCCACAGCTTCAGCCTCTGGCCCCTTCTTCTGCTGGCCCTGCCTGCCTGGCAGCAGAGCCCAACCCCACCTGGCTCCAGCCTCCCTGCAGGCAGCTGCAGGCAGCAATCAGCTCTGCCCTGAGCCTCCTCTGCTGCAGGCTGCACCCCCCCAGCTCCCTCAGCCTCTCCTCACAGGGCTGTGCTCCAGGCCCCTCCCCAGCCTTGCTGCCCTGCTCTGGGCACCTTCCAGCACCTCAACATCTCTCTGCAATGGAGGAGCCCAGAACTGGACACAGCACTGCAGGGGTGGCCTGAGCAGTGCTGAGCACAGGGGCAGAAGCAGCTCCCTTGTCCTGCTGCCCACACTGCTCCTCAGCCAGCCCAGGATGCCATTGGCTCTGCTGCCCACCTGGGCACTGCTGCCTCCTCTGCAGCTCCTCTCTGCCAGCACCCCCAGGGCCCTCTCTGCCTGCCTGCTCTCAGCCACTCTGGCCCCAGTCTGGAGCTGCTTGGGGTTGTTGTGGCCAAAGTGCAGAACCTGCCCTTGGCCTTGTTCAGTCTCATCCCCTTGGCCTCTGCCCACCCATGCAGCCTGCCCAGGTCCCTCTGCAGGGCTCTGCTCCCCTCCAACAGCTCCACAGCTGCTCCTAGCTTGGTGCCATCTGCAAACTGCCTGCTGCTGGACTCCATCCCCTGCTCCAGCTCATCAGTAAAGGTATTGAACAGGACTGTGCCCAGCACTTGGGGCACACCACCAGTGCTGCCCTGTGCCCATCTGTGCAGCCTGCCCAGGTCCCTCTACAGTGCCCTGCTACCCTCTCCCACCTCCACACTCCCTCCCAGCTCGCTGCCCCCTGCAAACTCACTGCTGCTGGACTCAGGTTGTGGATTCCTTCCCCACCCCCCCTCACCCCCCTCACTCCTTCTTCCCGGGAGCTATTTATTGCCATTTGGGTACCACTTTTTGTCCCCAGGCTGGGGCCGAGCAGCGGCAGGTAAAGCTCTGGCATGAATCGGGGCGGGGGCGAGGAAACGGTTTGCATATTTACCGAGCGGCCAGCGAGGAGGAGGAGGAGGAGGAGGGGGGGGAGGAGGCGGCAGCGAGCGGCTGCGGTGGCAGAGCGCAGCCTTCCAGCCCAATTACTATCAGGAGAGGGGACACTTGGACTGGTGACATTTGACATTCGCCGCTCGATAGTTTGATGCGAAATGGCATCTCCGTCACAAATTGTTTCGCCTCTCTCGCCTGGGCTCGGGGTGGGGCTGGGCTTGGGCTGGGGCTCGGAGTGCTTGGGCCGGAGGTGGAGTCAGGTTGGGTTTATTTTCTCCTTGCTTTTCGGTTGTTGCTTTTGGTTTCTTGGGTTTTGTTTGTTGCTTTTTTGTTGCTTTTTTTTTTTTTTTCCTTTTATTTGTTGCTTTTCTGTGGCTTTTTGTTTGTTGCTTTTTATTTGTTGGGTTTTTGTTTGTTGCTTTTTGTTTGTTGGGTTTTTGTTTGTTGCTTTTTTCGTTGCTTTTTATTTGTTGCTTTTTCTTTGTTGCTTTTTTGCTGCTTTTTATTTGTTGCTTTTTGTTTATTGCTTTTTTGGTTGCTTTTTATTTGTTGCTTTTTAGTTAACGCTTTTTTGTTGCTTTTTGTTTGTTGCTTTTTTTGCTGCTTTTTTTTTGGTTGCTTTTTGTTTGTTGCTTTTTTTGCTGCTTTTTATTTGTTGCTTTTTATTTGTTGCTTTTTGTTTGTTGCTTTTTATTTGTTGCTTTTTTGGTTGCTTTTTATTTGCTGATTTTTGTTTGTTGCTTTTTTGGCTGCTTTTTATTTGTTACTTTTCCGTTGCTTTTTGTTTCTTGCTTCTTTATTTCTTGCTTTTTGGGTTTTGCTTTTTGTGGTTTTGCTTTTTTTGTTTGCTTTTGATTTGTTGGATTTTGTTTGTTGCTTTTTGTTTGCTGTTTTTTATTTGTTCCTTTTCTTTTTTTGCTTTTTTTGCTGCTTTTTTGTTGCCTTTTTTGCTGCTTTTTGTTGGTTTTTTTTGTTGCTTTTTATTTGTTGCTTTTTGTTTGTCACTTTTTGTTTGTTGCTCTTTTTTGTTGCTTTTTATTTGTTGGGGTTTTTTGGTTGGTTTTTTGTTGTTTTTTCTTTGTTGTTTTTTATTTGTTTCTTTTTGTTTTTTGCTTTTTTGCTGCTTTTCATTTGGTGCTTTTTCTTTGATGCTTTTTGTTTTGTTTGTTTAGGGCTTTTTTTTTTTGTGTCTATTTTTTTTTTTAATGTAATGGGGGAGGAGGAAAAAAAAAAGACCTCAAAAATCCCAAAACAAAACAAAATGACACCAAAAGAGCCAAAACAAAAAAACCCTCCCCAACTCCCCCAAAAAAACAACAAAAAACCTAAAACAAAACTAAACAACAGCCCACAAAGAGCCAAAACAAAGCAAATCTCCCCCCAAAACCCTCCCCAGATCCCCACACTTTAGCCACAACAACCCCAAGCAGCTCCAGGCTGGGGCCAGAGTGGCTGAGAGCAGGCAGGCAGAGAGGGCCCTGGGGGTGCTGGCAGAGAGGAGCTGCAGAGGAGGCAGCAGTGCCCAGGTGGGCAGCAGAGCCAATGGCATCCTGGGCTGGCTGAGGAGCAGTGTGGGCAGCAGGACAAGGGAGCTGCTTCTGCCCCTGTGCTCAGCACTGCTCAGGCCACCCCTGCAGTGCTGTGTCCAGTTCTGGGCTCCTCCATTGCAGAGAGATGCTGAGGTGCTGGAAGGTGCCCAGAGCAGGGCAGCAAGGCTGGGGAGGGGCCTGGAGCACAGCCCTGTGAGGAGAGGCTGAGAGCTGCCTGCAGGGAGGCTGTAGCCAGGTGGGGTTGGGCTCTGCTGCCAGGCAGGCTGGAGCCAGAAGAAGAAGGGGCCAGAGGGTGAAGCTGTGGCAGGGCAGGTTGAGGCTGGAGGTGAGGAGGAAGTTGTTGGCAGAGAGAGTGATTGGCACTTCCAGCCAAGAAGTTGCCCTTGTGCTGAGCTGCAACCTCCTGTGCTGCACCTTCCATCCATTGCTGCTTGTCCTGTCCCCACTTTGGCCAGGGACACCAATGATGAACCCATTTTGCCCTGGAGCATCCCCAGTGAACCCACTTCGCTCTGAGACAACCCCAACGAACCAACCCAGCCCTTTGAGACCCCTCAGAGTACTTCTCACAGAAGGGAAGCAGCAGCAGCCCCAGGCTGGCAGCAGGGTGGGGGTGGCCACCTCCCCGGCAAGGCAGGGGTTAGCAGCACGGGGGAATCGCTGAACTCGGTGCCACCAGACAGCTCGGGAAGAGCTGAAATGACTTTAAATGCCTAAACATTTTAAAACAAACCCTGGAACAATTCCGTTCCCAGCTCCTCGCCTCTTTTCCCTCCCTCCCTGCTCTCCCTCTCCCATTTTTACGGTTTCCAGAGCTGTTTTACGCCTCATTACCTGCACACTGTGAGTGATGTCTGTCGGTCCTGGAGCTGTAAATACCTTAAATCATGCTTCATTAAGAATATCTCTGGTGCTATTAAAGAGCTATAATAGACAACGAGTTAACAGCTGATTAAAGATGAACTCCATTTGTGTCACTCACCAGCGCAGGAAGAGGCTTTAAGTTTCTTAAACTCGCTCTCATTATCTGCAGAAGTGGGGCTGGAGCTGGCGGGGAGGGAGGGGGGTGGAGGGCTGCTGGGACGGGGATGGATGGGTGCTCGCTTGGGGATGGAAGGATGGGGAGGCTGCGGTGGGGATGGAGGGGTGCTGAGGTGGGGATAGAGGGTGGGGGGGATAGAAGGGGGATGGAAGGGTGCTGGGATGGGGAGAGAGGGATGGGGATGCTGAGGTGAGGGTGGAGAGGTGCTGGGAGGGGGATGGAGCAGTGCTGGGATGGGGATGGGGGAATTGGGGTGCTGGGGTGGGGATGGAGAGGTGCTGAGATTAGGATGGGGGGCTGGGGATGTTGGGGTGGGGATGGAGAGGTGCTGGGAGGGGGATGGAGAGGTGCTGAGATTAGGATGGGGGAATGGGGATGCTGAGGTGAGAATGGAGAGGTGCTGGGATGGGGAGGTGCTGGGAAGGGGATGGAGAAGTGCTGAGATTAGGATGTGGGGATGGGGATGATGGGGTGGGGATGGAGAGGTGCTGGGAGGGGGATGGAGCAGTGCTGGGATGGGGATGGGGGGATGGGGATGCTGCGGTGGGGATGGAGAGGTGATGGGAGGGGGATGGAGAAGTGCTGGGATGGGAATGGAGAGATAGGGATAATGGAACAGGGATGGAGGAGGGCTGGGGATGCTGGGGTGGGAATGCAGGGGTGATGAATTGGGGGAGCTGGGATGGGGATGGAGGGATGCTTGCATGGGGATGAAAAGATGCTACGATAGGAATGGAGAGATGCTAGGACAGGGCTGAAGGGATGCTAGGAAAGGAATGGAGATTCTGGGATGGGGCTGGGCTGCAGGGACGGCTGGAAGGGACCAGCTTTGTGACCCCTGGCAGCGCCTGGCTCAGCTGTCCCCACCCATCCCTGGCAGGGAGGTGGGGTTGGAAGGGTGGGATAATCCCTGCCTGCTGGAGCTGCCCCTGGACTGTTCCTTGTTTTTAGAGAGGAAAAAACTCCAGCAAATAAGAAAGCACTCATTACTTAATTTCCCCTGGCATCTTGGTGTGCTCGTGGGATTTTAATCATATTAATTATGACTTAATTTGCACTTTGGCAATTCATTTGTGCTGAGCTAAAACACAACAATGCTCAGTCCCCTTCTGCAGCACCATCCACCCTGCCAGCCTCCAGCCCTTCCTCCTGGGAAGCCACCATCTCCCCATCCCACCCAAGCCAAAGCAGCCTGACACTTTCCCCTTCTCCTCCTCCTCCTTCTCCTCCTCCTCCTCCCCCTCCTTTTCATTTTCTTTTAACTCTCTGGCTAAGGCTACCAGACCCCAAAGGTGAACCTGCTGCTGGGTGCTGTTTGCCTGTGAAGAGCCATCCTTGGGCTTGGAAAAGCCCTTTCAAGTCATCCAGCCCAGCCCTAACTCTAACTCTGCCAAGGCTGAGGCTAAGCCATGGCCCTCAGCACCACATCTCTGGCTCTGAAATGCCTCCAGGGATGGGGATTCCACCACCTCCCTGGGCAGCCTGTGCCAGGCTTTCAGAACCCTTTCAGTCAAGAAGTTTCTTCTCATCTCCAACCTAAACTTCCCCGTGGGCAACTTGATGCTATTTCCTTTTGTCCTGGCCCTCATCCCTTGCCCCCAGCCACCTTTTAGGGAGCTGCAGAGAGCAATGAGGTCTCCCCTCAGCCTCCTTTTCTCCAGCCTCAACACCCCCAGCTCCCTCAGCTGCTCCTCCCCAGCCCTGTTCTCCAGACTCTAATCCCAGACTGGTTTGAGAGGGAAAGAACTCTTCAGGCTCATCCAGCCCAACCCCTCTGCAGCCAGCAGGAACATCCCCAGCTAGAGCAGGTCACTCACAGCCCCCAGCCAGCCTGACCTGCAATGTTTCCAGGGATGGGGCAGCTCCCAGCCCTCTGCACAACCTGGGCCAGGCTCTCACTGCCCTCAGTGCAGAGCATTTCTTCTTCCTCTGCAGCTTAAATCTCCCTCTTGCTTCCAATCCATCTCCCACCTTTCTGGGCAACCTTTTGCAGTGCCTCAACACCTCAAACCACTTCACTGCCTCCGTTCCCCCCCTCCCCAGCTCCAAAAGGGAAACCACTGCCCCGACACCTCTCGGCCACCACAGCAGCACAAGTTCACCACCCCCCCAGCAGCCTTCCTTATTTCTCATTCCTGAGCATCCTCAACCCCTCACCACCGGCCACGACCCCTCGCCGGCCGTGCCCGTGCCCGCCGGGCCCCCCGCCTGCCCCTGAGGCCATATGGGAGGATTAGGGGGGTGCCAAGGTGGGGGGAGAGGTGACAGCGTGGGCTGGCAGCGCTGGCAGGCAGCAGCTGAGGGGGGGGGACAGAGGTACGATGCTCCCCGGGGAGAGCGCCGACGGGGCCGGTAATTGAATCTGGCCGCTCGCATCCAGCCGCAGCGGTTCGGTGATTAAGTTAACTGGAAATGCCATTTCCGTAGCCTTCCAGCTCTGAAGTGCCCCCAAGGTTCTGATCATTTGCTGCTGGCCCCCTCTGCTCCATCACTCTGACCTCCCCTCCCCTCCGGCACCGAGGTCAGGCTGGAGCAGCCCCCAGGGTCACGGCAAGAAATTAATCCCGGAGTCCCCTGGGAATGGAGCTAGCAGCAGAGATTGGAAGGGCTGGGAGGGAAGATGAGCTTCGGGGAGGGAAGATGAGCTTCTGAGAGGGAAGATGAGCTTCTGAGAGGGATGATGAGCTTCTCCTCATCATCTAGGGGGGCAATAAAAGCGTTTTGGGAGCGCCGGGAGCTGCTCTGCCCCGCTCCACCCCCGGGGATGAGGCACCATAGCACTCACACAGCATCCATTTAGCAGCCACCATTCCTCCCTCCCCCCCAAATGTTGGGATTTGCTGCCCTCAAGTCCCACTGGAGCCGTTTGCCAGCCCCGAAGCACCACTACCACCACCTGTTGATCTCCATCCAGGAACAGCTTTGGCAAAGGCACCTAGAAAGAGCCCTCCCCGCGATGCCAACCACTCTTGCCAGGAGCAGGAGGGAAAAGATGCTCAGCTCAGCACTTCCCTCCCTGCTCAAATATTTAATAGTAAACTAAGAGGAGAAGCCAACTGCCTCCCTTGGATGTGGATTTCATTTGGAAGTTAATAGGATTGCTGTTCCCATCCAGAATTTCTCTCTGTGTGTGTCTGTCTCTCTGCCTCTCTCTGTCTCTCTCTGCCTCTCCTCTCTGCTTCTCTCTGTCTCTCTCTGCCTCTCCTCTCTGCCTCACTCTGTCTCTCTCCCTCTCTCTCTCTCTCTGTGTCTCTCTCTGCCTCACTCTGTCTCTGTCTCTCTCTGCCTCTCTTCTCTGCCTCACTCTCTCTCTCTCCCTCTCTCTCTCCCTCTGTGTCTCTCTCTGCCTCACTCTGTCTCTGTCTCTCTCTGTCTCTCTCTGCCTCTCCTCTCTGCCTCACTCTGTCTCTCTCTGCCTCATTCTGTCTCACTCTGCCCCTCCTCTCTGCTTCTCTCTGTCTCTCTCTGCCTCTCCTCTCTGCCTCACTCTGTCTCTCTCTGTCTCTCTCTGCCTCACTCTGTCTCTCTCTGTCTCTCTCTGCCTCACTCTGTCTCTCTCTCTGTCTCTCTCTGCCTCTCTCTCTCTCTCTCTCTCTCTCTCTCTCTCTCCCCCCCCCTCTCCCAATATATGTTTTGTTCTAATCGATGCTTTCACAGAATTCCAGCACGGTAGGGCTTGGAAGGGAGCTCTGGAGATGATCCAGTCCAATCCTCCTGCTCCAGCAGCAGCTTTGCCCAGCAGCACAGTGCCCAGGGAGGGTTGGCAGCTCTGCACACAAGGAGACTCCACAGCCTCTCTGGGCAGCCTGCTCCAGGCCTTCAGCACCCTCACATCAAACAACTTTCTCCTCCTCATCAAGAGGAGAAGTTTCATTCCAAGGGAAATTTTATCCCAATAGAAACTTTTTAATTCCAACAGAAATTCCATTCCAACAGAAATTTCACTCCAATAAAACCTCCATTCCAATAGAAATCTCATTCCAATGGAAAATTTCATTCCAATAGGAGTTTAATTCCAACAGAAATCCCCATTCCAGTAGAAATTCCCATTCCAGTAGAAATTCCATCCCAATAAAAGCTTAATTCCAATAGAAACTCAATTCCAAGAGGAATTTAATTCCAATGGAAGTTGCACTCCAATAGAAACTTCATTCCCATAGAAGTTTAACTTCAATAGAAATTCCATCCCAATAAAAGATTCATTCCAACAGAAATTCCATCCCAAGAGGAGTTTCATTCCAGCACAGATTTAATCCCAACAGAAGTCTATTTCCAACACAAATTCCATCCCAAGAGGAGTTTAAATCCAGCACAGATTCCATCCCAATAAAAGCTTAATTCCAACAGAAATTCCACCCCAATAAAAGCTTAATTCCAACACAGATTCCATCCCCAAAGGAGTTTAATTCCAACACAGATTCCATCTCAATAAAAGCTTAATTCCAACAGAAATTCCATCCCAACAGAAGTTTAAATCCAACAGAACTTCCATCCCAAGAGGAATTTAATTCCAACAGAAATTCCATCCCAATAAAAGCTTAATTCCAACACAAATTCCATCCCAACAGAAGTTTCATTCCAACACAAATCCCATCCCAATAAAAGCTTCATTCCAACAGAAATTCCATCCCAAGAGGAGTTTAAATCCAACACAGATTTAATCCCAACAGAAGTCTATTTCCAACACAAATTCCATCCCAAGAGGAGTTTAATCCCAACAGAAATTCCTTCCCAACAGAAGTTTAAATCCAACACAGATTCCATCCCATGAGGAGTTTCATTCCAACACAGATTCCATCCCAAGAGGAATTCTACTCTAACGCTGCCTCACCCTAACGCTGCCTCATTCCAGCAGACATTTTGCCCTCATCTCTCCTTCTTGTCAGGCCAAATAAAACACAATTCCCGACGACATTCCCAACCGGGAGCGATGAGTGCCTGTGTCACACTCCATTTGTCTCCAGCGCAACAGACACCCAACCCTCTCTGCCAGCCCTCCTGGCCCCATCACTTTGCTAATCGATTCCTGTCCAGAGCTTCACATTGAGATTCTAATTGCTCCAAGTGCCAAACCCCCTCCCAGTTAATGCATTCATTGCCTCACTGCCTTTGAAATCCTGGATACAGTGGGAAGCAGGAATGATTCCTGGGAAGAGGAAACAGTGAGGCATTAACACAGCCAGATCCCTATCACAGGGATGTCTCCTCCTCTACTCTGCCCTGATCAGGTCATAGCTGGATCCAGTTTTGGGCTCTCCAGTTTAAAAGAGGCAGAGCACTGCTGGTAGACATCCTGGATTCAATGGGAAGCTGGGATGAGCCAGGTCCCTCTCACAGGGATATCTCCTCCTCTACTCTGCCCAGATCAGGTCATAGCTGGATCCAGTTTTGGGCTCTCCAGTTTAAAAGAGACAGGGAACTGATGGTAGAAATCCTGGATACAGTGGGAAGCAGGAATGATTCCTGGGAAGAAGAAGCAGTGAAGCATTAGCACAGCCAGATCCCTATCACAGGAGATATCACAGGGATATCTACTCCTCCTCTGCCCTGCCCTGATCAGGTCACAGCTGGAGTTCCAGATCCAGTTTTGGGCTCTCCAGTTTAAAAGAGGCAGAGCACTGCTGGTAGACATCCTGGATTCAATGGGAAGCTGGGATGAGCCAGGTCCCTCTCACAGGGATATCTCCTCCTCTACTCTGCCCTGATCAGGTCACAGCTGGAGTCCTGGATCCAGTTTTGGGCTCTCCAGTTTAACAGAGACAGGGAACTGCTGGAGAGAGTCCAGAGGAGGCTCTGAAGGGTCCTGGAGCAGCTCTGTGAGGAGCAAAGGCTGAGAGCCCTGGGGCTGAGAGCCTTAACGCTCAGCAGGAGCTAAAGAGTGGGGGGCAAGAGGCTGGGGTCAGGCTCTTCTCAGCGGTGCCCAGTGACAATCCTGGTAAAAATGGGAAGCTTAACTGGTTCCCGGGAAGAGGCACCAGTGCATCATTAGCACAGCCAGATCCCTGTCACAGCCTGCAGCAATTACTGCGCAGAGAAACACCACAAGCTGGGAAGAGCTTTCATTACTGGGGGCTGTGCAGGTCACTCACCTCTGGCCAGTCTTAGGCTAAAAGAAGCATTTTCTGCCCCGTGGATTCCAGCTTCATTTCAATCCCTAATTGCTTTGATTGGGGGACAGAGGCAGCAGAGGGACTTCATGACTAAGAAATGGATTAGTCAATAAGATTGGTGCTTGGAGGGACCTTTAGTCAGCTTGCCTCAATTTCTTCCTAAAGGTTGGAGGTGCTGATTCCCAGGGTGGCTCTCATCTGCCCCAGCTCCCCTTTGCTGCAATTACCTTCCTGGGTCACCAAGAGGAGGGGAGGGGAGGCTCAGTCAGGGAGCTGGGAGGCAGCTTCTGCTTTGGAAGCACAATCCACAGAAGCACAGAATGGGTTGGCTTGGAAGGAACCTTGAAGAGCCTCCAGTTCCAACCCCCTGTTATGGGCAAGGACACCTCCCACCAGCCCAGGTGGCTAAAGGCTTCATCCAAACTGGCCTTGAATTGTTTCAGGGAGGAGGCATCCATGACCTCAATAGGAGCTTCCAGTGTTGCTCTTGCAGCCCAGAGAGCCAAGCAGAGCCTGGGCTGCAGCAGCAGCAGTGTGGCCAGCAGGGCCAGGGAGGGGATTCTGCCCCTCTGCTCTGCTCTGCTGAGAGCCCACCTGGAGTGCTGCATCCAGCTCTGGAGCCCCTGGGCCAAGAGGGCTGTGGAGATGCTGGAGAGTGTAAAGAGCAAGGCCAGGAGGATGCTGAGAGGCTGCAGCAGCTCTGCTGTGAGCACAGCCTGAAAGAGTTGGGGCTGTGCAGTCTGCAGAGGAGAAGGTTCCCAGGTGACCTTCTTGTGGCCTTTCAGAGTCTGAAGGGGGCTACAAGAAAGCTGGGGAGGGACTTTTGAGGCTGTCAGGGAGGGATAGGACTGGGGGGGATGGAACAAAGCTGGAAATGGGGAGAGTCAGAGTGCTGAACACATCATGAGAGTGGTGAGAGCCTGGCAGGGGTTGTCCAGGGAGGAGGTTGAAGCCTCATCCCTGGAGGTGTTTGAGGCCAGGCTGGCTGAGGCTGTGTGCAGCCTGCTCTGGTGTGAGGTGTCCCTGGACATGGCAGGGGGGTTGGGACTGGCTGCTCCTTGTGGTCCCTTCTAGCCCTGCCTGATTCTATGCTTCTCCTCTCTCTCTGGGCAACATGTTCCAGTATCTCCTCATCCTCACTCTAAGGAATTCCTTCCTCATCTCCAGTCCAAATCTGCCCTCCTCAAGCCTTGGTCTGTTGTCCCTCACCCTGTCACTCCAAGCCCTTCCCTGGCTTCTCTAACATTCTCTTGCTGCCAGCAGTCCCCTGTGCCAAGCAGCCCTCATGGTTGCCTACCTGTAAGGAGGTTGGTGCTGGTCTCCTCTCAGAGGTAGTTTCAGTTAGGGCAGGAGGGAATGGCCTCAAGCTGCACCTGGGGAGGCTTAGCCTGGACATTGGGAAAACTTTTTTTCCCCAGCAAGAGTGCTCAGGAATTGGACTGAGCTGCCCGGGGGGAGGTGGTGGAGTCACCAACCCCGGGTGTGTTTAAAAGTCGTTTGGGTGTGGTGCTTGGGGATGTGCTTTCAGGTGACCCTCGTGGAGTAGGGCCCCGGGTTGGACTTGGTGGTCCTGAGGGGCTTGTCCAACCTGCAGGTTTCTATGATGCTCTGATCAGAAATGCCCCCAGACCCACAACCTGCTTCAGCAAACATCCCCTCCCCCCCTTCCCTTTAAACTCCCTCCCCCCCCTTCCCTTTAAACCCCCTCCCCCCCCCTTCCCTTTAAGACCCTTCATTACAGCACCCCCCAGGCTGAGCACCTTCATGTCAAGAGCCTGCAGCAGCACTTCGGAGCTGTGCTTTCCACCTTGGCCTGGAGGAAGCCCCAGGTGAATTGGGTGTGCTGGGGGCAGCCTCCCCTCCTTGGGGGCAGGTGGAACCAAGACACAATAGGGTCTATTCTCCTCTCCAGGCAGCTTCCCCCCCCCCCCAGATCCTGCATCCAGGAGCCTTCGGGAGTGCATTAAACGATGCCGATTAGCGCCTGTCACGTGCAGCTCCATCTCTCTTCCCATCCCTCCCGAGGGAAGGAGCTGCACGTGCAGGGGAAGGCTTTGTTTTGGGGCCTTCTACCTGCTTCTTGTGAGTAACCTCACTGCTAACTTTACTACTGGCTGAAGGGAGGTTGGAACCAGGTGGGGTTGGGCTCTTCTGCCAGGCAACCAGCAACACACCAAGGGGACATGGTCTCAAGTGGGCAGCAGGACAAGGGAGCTGCTTCTGCCCCTGTGCTCAGCACTGCTCAGGCCACCCCTGCAGTGCTGTGTCCAGTTCTGGGCTCCTCCATTGCAGAGAGCTGCTGAGGTGCTGGAAGGTGCCCAGAGCAGGGCAGCAAGGCTGGGGAGGGGCCTGGAGCACAGCCCTGTGAGGAGAGGCTGAGGGAGCTGGGGGGGTGCAGCCTGCAGCAGAGGAGGCTCAGGGCAGAGCTGATTGCTGCCTGCAGCTGCCTGCAGGGAGGCTGGAGCCAGGTGGGGTTGGGCTCTGCTGCCAGGCAGCCAGGGACAGCAGAAGGGGCCAGAGGCTGAAGCTGTGTCAGGGCAGGTTGAGGCTGGAGGTGAGGAGGAAGTTGTTGTCAGAGAGAGTGATTGGCACTGGAATGGGCTGCCCAGGGAGGTGGTGCAGTGCCCATGGCTGGAGGTGTTGCAGCCAAGCCTGGCTGGGGCACTGAGTGCCATGGTCTGGTTGGTTGGGCAGGGCTGGGGGCTGGGCTGGGCTGGGTGAGCTTGGAGCTCTCTGCCACCCTGCTTGGCTCTGTGATATTATTATTAGGGGCAGAGGGGCAGGGAAGGGCTGCAGAGAGTCCAGGGCAGGCTGGGAAGATGCTGGGGGGCCTGGAGCAGCTCTGGAAGGAGCAAAGGCTGAGCCCTGGGGCTGAGAGCCTGCAGGAGAGCAGCCCCAGAGGGGACCTGAACAATACACAGCAAGAGCAAAAGGAGCTGTGGGGAACACGAGGCTGGGGCCAGGCTCCTGTCAGCGGTGCCCAGAGCCAGCACAGGGGACAGTGAGCACAAAGTGGAGCCTAAGAGGATGAATCTGAGCAGGAGTAGAAAGTTGTTTGTGGTGAGGGTGCAGGAGGCCTGGAGCAGGCTGCCCAGAGAGGCTGTGGAGCCTCCTTGTGTGCAGAGCTGCCAACCCCCCCGGGCACTGTGCTGCTGGGCAAGCTGCTGGGGGTGCCCTGCTGGGGCAGGGACATTGAATGAGATGTTCTCCAGACCTCACTTCCAGCCTCACCACGCTGGGATTCTGTGATGCAAGGCCAGGAGTGAGGAAGCAGAGTTGGAAGTGATGCTCCAGCAGCCTTCAGGACACGTTGGGAGCCGAAAAGCATCTCCCATGCTCAGCCCTTCCTTGGCGGGGGGGGGAGGGTTGGGGGGGGAGACGACTCAGACCCTGCTGTGGGATTTTGCAGGGATGGGATAAAGTGAAGCAGGACGTTTGGGAGGGAGCTGCTTGCCTCTTCCAGGCCAGGCAGGAGGACTGAGCTGCTTCTCCTGCAGCCGGGATCCTGCGTTAATTGATTTCTCGTGGCTTTATTGCTTCCTCCCGTTAATTGCCATACAAATGTTTGCTGATGCAATTAAGGAGCACGCGTGATGAAGCTGTTAGAGGGTGTCACCAGCTCGTATTTCTTCGCTCCTTTGCAGGGAGTAGCAGGGAGAAGGGGTGGGTGGAGGGGTGGGAAAGAGAAGTCTGCTTCCTGCGCAGCTCTGGGGTGAGAAAATGCCTGTTCCGCGGTGGCTTTCTTTGTGCCGAGGTCGAGTTGCTGTTGTTGGGGGGGGGGGGGGGGGGTTTGAGGTTGATTTTCTTTTCCCCTCCCCTCTTCAATAGAGTGCAAGCACAAAAAGAAACCCACCCCTGTGCCTTACAGCAGCTCCTCGGGGTGGGGGCTGAGATAATCCACTCGACGTTGAGATTATCAACTAATGCTCATTTGCATTAGAATGGGCTAGAAGAGCTCCCAGGGTGGAGCAAGATCCCTGCGGATCAGCCGCTGCCCCTGCGCAAAGCGGAGACAGATCCTTCCCCCCCCAGCCCCCCGATGCAAAACCTCTCCTGGAGGAGGCTTCTGACCCTCGCCGGGCGGAGGGTTGGGGGGGGGGGGGGGGGGTCCTGAGGAAGGGGACCCTCATGGATGCAGCCTCGCTGATAAGGAGTATTCCTTGGGCAGGGGATCTTGCCCGAACATGGATGAGGCTTCTGACCCTCCCGCGGTGGGGAATGTCCCTTGGGAAGGGGACCTCACCCAAACAAACCCACTCGTGGATGCAGCCTCTGACCCCTTGCTGGCAGGGAACATTCCCTGGGAAGAAGACTTTGTCTGAACACAAAACCCCCTCCTGGTTGTGGACTCTGATCCTACCAAAGCAGGGAATGTCCCTTGGGAAGGAGACCTTGTCCTAAGAAAACCACTGATGGATGTGGACTCTGATCCCTTCCCTGGCAGGGAATATTCCTTGGGAAGAGGACCTTATCTGAACACAACTCTTGGATGTAGGCTCTGATCCTCCCAAAGCAGGGAATGTCCCCTGGGAAGGAGATCTTGTCCAAACAAACCCACTGATGGATGTGGATTCTGATCCCTTCCCTGGCAGGGAATATTCCTTGGGAAGAGGACCTTGTCTGAACACAACTCCTGGATGTAGGCTCTGACCCTCCCAAAGCAGGGAATATCCCTTGGGAAGGGGAACCTTGCCTGAAGGCAAAGCCCCTTCTGGATGCAGCCTCTGACCCCTTGCTGACAGGGAATATTCCTTGGGAAGGGAACTCTGCCATGGGAGTTGTTACAAAATGAGTTAAGGAATAATAGGGAAGGGAATAAAGAACCCCAAAATTACCCAGACTTGTCCCCAGGGTTCATCTCAAGCCACACTTCCAAGCCCTGAAGCTGTCCCATGGCATCAGATATGCCCCATGCCAAGATGTGGGCACCAAGTCCATGGCATCATTTGAAGCATCTCTTCACTCTGGGTCCATTCTTGGCCTTAAACCATCAGCAAGTTCAGGAGCAGTGCCCACAAGGAAGCCAAACCAAAGGTTTATAGGATCACAGTATGGTTTGGGTTGGAAGGGACCTTGAAGATCATCCAGCTCCAACCCCCCCCTGCCACAGGCAGGGACACCTCCCACTAGCTCAGGTCCTCAGGGCTTCATCCAACCTGGTCCTGAGCACTTCCAGGGAGGTTGTGGAGCACAGAAGCACCCAATGTGATCAAAGATCACATTGGGTGCTTCTGTGCTCCACAACCTCCCTGGGCAAGCTGTGCCAGGGTCTCAGCACCCTCAACCTGTGCCAGTGTCTTCCCACCCTCACTCTCAAGAATTCCATCCTCATCTCCACTCAGTCTCCTCTCTCCCAGCTCAAAGCCATTTCCCATCCTCTGGCAACCACAACCTCTCTGGGCAACCTGTGCCAGTCTCTCCCCACCCTCACTCTCAAGAATTCCTTCCTCATCTCCACTCTCACTGTCCCTTCTCTCAGCTCAAAGCCATTTCCCATCCTCTGGCACCCACAACCTCCCTGGGCAACCTCTGCCAGAGTCTCCCCACCCTCACTCTCAATAATTCCATCCTCATCTCCACTCAGTCTCCTCTCTCCCAGCTCAAAGCCATTTCCCATCCTCTGGCATCCACAACCCCCCTGGGCAACCTGTGCCAGAGTCTCCCCACTCTCACTGGGAAGAATTCCTTCCTCATCTCCACTCTCACTGTCCCTTCTCTCAGCTCAAAGCCATTTCCCATCCTCTGGCATCCACAACCTCCTTGGGCAACCTGTGCCAGAGTCTCCCCACCCTCACTGGGAAGAATTCCTTCCTCACCTCCAGCCTAAACCTGCCCTCCTGGAGCTTCACTCCGTTCCCTCTCGCCCTGTCACTCCAGGGAGGCAGAGCAGGGAGCGAAGCCTGCGCAGCAGCAGGCAGCACAGGACCTGCCGCTGCTCCTCGCCCGGAGCCAGCTGTCAAAAGTGAAGCTGTCTCCCTGACGGCTTCCTCCGAGCCTCGTTAAAAAATGTGATGGTTCCCTTAGGCTACCAGGGGACAGACATGGCCCAGCTAATGAGGAGGTGACAGGGAGAGGAGGGCTCGGATTGCACTGCGCTTCCCACGGCTGCGCTCGGAGCCGACCTGAGAAGTGAGCCGAGGGAAGGCGAGGGGTGAGGGACCGCGAGGGGCTTGGGGAGCGCCTGCGAGCACCAAAGGAGCAATCCTGTCCCTGTCAGCCTTAATCAGGCACACCTTAGACCAGCAGGAGATGCTCAGCCCCTCTGGAAACAGGAAGAGAATTCAGCCCTCACCTCTGCTCTGCCCTGGGGAGAACTCATCTTGAGAGCTGCCTTCAGTTTGGGGCTCCCCAGGTGAAGAGGGACAGGAACTGCTGGAGAGAGTCCAAGGGAGGGCTGTGAGGATGAGGAGGGGAGTGGAGCAGTGCCTGAGGAGGAGAGGCTGAGGGCCCTGGGGCTGCTTAGTCTGCAGAAGAGAAGTCTGAGAGGGGATTGAATAAATGTTTGGAACTCTCTGAGGGCTGGGGGTGAGGAGGGGGGGACAGGCTCTGCTCACTGCTGCCTGGGACAGGAGCAGCAGCAGTGGATGGAAGCTGCAGCACAGGAGGTTGCAGCTCAGCACAAGGGCAACTTCTTGGCTGGAAGGGTCCCAGAGCCTGGCACAGGCTGCCCAGAGAGGTTGTGGAGTCTCCTTGTGTGGAGCCTCTCCAGGCCTGTCTGGAAAGCTGGGGGGGTGCAGCCTGCAGCAGAGGAGGCTCAGGGCAGAGCTGATTGCTGCCTGCAGCTGCCTGCAGGGAGGCTGTAGCCAGCTGGGGTTGGGCTCTGCTGCCAGGCAGGCAGGGCCAGCAGAAGGGGCCAGAGGCTGAAGCTGTGGCAGGGCAGGTTGAGGCTGTCTGTGAGGAGGAAGTTGTTGGCAGAGAGAGTGATTGGCACTGGAATGGGCTGCCCAGGGAGGTGGTGCAGTGCCCATGGCTGGAGGTGTTGCAGCCAAGGCTGGCTGGGGCACTGAGTGCCATGGTCTGGTTGGTTGGGCAGGGCTGGGTGCTAGGCTGGGCTGGCTGAGCTTGGAGCTCTCTGCCAGCCTGCCTGGTTCTATGAGTCTATGATTCTATGATGTCTTCAGGTCCCTTCCAGCCCCTGGCATCCTCACTCTGATCCTCTGATCCTGTGACCCTCACCCACAGCATTCCTGGGGATGCTCTGTGCTGGGAGTGGGGGTTGCAAACATCTCCCAGCAGGTCTCCCACTTGTTTTCCTTGTTGCAACACCAATAAGCAGAGCTGAGTTCTTTCTTTCTTCTCCCCCTCTCCTTTGCCCGAGGTGGCAAGCAGCTGGCATCACAGCCAGGCACTGCCACAGAGCAGAGATGCCACCAACACCTGGCAGGGGTGAGGAGGAAGAGTCTGCACCCTCCCTGCTGCATGACACCAAAACTATTGAGCATCCCCCAGCCCAGACCATGAAACGAGGGTTTGGCACCTCTTGAGGTCACATCCAGTGCCCAACTGGCCACACTGGGCACCCCAAGGGGCAGCAGCCACTTCTGCCAGCCCCTCTAGCAACCCCTACCTATAGAGTGCAACCCTATAAACCTGGATGCCTTTTAGCCCCTTCCTGACCAACAGCAGCCCCTGGCTGGGGAGTGAGGAGCTTGGGGAAGCACTGAGAGAGTCCTGTCTGAGGGCAGGAATCGAATCTCCAACCCTTCAAAGCCAAAGACAGCTCCAAACAATCCCAAACCAAGCCCCCTCGAGCCCAAACAGCAGCAAGATTTTGGGAGCCAGGCCAAGCTCTGCAGCTTAGGCCCATCTCCAAATATCTCCCAACAAGTTTATTTATGGCAAATAAAATCAGTCCAAGATGTTCACAGCTCAGGAATATTTAATGCTATTTGGTGAGAAAAGTATTTCCAGCAGAGAGGGAACTGCAAAGCTCCCGGGCATGGCAAGCAGGGATGATGATGATGATGATGATGATGATGCCCTCCACCAGTCAACCTTGGGAGCTCAGAACTGGTCTGACTGGATCAAATGATTCCCTAATTGAGTTCACACCAATCCTGCTTAATTAATTAGGTCTGGAAGCAGGGTGCTGGGCTGTCTGCTATGGTGAGAGCTGTGGGAAGAGCTGAAGTGGCTCCAAGGCAGTGAAGGGAGATGGAGCTCTGGTGGTGGACCTCAAAGATCATCCAGTGCCAACCCCCCTGCCATGGGCAGGGGCACCTCTCACCAGCACAGGGTGCTCAGGGACTCATCCAGCCTGGTCTTGAACACCTTCCTGGGCAAACCTGTGCCAGGGTTTCACCACTCTCAACCTGTGCCAGTGTCTCACTATCCTCAACCTGTGCCAGGCTGTCACCACTCTCAACCTGTGCCAGCGTCTCACCATCCTCAACCTCTTCCAGGGTCTCATCCAGCCTGGTCTTGAACACCTCCAGGGAGATTGTGAAGCACAGGAGCACAGAATGGGATGCTCAGTGGGTCTGGGATGTTCAGTGGGTCTGGGATGCTCAGAGGGTCTGAGATGTTCAGTGGATCTGGGATGCTCACAGGGTCTGGGATGCTCAGTGGGTCTGGGATGTTCAGTGGGTCTGGGATGCTCAGAGGGTCTGGGATGCTCAGTGGGTCTGGGATGCTCAGAGGGTCTGGGATGCTCAGTGGGTCTGGGATGCTCAGAGGGTCTGGGATGCTCAGAGGGTCTGGGATGTTCAGTGGGTCTGGGATGCTCAGTGGGTCTGGGATGTTCAGTGGGTCTGGGATGCTCAGAGGGTCTGGGATGCTCAGAGGGTCTGGGATGCTCAGTGGGTCTGGGATGCTCAGAGGGTCTGGGATGCTCAGTGGGTCTGGGATGCTCAGAGGGTCTGGGATGCTCAGAGGGTCTGGGATGTTCAGTGGGTCTGGGATGCTCAGTGGGTCTGGGATGTTCAGTGGGTCTGGGATGTTCAGTGGGTCTGGGATGCTCAGAGGGGCTGGGATGTTCAGTGGGTCTGGGATGCTCAGTGGGTCTGGGATGCTCAGAGGGGCTGGGGTGTTCAGTGGGTCTGGGATGCTCAGAGGGTCTGGGATGCTCAGTGGGTCTGGGATGTTCAGAGGGTCTGGGATGCTCAGAGGGGCTGGGATGTTCAGTGGGTCTGGGATGCTCAGAGGGTCTGGGATGCTCAGTGGGTCTGGGATGCTCAGAGGGTCTGGGATGCTCAGAGGGTCTGGGATGCTCAGTGGGTCTGGGATGCTCAGTGGGTCTGGGATGTTCAGAGGGTCTGGGATGCTCAGAGGGTCTGGGATGCTCAGAGGGTCTGGGATGTTCAGAGGGTCTGGGATGCTCAGAGGGGCTGGGATGCTCAGTGGGTCTGGGATGCTCAGAGGGTCTGGGATGCTTGCAGGCAGGGACAAAGCTCCTGGGAGCCCAGCGAGGTTTCAGCAGGGTAAAGCCCAGTCCCACATCAGGACCATCCCTTGGGATTGGGAGCTTTGGGATCCCACAGGAAGCCAGCAGGGTGGGAGATCCCTCTCTGCACATTGCCTTTTGCCATCTGCAGCAGGGCTTGGCACAGCTTGGCACAGCTCGACACAACTTGGCATGGTGTGGCGGCGGCTGGGGAACAGATGCCACCAGTGCCAGGATGTATCAGAGCAGAAATCGACCTGGAGCCATCATAATCACCACCACAACCATCATCTTCATCACCACCATCCCCTCCCCATCTCTCCCCTGCTCCCTGCTCTGTCTGAGCAGCTCAGTCTCCCCTGGGTGCTTTCTGCCTGCTGCTAGAGCTGTTGGGTGGGTGAGGGCTGCCTGGCTGGGATACAACAGAGCTCTGAGCATCACCCAGAGAAAGAGGGGATGAAAAAGAGGAGGAAAAGCATCAGGAGCAGCCCTGCTGATTGACAGTGAAGGAAATGAAGCAGCCAAATTTCATTGGCCTGCTTTTGACAGCCCAGGACGCTGCCGAGAGCTGATGGCTCCTGTCCTAGGGTCTTGCTGCAGCTAATGTTTGCCTTTCATCCTCGTTTAACTCACTCTTTGGAGGCTGCCCTGGGTCAGGGGGGTTGTAGTTTTTGGATGGTTGATTGGTTTTTGGTTTGAGTTATTTTTCCCCCCCTTTTCCTGTGTGAGGTGCTTGGATTTTAGCTGCACTTCTCCCTCCTGGAGGAGCATTCTCTTTGCTTTGCTGGCAGTGTGCATGCTGAAACCACAGGGTCCTTGAGTTGCTTTAGCTGGAAAAGACTTCTAAGATCACTGGGGCCAAGAGTCAACCTAAGGTCAGCAGGGCCACTAAACCCTGTCCCCAAGTGCCATGGCCACAGGTTTCTTGAACACCTCCTCCATGGATGGGGACTCCACTGCCTCTCTGGGCAGCCTGTGCCAATCCCTGACTTCTCTTGCAGCAAAGACATTTTCTGCCATCTCCAAACTAAACCTCTCCTGGCACAGTTTCAGGCCATTTCCTCATGTGCTGGGCTGCAGCAAGAGCAGTGTGCTCCAGGAGCCTCTCCCCTTTGGCTGGAGAGCAGGCAGGGAGGGCCCTGGGGGTGCTGGCAGAGAGGAGCTGCAGAGGAGGCAGCAGTGCCCAGGTGGGCAGCAGAGCCAATGGCATCCTGGGCTGGCTGAGGAGCAGTGTGGGCAGCAGGGCAAGGGAGCTGCTTCTGCCCCTGTGCTCAGCACTGCTCAGGCCACCCCTGCAGTGCTGTGTCCAGTTCTGGGCTCCTCCATTGCAGAGAGATGTTGAGGTGCTGGAAGGTGCCCAGAGCAGGGCAGCAAGGCTGGGGAGGGGCCTGGAGCACAGCCCTGGGAGGAGAGGCTGAGGGAGCTGGGGGGGGTGCAGCCTGCAGCAGAGGAGGCTCAGGGCAGAGCTGATTGCTGCCTGCAGCTGCCTGCAGGGAGGCTGGAGCCAGGTGGGGTTGGGCTCTGCTGCCAGGCAGGCAGGGCCAGCAGAAGGGGCCAGAGGCTGAAGCTGTGTCAGGGCAGGTTGAGGCTGGAGGTGAGGAGGAAGCTCCTGGCAGAGAGAGTGATTGGCACTGGAATGGGCTGCCCAGGGAGGTGGTGCAGTGCCCATGGCTGGAGGTGTTGCAGCCAAGCCTGGCTGGGGCACTGAGTGCCATGGTCTGGTTGGTTGGGCAGGGCTGGGGGCTGGGCTGGGCTGGGTGAGCTTGGAGCTCTCTGCCACCCTGCTTGGTTCCTATTCAGCCCTGGCAGGTCCTTGTCACCGAGCAGCAGCAAGTGCCACCTGTGGTGCCATTCCAGCAAGAGAAGACCAAAAGGTGGCAATATTTGCCAAGCCTTCCTTCCCTTCCCATCAGGGCAAGGTGCCAGCTTGGCAGGGATGCAGCTCAGGATCTCTGGGCAGCTCGGGGTCGCCCCCTCAGCTGGCAGCATCCCGCAGCCCTGAGCATCACCAGGGGCAGGGGCTCAGTAGCCTCATGGGGGTCTCAGTGGCATCGCGGGAGCTTGGCAGCATCACAGAGGCTTGGCAGCATCCTGGGGGGGCTCGGCAGCATCACTGGGAGGGGAAGTGGGGGGGGCTCGGCAGTGTCGCTGCCTCCTCAGCGCCTCCCACTTGCCAAATATTTGTTTCAGGAGGGGAATCCTCTCGCTCGTGGGTGGGCTCCGGCGCCGCGGGGAGCAGGGCTGCCGGCAGCATCCTCAGGCGCGGGAAATCCTCCCGGAGGGGCTCCCCGGCCCCTCTCTGCACCAGCACCAGGCCTGCTGCCAGCGTGAGGGTCTCTTGGCAGCGATGCCCAACCCCTTTGCAAGGGCAGCAGGAGGTGGCTGCAGGTTTGCTGCTTCCTCGCTGCGGCGCCGGCTCCGTGTCGGACCGAGAGATGCTGTCCCCAGGCACCCTCCGCCTGTGTGCCCCCCACCCCTCTCCTGCCACCACCACCACCACACGTTGTCACCCCGCTGGCCACCTCAGCTTTCAGACCCCCCAGCCGCAGCCGCTTTGATCCCCTGCTTAACTCTCCTCCTTCCCGGGAATTTGCCGCCGAGGCTGCGAGCGTTCAGCTGGAGCTGCTCAGATCAAATGCTCGGCGGAGGGAGGCTCAGGCAGCAGGAGCAGATGAAAGGCACAAGCTGTGCGGTTCAGGATGCTAAGCCCAGCCAGGCGCCGTGGGAAGAGTGAGCCAAGAGCTCCCTCTGCTCCCAGAGATCCCTCCCCAGCCCCAAACGCAGCCAGGGCACAGGAACCTGCCTGCCCTGCCCCTGCCTCCAGGTCCTGTCAGCTCATCGCAGCTCAGAGGGAGAAAGGATCTCTGGGAAGCAGAGGGAGCACTGCAAGGGGTAAGATGCTGCTAATAAAGTGTCAGGTCAGGGTGAGACTGGTACAGAAAAGCTCTCGAAAGGGTTGGCACCACCTGGGCACCCAAATGGTCAGCAGCCCTGCAGCACCCCTGCAAAATACACTGCACAGCCCAGAAAGCCAGCAGGGAGGGTGGGAAGGCAGCTCTGGGGAGCAGCCAGGCTGAGCCCCCCCCTGCCCCAGCAGGGCACCCCCAGCAGCTTGCCCAGCAGCACAGTGCCCAGGGGGGGTTGGCAGCTCTGCACACAAGGAGGCTCCACAGCCTCTCTGGGCAGCCTGCTCCAGGCCTCAGCACCCTCACAACAAACAACTTTCTCCTCCTCTTCACATCCAACCTCCTGGGGACCACTCTGTGCCCTTTGCCCCTTGGCCTGGCACTGGGCACCACTCAGC
Source organism: Pogoniulus pusillus (assembly GCF_015220805.1). NCBI lineage: Eukaryota > Metazoa > Chordata > Aves > Piciformes > Lybiidae > Pogoniulus > Pogoniulus pusillus. Next base: position 4,906,273 of record NC_087305.1, on the reverse strand, counting down.
AGAGCCTGGCCCCAGCCTCTTGCCCCCCACAGCTCCTTCAGCTCTTGCTCAGCACTGCTCAGATGTCCTCTGGGGCTGCTCTCCTGCAGGCTCTCAGCCCCAGGGCTCAGCCTTTGCTCCCCCCAGAGCTGCTCCAGGCCCTCAGCATCTCCCCAGCCTGCCCTGGACTCTCTGCAGCACTTCCCTGTCCCTCTGCAACTTGGGGAGCACAGAACTGGCCCCAGCACTGCAGATGTGGCCTCAGCCACAGCACCTCCTCCAGCAGCACCCCCAAATCCCTCTCCTCAGGGCTGCTCTCAAGCCTGGCACTGCCCAGCCTGGAGTTGTGCTTGGCATTGCCTCGACCCAGCTGCAGGACCTTGTACTTGGTCTTGTCAAACCTCCTGAGCTTGGCTTGTGCCCACCTCTGCAGCCTGCCCAGGTGCCCCTGGCTGGATCCTGCCCTCCAGAAATGAGGACTCCTCTTGGCTCCTAAGCAAAGCAACATCCAGGGCTGTGCCATCCCATCTCCAGGCAGGGAGGGTGAGTTATCAAGGCAGAAGGTGAATGGTTTGCAGTGCAGCTTAAATGCTCCATTTAAGAGCAAAAAATAAACCCCAAGCAGTGAGAAACTTCCTCTTTGCCCCAAACCACACATTCCTCCTCCTCCTCCTCACCCCCTGGCTCATTTCTGCTCCTCCCATCCCTGCTCCTCTTTCCTCTGCCTTATAAAAATTCAGGAGGGAAAATTAATAGCAGTTAAAAAGGGAAAGGGGAGGGAGGGGGAAAGGTGAACTTCGAGGTGGGTAGGTTGGGTGATGGTTGGTTGGGTTTTTTTTTGTTCACTCTTCCTCCTCCACCTTTAACACACACCCCAAAAGGGGGGAAAAATACACACAAGGGATGAAAATAAACCCTCAGAGCTCCACGGCTGGGGAAGTAGGGGGATGGAGATGAAGGTGCAGGGGGGGATGGAGATGAAAGTGCAGGGGATGGAGATGAAGGTGCAGGGGGATGGAAATGAAGGTGCAGGGGGATGTGAATGAAGGTGCAGGGGGATGGAGATGAAGGTGCAGGGGGATGGAGATGAAGGTGCAGAGGGATGGCGATGAAGGTGCAGGGGGATGGCGATGAAGGTGCAGGGGGGATGGAGATGAAGGTGCAGGGGGGATGGCGATGAAGGTGCAGGGGGATGGAGAAGAAGGTGCAGGGGGGATGGAAATGAAGGTGCAGGGGGATGGAGATGAAGGTGCAGAGGGGATGTGAATGAAGGTGCAGGGGGATGGAGATGAAGGTGCAGGGGGATGGCGATGAAGGTGCAGGAGGGATGGAGATGAAGGTGCAGGGGGATGGAGATGAAGGTGCAGAGGGAATGGAAATGAAGGTGCAGGGGATGGAGATGAAGGTGCAGGGGGATGGAGATGAAGGTGCAGGGGGATGGAGATGAAGGTGCAGGGGGGATGGAGATGAAGGTGCAGGGGGATGGAAATGAAGGTACAGGGGGGATGGAGATGAAGGTGCAGGGGATGGAGGTGAAGGTGCAGGGGGATGGAGATGAAGGTGCAGGGGGATGGAGATGAAGGTGCAGGGGGAGGTAGAGCACCCAGTGGTGAGAACATTGGTGTGAGTGGTTCTGTGGGGAAAAGGGAGGTTGGGAAGGAGGTCGATTACCCAGGGAGGGTTTTGCAGGGGCTGGCAGCATCGGGAGCCATCAGCTTCCCTGATCCCAGTGTGTGGCTGGGAAGAGCCACTGAAATCAGAGCATGGGCAGGGTTGGAAGGGACTTCTAGAGGCGTTCAACAGATCTGCTCCAAGGGTCAGCAAGGGCACGAGAGGAGCCAACAGCCTTTACCCCCCACCCCAGGGGTGCTGAGGGCTGAGCTCGCCATGGCTCCGTGGGGTCTCCGCGGTGGTTGCAGGATGTGGGCTGCAGAAGCTGGGGCAGGGCTGGCATGCAGGGTGAGGTCACAGCCTGCCCTGGGGCATCTCCTCCCTCCCGGCTGTGCTGTGCCCACCTCCCAGCCCTGCTCACTCCTCCTTCCTCTCTCCCCAGGTGCCTGGCCCATGGAGAGCTTCGTGGAGAGGTTTCAGTTGGGTTCCTCAGTGGCCTCAACCCAAACCCTACGAGGATTAGAGCTGCCCACGGTGCCCTTCCCCTGCCCGGCTGCACCCACCTGCCTGCACCACAGCAGAGCAACTGCAGCCCTCTGAGCATCTTCACGGTCCCCTCCTTTGGCTTTCTCCCCAGCACCTCTTTTACCCTCAGACATCCAAGCTAACCTCCCGAGCAGGATCTCCCAAGCCCTCCCCAGCATCACCCAGCAGCTTGGCTGCCTGGTTTCCAGTTACACAACCCTGCTTGGGAGATCCTACGTGGGCAGACGTGGGCTTTCCTCGGAGTTGACAACAGCCTCTCTCTGCAGCTCAGCAGAGCATGAGCAGCTTACATAAACAGCCCTCCCAGTTACCCTGCGTGGGGGGCTCCACGCAGCCACCTCAGCTTTGGAAGGGGGGGGGGGGGGGGGGGGGGGGAACAAAAAGAAAAGCAAAGCAGGGACCCCTTTTTGTCCCCACCCTTTCCCCTTCCAAAGTGGTTTTTTTTCCCCCTCCTTCTCTTTCCCCCACCCCTGTAAACCAACCCAAACCTGCCCAAGCTTCTCCTTGTGTGTGGGGGGGAGGGAAAAGGCAGCACTGGAGAGAAAGAGGAGAGAGAGAGAGAGAGAGAAATGACTCAAGTGTTTTGTAACTTGTCACATTCAAAGCTGCAATTTGGAGGCAGGAAGGAGGGATCCAAAATAGTCACCCCCCAACCCTGGTTGTATAAGCCAGATCCTCAATCTCCTCCCCTCTCCTGGGGGTGTTGGGGTGGGGAGAAATAAAAAGGGGGAAATTTCTGCTCTAGATTGGCAGCTGGAAAGGAAAGGGGGGAAAAAAAAAGCCCTGAGGCAGGAGGTTGTTCCTGGGTTGTTCCAGCACAGGAAGGAGCCCCCAAATTGGGAAGAATTACTCATCTGTGGAAAAGGCTCCTGAGCTGGCAGGGAAGATGCTGCAGGGGAGGAAGGATCCCCAGGATGGATTCTCCAGATCACACAGCCCCAAGGAATAGTGAGGGTTGGAAGGGAGCTCTGGAGATCATCTGATGCACAGCCCTGCCCCAGCAGGGCACCCCCAGCAGCTTGCCCAGCAGCACAGTGCCCGGGGGGGTTGGCAGCTCTGCACACAAGGAGGCTCCACAGCCTCTCTGGGCAGCCTGCTCCAGGCCTCATCACCCTCACAACAAACAATTTTCTCCTCCTCTTCACATCCAGCCTCCTGGGGTCCACTCTGTGCCCATTGCCCCTTGTGCTGGCACTGCCCCCCACACCTCTTCTAGCTGTTACTCAGCACTGCTCAGGTGACTTCTGGGGCTGCTCTCTTGCAGGCTCTCAGCCCCAGGGCTCAGCCTTTGCTGCACCCAGAGCTGCTCCAGGCCCCTCAGCATCTTCCCAGCCTGCCCTGGACTCTCTGCAGCACTTCCCTGTCCCTCTTGCACAGGGAGCCCAGAGCTGGACCCAGTATCCCAGCTGTGGCCTCATCAGGGCAGAGCAGAGGCTGATGCTGCAGCTCAGAGCCCAGCAGCAAGGCTGAGCTCCATGGGATGCCAACTCCTTGGATGCCATCCCAAACAGGTGATCCTTGGGAAGCAGAGGTGCAGCAGGAAAGCAGGACAAAGAGGGCATCCCTGGGCCAAAGTGACCTGAGAATGGCTGCACCTTGACCTGCTGAAGGGCATCAAAAGTGAAGCCAGAGCAGGCTGGAACCCTGCTAGGTGCCAGAGAGGAGATGGAGGTGCCAGGATCGTCCCATGGGAGGCTCCCAGCAGCACAGGAAGCTCAGAGCCTGCTCCGTGGCTCCTCTCCTGTACAGCCCTTCCCTCCTGGATCAAAACTTCACTCACATGCTCAGCACCTCCCCACATCCCCCTGAGACCCCCCAAAAGCCCATCTGCCCCCCCGACCCTCCTGAAAAGAGCGAGGTGGGGGTGATACCTGCCTGCAGCAGCCATGCCCCTGACTCAACCTCATTCCAGACCCCACAGACCCCATCCTCAGTGCCCAAGGAGCATCCAGAGCAGCCTCCCTGCTGCTCAAACCCCTTCTGCCCACCCAAACCACTCTTCATGTCGTTTTGAAGGAGCCCAGGCAGGTGCTGGGGGTGGCAGGAGACACAAGCAGTGTGACACCTCAGCTCAGGGCTCATCGATCGCCCATCGAGCATGCTCTTGACTCTGACTTTGAAGCCCCAGATGGACTTTGGCATCTGGCTCTGGCTTTTGTGGAGGCAGCACTTCCTAAAGGGCTCCTCAAGAAAGCAAGTGAGGGAGTTGAGATGAAAGGAGGGGGCCTGAGCTGGGCAGACTTTCACCTGAGGTTACCCCCAGCTAAACTCTTGACCCTCCAAGTGCCTGGCAGAGTGCAGGCAGCCAGAGCTGCTGTGGCCTGATCTGCCCAACCAACCAGACCATGGCACTCAGTGCCCCAGCCAGGCTTGGCTGCAACACCTCCAGCCATGGGCACTGCACCACCTCCCTGGGCAGCCCATTCCAGTGCCAATCACTCTCTCTGCCAGGAGCTTCCTCCTCACCTCCAGCCTCAACCTGCCCTGACACAGCTTCAGCCTCTGGCCCCTTCTGCTGGCCCTGCCTGCCTGGCAGCAGAGCCCAACCCCACCTGGCTACAGCCTCCCTGCAGGCAGCTGCAGGCAGCAATCAGCTCTGCCCTGAGCCTCCTCTGCTGCAGGCTGCACCCCCCCAGCTCCCTCAGCCTCTCCTCACAGGGCTGTGCTCCAGGCCCCTCCCCAGCCTTGCTGCCCTGCTCTGGGCACCTTCCAGCACCTTAACATCTCTCTGGAGTTGAGGAGCCCAGAACTGGACACAGCACTGCAGGGGTGGCCTGAGAGGTGCTGAGCACAGGGGCAGAAGCAGCTCCCTTGTCCTGCTGCCCACACTGCTCCTCAGCCAGCCCAGGATGCCATTGGCTCTGCCTAAAGGTCCCCTGGGTAGCTTTAAGGTCCCTGGGCAGTTTGAAGGTCCCTTCCAAGCCAACCTATTCTGTCTGGCTGAGGGAATAAGTATCTGCAAGCAGCAAGACAATTCTCTGGGGGAGTTAGGTGGTGATAGATGGAAGTTTTAATTACCCAACCTTTTCATCCTCCCCCACACAGAGAGAGAGAGAATGAGACAGACACACAGCCCTCCCCAAAGCCCCCCCCCCCCCCCCCCAAAAAAAAAAAGGTGTATTTTGTGGCATGTTTATTTAGTAATAAACTAAGATCAAATGATCTGTGAGCAGGATCAGCACTTGGGGTGTGTAGAGCACAAGCTGAGCTGATGCCTGTTTTGTCACCGCAGCTGCACAGATTAGCTCCTTTGATCTCCCTGGCTCCAAAACAGCTCTAGAAGGAGGCAGCAGCACATCTCACCGTGGAAAAGGAGGGGGGTGGGAGGTGGTAGAAGGGGGGGGGGGGTGGTGGTGGTGAGGGGGGCCCCAACCCCCTCCCCAGCTCCTGCCTCTGCATGTGCCACCCTGCTCCCCGCTCACGCAGGGCACCGCGGGTTGACAGCTGCACGTCCCCGGCTCTTGATTTACCCAAAGAGAAGGGCAAGCAAGGAAGGCAGCTCGCCCTAATTGCCATGGACAGGGCTAAAGGGTGGCCCTGTCACCCATCAGTATCATTTAGAGCTTGGGCAGTACCCAAGTCCCATGGGGAAAGCCCCTTTAGACCTCCGTGCTCATATCAGTCTTGATTTCCTTTGGTCCTTCGCACCCTTGTCGGGTCGCTGCAGCCGCGCAGGAGGATAACGCTGCCTGATGGCTCCCAGCCCCTGGCACCCAGGAGGTGGCTGCTGCCAGGCCACAGGAGCCACCTCCTGCTCCAAACCTGGGTGTGAAGGACAGAGAGAGCAGCAGCCAGATCCTGTTGGAGACCACCGAGGTGCAGGTTGTTTGCTTCCCAACAGGCAGGCAGGAGGAGGTTGAGGTTTTTGCCACCTCCTCCCCTCATGTCCTCACAGAATGGTTTGGGTTGGCAGAGATCCTCCAAGCTCATCCAGTCCAATCTCCCTGCAGGGGCATCCCCAGCTGGACCAGGTTACTCAGAGCCCCACCAAGCCTGACCTGGAATGTCTCCAGGGATGGGGTTTCAACCTCTTCCACCACCTCAAACCCTTCTGCTGCCTCAGTTTCCTCAGCTCTGAGCAGGAAACCACTGCCCTGACACCTCCACCACCCTCCCTGCAGAGAGCTTCCAAGGCTCTGATCCTGCCTGGCCAGGCAGGGTTGCACTCATTGATCTCTGGAGGACCCTTCCCACCTCTAAGCTTCTGTGAACTTATTCTTAATGCCCAACCTGGCTCTGCCCTGCTCTGGTTTCATGGAATGCAAGCAGAGAAGGGTAGGGGTCAGAAGGGACCTCCAGAGACCACTGAGCTCAACTCAAAACTGGTCTCAAACCATCACCTCTCACCCTGTCACCTCAAACCCTTCCCCAGACTCCTTCCCCAGCCTTCCTGTAGGGCTGGGGGCAGGCTCAGGGAGTTGGGGTTCAGCCTGCAGAAGGGAAGGCTCCAGGGAGACCTCAGAGCAGCCTCCCAGCCCCTGAAGGGGCTGCAGGAGAGCTGGGGAGGGACTTCTGATAGGGGTTGGGGGTGACAGGGGGTGAGGGGAATAGCTTTGAGCTGGGAGAGGGGAGGTGGAGAGTGGAGATGAGGAAGGAATTCTTGCCAGTGAGGGTGGTGAGACCCTGGCACAGGTTGAGGGTGGTGAGACCCTGGCACAGGTTTCCCAGGGAGGTTGTGGAGCACAGAAGCACAGAATGTGCACATTGGGTGCTTCTGTGCTCCACAACCTCCCTGGAGGTGTCCAGGACCAGGCTGGATGAAGCCTTGAGCACCCTGTACTGTTTGGAGCTCTCTCTGCCCATGGATGAACTTCAAGCATCCCAACCTTGAGCACCCTGTGCTGGTTGGAGCTCTCTCTGCCCATGGATGAACTTCAATCATAACCCAACCTTGAGCACCCTGTGCTGGTTGGAGCTCTCTCTGCCCATGGATGAACTTCAATCATAACCCAACCTTGAGCACCCTGTGCTAGTTGAAGCTCTCTCTGCCCATGGATGAACTTCAAGCATCCCAACCTCATTCCCCAACACCCTCTCAGATCCCAACTCCCCAGCAGGAACTCTTCCTCCCTTCTACCACCATCACCACCTTCCTCTTCAGTGCAGGAGGGATGGGGTAAGGTGTAGGGAGAGGGAGAACAATTCACAGCCAACCTGCTAATGAGTCTTTGTGCAACTTGTGCCTTCTTACCTCTAATTTTACAGCCTGTTGGGATTTGAGCTCTGTGGACAGCCTCACATTTGGTTGGGAATTACAGGCTGAGTGGCTGTTCTCTCCTATTATTGTGCTGTCAATCTCCTATTAGCACATTATAATATGCTACACTGACTGCATCTGTTCCCGATATCACAAGTCCTAATTGTCATTTGTTGAATCACTTTGTCTTTAAGATGATTGTTAAGCAATTATTTCATCCAAAGCAGCTTAAAACTTTGATTACTGGATAGTGTTTGCAGGGATCAAAGTGAAATCAGCAGCTGCTTGCCAACGGTGGAGCTGCAGGAGCTGCTGCTGCTGCTGCTGCTGCTGCCCGGCGCTTGCCTGCCTGGGATGGTGATGCAGAAGCAGAGCAGCAGAGCGAGGCTTGATGACCTGCAGGGCTCTCACCACCTCTACATCTCAATCTCTTGGCCTGGAGGAAAAATGGTATTTGTCCAGGGTGGTTAAAGGTCCAGGGAAAGTGTAGGTAATGAGGCAGATGGGAAGTGACATTGCTGCCAGGACTGCTCGTGGGAAGAGGAGCTCAGCACAGCTGGCACCAGCTGGCTCACAGTGGTCCCCTCTGCTGGGGCAAGGACTGGGGTGGAAGAGCAGAGTGGCAAGGGGTGGGAAGGGAGCTCTGCAGGGCAGCCTGTGCTACCCACCCCTGCTCCAGCAGGGCACCCCCAGCAGCTTGCCCAGCAGCACAGTGCCCAGGGGGGGTTGGCAGCTCTGCACACAAGGAGGCTCCACAGCCTCTCTGGGCAGCCTGCTCCAGGCCTCAGCACCCTCACAACAAACAACTTCTTCCTCCTGCTCAGATGGAACCTCCTGGGGTCCATTTTGTGCCCATTGCCCCTTGGCCTGGCACTGGGCACCACTGAGCACAGCCTGGCCCCAGCCTCTTGCCCCTCCCAGAGCTCCTTTAGCTCTCTGAGCACTGCTCAGCTGCCCTCTGGGGCTGCTCTCCTGCAGGCTCTCAGCCCCAGGGTTCAGCCTTTGCTGCTGCCAGAGCTGCTCCAGGCCCCTCAGTACCTTCACAGCCTGCCCTGGACTCTCTGCAGCACTTCCCTGTCCCTGTGCCACTGAGGAGCCCAGGACTAGACCCAAGACTTCAGCTGTGGCCTCACCAGGGCAGAGTAGAGGGGGCAGGAGCACCTCCCTTGCCCTGATGCCCACACCCTTCTGGGTACACCTCAGGATGCCATCCATTGGGCACAGCTGTCCCCTAGCTGTCCCTTTCAGGTGTGGCAAAGACTTGCAGTGGATCAACACCCTGCACTTCCCCAGGGCTTTCCATCAAGGATGCTCTCCTGGGAAGGTCTCTAAGCTCCGGAGGAAGCAAAGAGAGCTTTGGTCAGAGGTGCAGGAGAGAGACTCCACCCAGCCCTGCCCTTCCACTCAAAGCTTCACTGCAGCAGAGGCACTCACAGCACCCCAGACCCTGTGTGCTCCTGCCTGGGAGTGGGTCAGCAGAGGACAGGGCTGAAGAGCCTCCAGCTTGGATTCTTCTGCTTTAACACCCCAGACTCCAGCCCTCAAAGAGGCATTTTGGTAGCTCCCAGCCCTCATACCAAGCCCTTTGGCTCAGAAGCTGCTGCAAAAGCCCAGGACTGGTCCCAGGCGCCAGGGAGGCGCTGGGTTGGCAGCCCTCTGAAATCGGAGCCGTTGGCATGTCACAGGGGCATGGGAACCCAAAGCAGCACCAGCTCCAGCAGGCCAGGAGGGAGGGGTCCCTCACCCAGGGGCTTGGGCTATGCCCCAGCATCCCCAGCTGACAGCAGCAGGAAGGAATGCTGAGCCATTGTCTTGCTTTAAGTAGCCCAGACAGGACTGAGAGGAGAAGGAACAAAAAGCAAACCCAGAGAAGAAAACACCCCACGCTGGGGGCTCCCCAACCCCAGACAGCTCCACGAGCCAAGGAGGATACACAAACTGTCAGCAGTCTTCTGCTTCAAACCATCTTCTTTCACAAGCCTGGGATCCAACCTGAGCCCTATCAGAAGCTTCCTCTTGCAGCCAGCTGGAAGTCGCTGCCTGACACACAAGCAGGGCACAGCCCAGGCAGGAGCTGGAGCAGAATCTTCTCCTCCCTTTGTTAGGAGCTGATGGATTTCCTCATGCAACTCATTCTGCCAAAGAATGGGCCCCAGAGCCTGGAGCACAGAAACCTTTATAAATCAGGACTGGGACTGTCCCCAACCAGGCCACCAAGAGCTCACAGAAAACAAACCCAAGCGAGCCCAGGGTGACTCGGGGCCAAGGCTGGGCTGTAAGCAGCCAACTGCACTCTGTGATGGACTCCCAGGCACAAGCCAAGCTCCTGGGAGATGCTCATGCCCCTGCCCTTCACCCTAGGCATGGTTGGGATCTCTGGTGCCATGGACTACCATGAGGGTGGGGGAAGAGTGGGAAGAGGTTGCCCAAGGAGGTGGTTGAGGCTCCATCCCTGGAGCTATTCAAGGTGAGGCTCTGGGGAATCTGATCTAGTTGAGGAAGCTGCTGAGGGGCCTGGAGCACTGTGAGGAGAGGCTGAGGGAGCTGGGGGGATGCAGCCTGCAGCAGAGGAGGCTCAGGGCAGAGCTGACTGCTGCCTGCAGCTGCCTGCAGGGAGGCTGTAGCCAGCTGGGGTTGGGCTCTGCTGCCAGGCAGGCAGGGCCAGAAGAAGGGGCCAGAGGCTGAAGCTGTGTCAGGGCAGGTTGAGGCTGGAGGTGAGGAGGAAGCTCCTGGCAGAGAGAGTGATTGGCACTGGAATGGGCTGCCCAGGGAGGTGGTGCAGTGCCCATGGCTGGAGGTGCTGAAGCCAAGGCTGGCTGGGGCACTGAGTGCCATGGTCTGGTTGGTTGGGCAGGGCTGGGTGCTAGGCTGGGCTGGGTGAGCTTGGAGCTCTCTGCCAGCCTGCTTGGTTCTATGATTCTATGAACCAAGCTGGAAATGAAGAGATTCAGCCTGGAGGTGAGGAAGAAGTTGCTCAGCAGGAGGCTGGTGAGAGCCTGGCAGGGGTTGCCCAGGGAGGTGATGGATGCCTCATCCCTGGATGTGTTTCAGGCCAGGCTGGCTGAGGCTGTGACCAGCCTGAGGTGTCCCTGGGCATAGCAGGGAGGTTGGAACTGGCTGCTCCTTGTGGTCCCTTTCAACCCTGCCTGATTCTAGATGAAAACCTAAAGGAAGTCATCAAACCCCAAGCAAGGAGAAGCCCTCAGGAGAAGCAGGTGGAAGGTGGCAGTGCAGGGAGCCCCTGGCAGCTAAATTGCTTTTTACCAAGCAGCCAAAAACCTCCACGGAGAGAAAGCCTCTCCCCTATGTGCTTATAAACTGCAGGAAGATCTTGTGGAGGATATTTTTTTGGGGGGGGGGTTTGAGTTTGGTCCAAAGGCCACTCAATGAAGTTCCCATCGATCTGATCTCCAAAAGCCTTCATCTGTTCTGCTGTCTGCCACCAGCTGCGGGTGATAAAACCCCAATCAGGGAGCGGCGCCGGGGGCTAATGTGCCACATACATCACCCCGGGGGCCATGTGCTGCCCATGATCTATCACCTTCTGGTGGGATTGCTTAGCTGCAAGGATTTAGCAACTTGCCCCAAATTGAGGCAATGATCAATTTTCTTTTCCAATTTATTTTTGGTTGAGCGAAGCAATATTTGGAGGCAGGAGGTGGGAGCTGAGTTCTGTGGAGTCAGAGAAGCAGGCAGGGCTGGAAGGGAGCACAAGGAGCAGGCAGTGCCAAGCCCCTGCCATGCCCAGGGACACTCTACCCTAGAGCAGGCTGCACACAGCCTCAGCCAGCCTGGACTCAAACACCTCCAGCCATGGGGCCTCAACCTCCTCCCTGGGCAGCCCCTGCCAGGCTCTCACCACTCTCCTGCTCAGCAACTTCCTCCTCACCTCCAGCCTCACTCTCCCCACCTCCAGCTTTGCTCCATCCCCCCCACTCCTGCCACTCCCTCACAGCCTCAAAAGTCCCTCCCCAGCTTTTCTGGAGCCCACTTCAGATGCTGGAAGACCACAAGAAGGTCCCCTGGGAGCCTTCTCCTCTCCAGACTGAGATGTGCTCAGCTGGACCAAGGAAGGGGAAGGGTAACCTCCCTGGGCAACCTGTGCCAGGGTCTCACCACCCTCAACTGTGCCAGAGTCTCACCACCCTCAACCTGTGCCAGTCTCTCACCACCCTCAACCCGTGCCAGGGTCTCACCACCCTCAACTGTGCCAGGGTCTCACCACCCTCAACTGTGCCAGAGTCTCACCACCCTCAACCCGTGCCAGGGTCTCACCACCCTCAACCCGTGCCAGGGTCTCACCACCCTCAACCTGTGCCAGGGTCTCACCACTCTCAACTGTGCCAGTCTCTCACCACCCTCACTGGCAAGAACCCTTTCCTAACATCTAGTCTGGGACTTGGGGAAAGATAGGGACAGGCTTTTTTTTGGGCAGGGACTGTGGAGGCAGGACAAGGGATGATGGCAGCCAGGGACAGAACAAGAGGGCACAGCCTCAGGCTGTGTCAGGGCAGATTGAGGCTGGATATGAGGAGGAAGTTGTTGGCAGAGAGAGTGATTGGCCCTGGAATGGGCTGCCCAGGGAGGTGGTGCAGTGCCCATGGCTGGAGGTGTTGAAGAGGAGGCTGCATGAGGCACTTAGTGCCATGAGTTAGTTAATTAGAAGGTGTTAGGCACTGTCCCTGGAGGTGTCCAAGAAAGGCCTGCATGAGGCACTGAGTGCCATGGTCTGGTTGGCTGGATAGGGCTGGGGACTGGGTTGGACTGGATGAGCTTGGAGGTCTCTTCCCACCTGGCTGATTCTATGATTCTGTGACTCAAAGATCCCATTCTGTGCTTCTGTGCTCCACAACCTCCCTGGGCAACCTCTGCCAGTGCCTCTCTCACCCTCACTCTCAAGACTTCCTTCCTCATCTCCACTCAGACTCCCCTCTCCCAGCTCAAAGCCTTTTTCCCTTCTCCTGGCATCCACAACCCTCCCTGGGCAACCTCTGCCAGTGTCTCCCCCACCCTCACTGGCAAGAATCCCTTCCTCATCTCCCATCTCCTCTCCTCAAGCTTCAACCCCTCCCCTCCCATCCTAGCCCTACAAGGACCTTCCTCCACAAACACATCGAGGTTGCCTTCACCCAGGAGCACACCAAGGTTGCAAGCAGAGACCTTGAGCACAGGGAGGGAGAAAAGTAGTCCCCACTAAGTGTCTGGAAGAAAGATGGGAAGTGTCCCCTTCTCCTCCTTCCCTCCCTCCCTGCCTCCCTCCCTCCCTCCCTCCCTCCCTCCCTGCCTCCCTCCCCACACTGATAAACATTCCTGGAGATAAACAAACACTGCACCAGGCTTTTTTGGTGCTTGTTTTTCTTGAAGAGACAAAGTGTTCCACAGCAAGCAGACACTTCCTACACAAGTTTTCATACCCAAACCCCGAGCTTTTCTGCCGTGGATGAGGACAGAAAAAGCATCACCAAAGCCTTTAGCCAGCCCAATCCCCTTCCTTGCTCCCACCAGCAGCTCACCGAGGGGAGAAAGAGGCCAGAGAAGGGCAGGGAAGCTGGGGAAGGGTCTGGAGAACAGGGCTGGGGGAGGAGCAGCTGAAGGGTGTTGAGCTTGGAGAAGAGGGAGGCTGAGTTGAGACCTCTTTCAGTCTGTCCTCACAGCAGAGCTGCTGCAGCCCTCTGAGCATCCTCCTGCTCCTGCTCTGGACACTCACTCAAGGGTGATTTGGGAGATAGCCAAAAACCAGATTGCTCCCAAGGCACTCTCACAGCCTCAGGAGTGCCAGGAGCTGCTCCTCCAGACAAAGCCTGAAGCAATCCTGCAACCCATTTAAGGTCATCCCCCCCTCCCCTAAAACAAAAGCACCCAAAATGAACCCCAAGGTTTGCACCCTGCGAGAGCTGGAAGGGCTGCAGGGAGCCGGGGAGGTGTTTCTGGTGAAGCCCAGGAGCAGAGAGAGAAATGCAAAGGCAGGCAAGCAGCAGGGCCTGTGTCCTCAGATGCCACCCGCAGCTCAAGATGTGCAGAGCTGCCTCGGGAGCAAGCGGTGCCGCCCGCGCCGGAGGAGCAGTGCCGCAGCCAGCCCCGAAGCGAGCAGGAGCTGGGCACCCTCTGCCACGGGCTCCTTGGGCACCCTCTGCCACGGGCTCTCTGGGCACCCTCTGCCACGGGCTCCTTGGGCACCCTCTGCCACGGGCTTCTTGGGCACCCTCTGCCACGGGCTCCCCTGGGCACCCTCTGCCACGGGCTCCCTTGGGCACCCTCTGCCACGGGCTCCTTGGGCACCCTCTGCCACGGGCTCCCTGGGCACCCTCTGCCACGGGCTCCCTGGGCATCCTCTGCCACGGGCTCCCCTGGGCACCCTCTGCCACGGGCTCCTTGGACACCCTCTGCCACGGGCTCCTTGGGCACCCTCTGCCACGGGCTCCCCTGGGCACCCTCTGCCACGGGCTCCTTGGACACCCTCTGCCACGGGCTCCTTGGGCACCCTCTGCCACGGGCTCCCCTGGGCACCCTCTGCCACGGGCTCCCTGGGGACCTGCCCCTGCCACAGCTGCCATCCCATCCCCAAACCCGAGCACCCAGAGGCAGATCTCCAGCCCGGCTTGGGCAGGTTCTCTCTGGCGTTGAGGATGCACAGCCAAGGGTCTGCCTCTGATTGTCCCCTGGAATCAGCCCACAGCAGCGTCCACTGGTGACAGCAGCCCCACGGCCACCTCCAGCCCCTTCTGCCTGCCTCTTAGCAGCCCCACGGCCACCTCCAGCCCCTTTTGACTGCCTTCTGTATCCCCATGGCCACCTCCAGCCCCTTCTGCCTGCCTCTTAGCAGCCCCACAGACACCTCCAGCCCCTTCTGTCTGCCTCTTAGCATCCCCACAGACACATCCAGCCCCTTCTGCCTGCCTCTTAGCAGCCCCACAGACACCTCCAGCCCCTTCTGCCTGCCTTTCATCTTTTTTTTTCACTTCCTAGGATCAAAATAGAGAAAAATCAACTGCCTCCATGGCTGGGAAGTTGGGAGCTACTGGAAAGCAGCATGGCAGTGCTGGATGATTTCATGTCCAGCAGCTTCTGCCAGGTAGGATGAGAGGTTTTGGAAGAATCCAGCATCCTTAAGGGAAAGTTGAGCTCCAACCATGTGAGCCACAGGAGGAAGAGACTTTCCAGAAGGCAATGAAGGAGCCAGAAAAGCAAATTCTTAACACCTGAAGGTAAAGCCAAGAGGCACCAGAGCCTGAGCTTCTCCCTTAGAGGCAGCTGCAGCACCCAAGGCTGGAGCTGGAGCTGGGGACATGGAGTACAGTTGGTTGGCTTGGAGCAGCTCTCTAAGACCAGAGTCCAGGCAGCAACCCAGCACCACTGTGGCCATTCAACCATCTCCCCCAAGTGCCACAGCCACAGGTGTCTTCAACACCTCCAGGGCTGGGCACTGCACCACCTCCCTGGGCAGCCTCTGCCAATCTCTCATCACTTTTGCAGCCAAGGAATTTTTCCTCATATCCAACTTAGTCCTATCAAGAAAGATCTCCCTGGGAACAAAGTGATGCCAGCTCAAGCTCCAGCTCACAGGTTCCCAGGTTGCAGCACATTGGAAGGGACCCTCAAAGGTCACAGGATCACAGGATGCTAGGGGCTGGAATGGACCCAGAGCTGGGGAGGCAATGGAGAAGACCAGCAAGTGCCAAGGCATGTTTGGGCCACATCCTTCCTAATTAGCTGGGCAGTTGTTAGAGCAGGAGGGGAATTAGGGCCAGGGGAGGACTCCACAGATCAGAGGCTCAGAGGAGGTCAGGGTTGGAAGGGACCCAAAGAGCTCATCCAGTCCAAGCCCCCTGCCACAGCAGGGCCACACAAACCCAGCTCAGGGCACACAGAACACATCCAGACAGGCCTGGAGAGGCTCCACACAAGGAGCCACAACCTCTCTGGGCAGCCTGTGCCAGGCTCTGGGACCCTTCCAGCCAAGAAGTTGCCCTGGTGCTGAGCTGCAACCTCCTGTGCTGCAGCTTCCATCCACTGCTGCTGCTCCTGTCCCAGGCAGCAGTGAGCAGAGCCTGTCCCCCCCTCATGACCCCCAGCCCTCAGAGAGTTCCAAACATTGATTCAATCCCCTCTCAGTCTTCTCTTCTGCAGCCTAAGCAGCCCCAGGGCCCTCAGCCTCTCCTCCCAGACAACTTCTGAGTCTCCTCATAGGCTCAACTTGTCCAACTTCCCTGCAGGCAGCAGGGATATCCCCAGGCTGCCCAGGGCCATATCCAGGCTGACTTTGAATACCTCCAGGAACCTCAACCACATCCCTGAGCAACCTGTCCCAGTGTCTCACCACTGCACACATGGTGCAGGACTTCCTCCTGGTGCCCACCCCAAATCTCTCCTGCTCCACTTTCAAACCATCCCTGCTGATACAACTCAGATATTTAACTCTTCCATCCCCCCTAAAGAGAGCAGATCCTTCACCCCACATGAAATCATAGCATCATAGCATCAACCAGGTTGGAAGAGACCTCCAAGACCCTTTGTTTTCTTCCATCTATACAATTTTGCACCCATCCAGAGCCTGTTCAAGAACCAAACATGCCCTGGAAACTAAAAACCCAACCCCACAAAACCCTGGAAAGAGACCAGAAAGGGGAAGGAAACCAGAGCAGAACCCCCGCGGTAAACCCCTGCTCTCCAAACCGAGCACAAGCTCCTGGAGGGATGCTGGAGAGGGGATGGGTGCAGGATGCTCGCTCCCAAAGCCCAGCAAAGACCCAGCACAGCTCCGCACTTGGCCTCGTTCTCTTCCCCTGCGCCTAGGGCGCAGCGCACAGGAGGGGACTCAGCGGTCCCCAGCGGCTGGCGAAGCTCAATGCTGCCACCTGGCGGCCGCAGGTGGTAACAGCAACCACAAACTTTAGTGCCGGGGCGAGCTGGAGTGGGGGTCGTGGGGGGAGCGTGTCTGAGCCTGGGTCACCGCATAACCAATTAACACCCTCCCGGTCCCAACCTCGTTAATTAGCGCAGTTCATCCCAGTAGGTACCGAGTACACACGGAGTGGTACCAGTTAGGGATAGAAACAGCTGGGCCAAGAAGGGTTGGGGGGAGTAGGGAGGGATGTGGGGGGGAAGGTGTTAAAGTTTCCAGGGAATTGGTAAAGAAACTAAAGCTCTGCCCCAAGTTTTGCTGCGAAGTGGCTGGGAATAGATTTTTCCTTAGCTGCCCCATCCCAAAAAACGCTGGGGGTGGGGGGTGGGGGGGAATAGAGGTCTCCTGTTGAACCACAATCCCGGCGCAAGGGGCAGGAATTTTCCACTCTCTGGGCACGCCTGCTGGCACCGCGGGCGCCACCGGGGGCCTCTGTCTTCCCCCAAATCGCTTTCCTCTTACACTTCCCAGAACTTCCAGGCTCATCCCTAAAACCCTTCCATCCACCTGGATGCTGGGATGGATGGGGAGTGAGAAGGAATTGTGGCAGAGGAGTTGGTTGCATCAACATTAGGCTGAGGGAGCTGGGGGGGTGCAGCCTGCAGCAGAGGAGGCTCAGGGCAGAGCTGATTGCTGCCTGCAGCTGCCTGCAGGGAGGCTGTAGCCAGGTGGGGTTGGGCTCTGCTGCCAGGCAGGCAGGGCCAGCAGAAGGGGCCAGAGGCTGAAGCTGTGTCAGGGCAGGTTGAGGCTGGAGGTGAGGAGGAAGCTCCTGGCAGAGAGAGTGATTGGCACTGGAATGGGCTGCCCAGGGAGGTGGTGCAGTGCCCATGGCTGGAGGTGTTGCAGCCAAGCCTGGCTGGGGCACTGAGTGCCAGGGCTTAGTTCATGGGAAGGTGTTAGGTGCATTTGGACTCGATGATCCTGAAGGTCTTTTCCAGCCTGTGAAGCCACAAGTGGCATGAGGTGAGCAGCTCCCAGGCCACCTCCAGCCCCCAAAGTGGAGCTGGTGGTGCCCCTGCCCGCCCCAGCTGCCGGTCAGCCTGCCATGAGCTGGCTCATAGTACAAGCACACAGCCACACACACACACAGAGGGAGCAGTCACTTCCCAAGAGAATTCCCTGCCTGTGATCCAGCTGCACCTCTGCTGGCCACGGGGATGTAGTTTGGGACTCACCTTCTCAGCCCGGGGGTACTGCACTCGGGGGGAGCCCCAATCCCTGCTGATCCTGCGCTGGTACTGCTGGCACTGGGGGATGTGTTTGCAGCCAACCTCACCCAGCTCTGGGTAAATCACTTCTAAGTCACCTCTGAGGAGAGAAGAACACAAACCTGGGTTCAGTTTGGGGCTCCCCAGGTGAAGAGGGACAGGATCTGCTGGAGACAGCCCAAGGCAGGGCTGTGAGGATGAGGAGGGGAGTGGAGCAGTGCCTGGGGAGGAGAGGCTGAGGGCCCTGGGGCTGCTTACTCTGCAGAAGAGAAGACTGAGAGGGGATTGAATCAATGTTTGGAACTCTCTGGAGACTGGGGGTGAGGAGGGGGGGACAGGCTCTGCTCACTGCTGCCTGGGACAGGAGCAGCAGCAGTGGATGGAAGCTGCAGCACAGGAGGTTGCAGCTCAGCACAAGGGCAACTTCTTGGCTGGAAGGGTCCCAGAGCCTGGCACAGGCTGCCCAGAGAGGTTGTGGAGTCTCCTTGTGTGGAGCCTCTCCAGGCCTGTCTGGATGTGTTCTGTGTGCCCTTGCTCAAGGCCTTATCCAGCCTGGTGCTGAACACCTCCAGGGAGGTTGTGGAGCACAGAAGCACCCAATGTGATCTTTGATCTCCACAACCTCCCTGCGAAACCTGTGCCAGGGTCTCACCACCCTCACTTCTTCCTCACATCCACTTCCAATCTCCCCTTTGCCACTTCAAACCCATTCCTCCTCCTCCTGTCATCCGAAGCCCTTCTCAGTAGTCCCTCCCCAGCCTGCCTGGAGCCCCCTTCAGACCCTGCCAGGCCACTCCAAGCTCTCCTGGAAGCCTTCTCCTCTGCAGGCTGCACAGCCCCAACTCTCTCAGCCTGTGCTCAGAGCAGAGCTGCTGCAGCCCTCTCAGCATCTCCTCTGGGCTGGCTCCAACCCTTCCATGTCCTGCTTGTGCTGGGGGCTGCACAGCTGCACACAGGACTCAGTTCTACTCCTCCCTGGCTTTGGGTAAGGCATCTGAACTCTGAGCTCCTTCTCCCAGGTGGGATGTGAAAGCCAAACCTCCTCTGCTCTGCCACCTCCAGCTCCAACCTCCAGGTGAAGCACTTCCCCCTTTGACATCACCTAACAGAGCCAGAGGCCACCAGAACAAAGCCACCCCCAGCACAGGGAGAGCAACTCTCAGGGCCACCATGAGGATTAGCTGCCACCGACATGACCCCCTCAAGAGGAAGGGCCCCAAACTCCTGCAAGCACCAAAGGATGCTGAGCTAGCACCCACGCAGGGATGAGACAAATGGGGGCTGAGAGCTCAGAGAGAGCCCTGTGGGAGGGAGCTGAGGCCAAGTGAAGCCTCTGCTTGCCTTTGGCAGTTCAGCTGCTCCTATCTGGGGTGTTTTGGTTAGGCAGGCAGCAGCAGGGAGGATTGTTTTGATGCAGGAGCTCCCAGTGACGTGGGACACTGAGAGCCTCCCAAAGCCAAGCAGCAGTTGGAGGCCACCTCCAGCCACCCCCTCCAGGGCAACTGGAGCTAAAGCCAAGGACCTTCAGTATCAAAACACTTGATAAAGGGATGAGTTGGGTGGCTGGAGGGCCCAGCTGGCACAGCAGCCAACTGCCTGCTCCAGGAGAAGCTCTCCAAGCTTCCTCCTCACCCACTCAAGCACTGACATCTCAGTGTGGTGGCTTTGAGCTCTGTGGCATGACCTGCTCTAGGGACTTCCCTTCCCCAAAAGCAGCCTCTGTCCCCCAAAACTTCCTGCAGAAAAACCTTTGCCCCCTCTGATGCTTCAAAAACCTCTGCACAGTGGACCAAGGAGCAGCTCAAGGTGAGCAGAGACACAAAGGTCTCAGCTGGCATCAAGCAAGAGCCTCCTGGTGCAGCAGGCACTGCCCTGCTTTGCTCTGGCCCAGATTCCTGGCAAAAGGAAGAAAGCCACCAACGTTTATAGCCCTGGCAGTGGGGATGCTGCAATGAACTGGCCCTGGAGGTGGCCTGGAAGGACAGCACATGACTGGACACCCAGGGCTGGTGGGGCTCAGAGAGTCACTCACCTGCAGAACTTGCTGTCTGCACCGCTGAGGGGCTGCAAGAGGCAGCTCTGAGCTGGTTTGTGCTGCCAGGATGCTTGGGCACCATAGGCAGTGGTGCTGAGCAGGCTGGCAGCCAGCAATGCAGCCAACAGCTTCATTCTGCCCTGCATGGACCAAAGGACAGAGAGAGTCAGTGCCAGTGCTGCTTGGAGCCCACAGCATCCCCAGCCACCATGCTCCAGCTCAGCCCTCACCACAGAGGCACAGAATGAAGCAGGCAGGAGAAGATTTCAGAGACCATAGAGTCCAACCTGGCACCCAGCACCTCCCACTTAACTGACCCATGGCACTGAGGGCCTCACCCAGCCTCCAGACCCAGAAACCAGCTCCAGGCAATGCAGATCCACACCCCCCCCCCCCCCGAGTGCCACCAGTCTCACACCATGGACCACTTGCGTGGCAGAAGTTAACTCTGCCTTCTGCTGCTGCTCCATGCCAGGAAACACCAAACCCCCAGCAAGAAACTGCACTTCAGAGGACCTCTTGCTGCCCACCTCACAGAAAGGCCACCCAGGGACCTGCAGGAATGACCTCAGACCAGCACAGGGATGTGCAGGGATGGCCTCAGACCAGGCAGCTCAGCACAGGGATGAGCAGTGATGACCTCAAACCAGGCAGCACAGCACAGAGATGACCTCAAACCAGGCAGCACAGCACAGGGATATGCAAAGATGACCTCAAAACAGCAACCCAGCACAGAGATGGCCTCAAACCAGGCAGCTCAGCACAGAAATTACCTCAAACCAGGCAGCCCAGCACAAAGATGACCTCAAACCAGGCAGCACAGCACAGGGATATGCAAAGATGACCTCAAACCAACAGTTC
This sequence comes from Pogoniulus pusillus, assembly GCF_015220805.1. Taxonomy (NCBI): domain Eukaryota; kingdom Metazoa; phylum Chordata; class Aves; order Piciformes; family Lybiidae; genus Pogoniulus; species Pogoniulus pusillus. Next base: position 4,885,934 of record NC_087305.1, on the reverse strand, counting down.
AGCACAGAGATGACCTCAAACCAGGCAGACTGCACAGGGATGGCCTCAAACCAGGCAGCACAGCACAGGGATGAGCAGTGATGACCTCAAACCAGGCAGCACAGCACAGGGATGAGCAGTGATGACCTCAAACCAGGCAGCACAGCACAGGGATGATCACCTCCATGGTGACCACTGCCTTGCCACACTCCAACTCCAGGCAGCACCAAGAGGGCACAGAGTCCCTGTGCCCAGGTGCTGGCCCTGCTGCTCTCCTCAGGAGATGGAAAGCTGGGATTAGGCTTGGGCATGGCCCAAGCAAGACCATTCCTGACAGATGGGTGAGCAACACACACTGACTCCAGGCAGAGCATCTGCTGAGGGAACAGCACCAAGGTCCACTCTGAGCCCAGCCACCCCCTCCAGAGCTGAGGCAGAGCTTCTCCTGCACAAGGACCACCATGGCCACTCGTTTTTAAGTACCAAGCCAAGCCCCGAGGATGAGGGGAGTGAAGGGCAGGAGTTCTACCTGCCCACAGCCCTTGCTAAGCCCAGTGCCCAGCCCTTGACTCCCTGAGGTGTCCACAGCAGCCTGGTGGCCACCAAAGCTGGTCCTGGTGAGGCACTTACCAGGCAGGTCCTGGGGATGGGAGAGCAGCTCTGAGGCACAGCCTGGAGCTTGGAGGTTGCCGTGGAGATGGTTTCCAAGAAAGCAAAGAGAAGAAGAGATTGGGAATGAGAACACAGCCCAGGGAAGGGGCAGCTCAGCCTCTGCAGGGGAGGCAACAGGTTTGCAGCCCACAGAAGCAGAGCTCCAACTGCCCCTCCAGCTGCAGCCAGCTTTGGGCTCCCCAGTGGAAGAGGGACAGGAACTGCTGGAGAGAGCCCAAGGGAGGGCTGTGAGGATGAGGAGGGGAGTGGAGCAGTGCCTGGTGGGGAGATGCTGAGGACCCTGGGGCTGCTTAGGCTGCAGAAGAGAAGACTGAGAGGGGATTGAATCAATGTCTGGAACTCTCTGAGGGCTGGGGGTCAGGAGGGGGGACAGGCTCTGCTCACTGCTGCCTGGGACAGGAGCAGCAGCAGTGGATGGAAGCTGCAGCACAGGAGGTTGCAGCTCAGCACAAGGGCAACTTCTTGGCTGGAAGGGTCCCAGAGCCTGGCACAGGCTGCCCAGAGAGGTTGTGGAGTCTCCTTGTGTGGAGCCTTCCCAGGCCTGTCTGGATGTGTTCTGTGTGCCCTGAGCTGGGTTGTGTGGCCCTGCTGTGGCAGGGGCTTGGACTGGATGAGCTCTTTGGGTCCCTTCCAACCCCTGCCATCCTCTGAGCCTCTGATCTGTGGAGTCCTCCCCTGGCCCTAATTCCCCTCCTGCTCTAACAACTGCCCAGCTAATTAGGAAGGATGTGGCCCAAACGTGCCTTGGCACTCGTTGATCTTCTCCACTGCCTCCTCAGCTCGGCATGAGACATCTGCAGCCAAACCAAGCAGCTGGGGCCGGGGATTGCACCACACTCCCCAGCGTTACATAAGGAAGGAGCAGCAGCAGAGCCAGCACGGGCGAGCACCAATGCTGCTGTCAGCAGGCAGGAGGAGGCATCAGGCTTCACTAATTAAACCCATTAATGGATTGGGAATGATCAGGAGGTTTAAGGGGCTGATGGCTCCAGTTCCCACGCTCTGGGCTGGGTGAACCCCATAATTAGAGCCCTGCTGCTGCACCAGGCTCACGTGAGGAGTGCTGGGGGCCATGAGTCAGCAGCACAGCACAGGGAGGGGGCAGAACAGCCTCAACCTGGGGGCTGAGAGAGTCTCAAACCAGGGGTCCTGAAGCAGCCACATGGGGGGGATGGCACAGCCCCGGGAAAGGCACAGCCAAGGAATTGGAATCGTGGAATGGTTTGGGTGGGAAAGGACCTTTAGAATCAGAGAATCAGGCAGGGCTGGAAGGGACCACAAGGAGCAGGCAGTGCCAACCCCACTGCCATGCCCAGGGCCACCTCACACCAGAGCAGGCTGCACACAGCCTCAGCCAGCCTGGCCTCAAACACCTCCAGCCATGGGGCCTCAACCACCTCCCTGGGCAGCCCCTGCCAGGCTCTCACCAGCCTCATGCTGAACAACTTCTTCCTCACCTCCAGCCTCACTCTCCCCACCTCCAGCTTTGCTCCATCCCCCCCAGTCCTGTCCCTGCCTGACAGCCTAAAGAGTCCCTCCCCAGCTTTCTTGTAGCCCCCTTCACATCCTGCAAGGCCACAAGAAGGTCACCTGGGAGCCTTCTCCTCTCCAGCCTGAACAGCCTCCAGCTGCTGCCAAGGTCTCAAACCCTCTCCCAGGGAGCACAGCAAGCAGCAGGACACAGCTCAAGGCACCAAAAAACCCATTCCAGGTATCTTGAAGGCAGCCCTCAGCCAGCAGCTGAAGCCCAAGAGGCTCTGGCAGCTTTCCCCTGCTTTCAAACCTCCCTCTTCCAGCTCTGGGTGCAGTTTGTTTCCCTTCAGCACGAAGCCAGAGCTTGCAGAACTTCCCTTATGCACATCCAGAAGAGGATGAGCTTTGGGTTGAAGGCAGCAGCCAAGGCCACAGCTCGGTTTTGCAAGCTTGGGAATTTCCCACCCCAGCCTCCCAGGCTTCCTCTGGTGGCTCAGTTGAAGATTAACCAGGGCCATTTAAAATCCACTTGAGCATTTCTTCTGCCTCCCCCCAGCTCCCCACACTGCAAAAGAGAAAAGCTACCTCATGCAACCCAACCTTACCCCCAGCCCAGCTCATTAACAGCCTCAGCCTCCACCCCCTCCCACCCCCCCAGCCCATGGTCATTGCCTGCAGGGAGGTGTTGCTGGGCTTGAGTTCCTCCAGCCCCATGGTACAGAGAGATTGCAGCTGGGTTGGGTTCTTCCTCTTTCCCCCCTCCCAGTTTGGTTGCAAAGTTGGAGCTCACCCTCAAAGCCATCAGAAACTTCATTCCCCTCTTGCCACAGGGCCAAGGGAGTTGCTTTGGCTCTGATGCTCACCAAAGTAAAGCTTTGGTCAGCTTTAAATAAGCAAAACTTCTTCCTGGACAATAAATCTTCTCCTTGCACTTCCAGCCAGGCTCTGCAAGCACCTGGAGCTCAGCTCTTCCTCCAAGGGCCAGCATCTTCCCCCAGGTCTGCCTCAGTTTCCCTTCATCAGTGCTATTGCTGAGGGCACAGACAGACAGAGACTGCTCAGCAAGTTTGCTGCTGACACCAAAGTGGGAGACTTGGCTGAGAGAGCTGCAGGCTGTGAGGGCATCCAGAGAGAGCAGGAGACAGAGCTGGGCACAGAGGAGCCAAGTGAGGTTCAAGAAGGACAAGAGCAGAGTCCTGCACCTGGGGAGGGAGAATAAACTGCAGCAGCACAGGCTGGGAGGTGACTGCTGGAGAGCAGCCCCAAGCAGAGGGAGCTGGGAGTGCTGGGGGAGAGCATCCCTGGCACAGCAATGTGCCCTGGGGGCCAAGAGGCCAATGGGGTCCTGGGGGGCACTGAGCAGAGTGTGTCCAGCAGAGCCAGGGAGGTTCTCCTCTGCCTCTGCCTCTGCTCTGCCCTGGGGAGACCTCCTCTTGAGAGCTGCCTTCAGTTTGGGGCTCCCCAGGTGAAGAGGGACAGGAACTGCTGGAGAGAGTCCAAGGGAGGGCTGTGAGGATGAGGAGGGGAGTGGAGCAGTGCCTGGGGAGGAGAGGCTGAGGGCCCTGGGGCTGCTTAGTCTGGAGGAGAGAAGACTGAGAGGGGATTGAATCAATGTCTGGAACTCTCTGAGGGCTGGGGGTCAGGAGGGGGGGACAGGCTCTGCTCACTGCTGCCTGGGACAGGAGCAGCAGCAGTGGATGGAAGCTGCAGCACAGGAGGTTGCAGCTCAGCACAAGGGCAACTTCTTGGCTGGAAGGGTCCCAGAGCCTGGCACAGGCTGCCCAGAGAGGTTGTGGAGTCTCCTTGTGTGGAGCCTCTCCAGGCCTGTCTGGATGTGTTCTGTGTGCCCTGAGCTGGATTGTGTGGTCCTGCTGTGGCAAGGGGCTTGGACTGGATGAGCTCTTTGGGTCCCTTCCAACCCCTGACATCTTCTGAGCCTCTGATCTCTAAAGCAGCAAAGAAACCACTCAGAAAAACCCAACCCCAACAGTGAACTGCAGCTGAAGAATTCCTGCAGCTGAATTCCTGCAGCTGAATTCCTGCAGCTGAATTCCTACAGCTAAATTCCTGCAGCTAAATTCCTGCAGCTAAATTCCTGCAGCTGCACTCCTGCAGCTAAATTCCTGCAGCTGAAGAGCTCCTGCAGCCGACAGCCACCAGCGAGGCTGGGGGATGCAAGGGGCTGGGCAGAGCCTCAGCAGCCAGGGGGAGTTCCCTCTACCTTTGTCTCCCAGGAGCCCATTCTGCAGTTGAGGTTTTTTTATTGTCATCATTATCATCATCTTTATTATTTTCCCCTTCCCCCCTCCCCAGCAATCAGCAAAGGAAGCAGCAAACCAGAGCCTCCCTCCCCATTCACAACCTGCAGCACCTCCAGCCCTGCCCTGCCCACGCTGGGCCTCTTATCTGGCCCTCTCCTCAGCGTTTCCCTCTTTGCCTGGCTCACAATTCCATCATTCCTGGCTCCAACTGAATGCCCACAAGGTCACCTTCACCTGGCTGCAGCCAAGCCTCAGGGTGAGAGAGCTTTGTGAATTGAATCTCCTCCCTTCTCCCGCTGCACACCAGCAGCCTGCAGCCACCTCGGCTGGCAGGGGCAAGGTCTCCTCCTTCCAGCTTCTGGGAAGAGGGAAGGGGAAATTCCTGATGTCCAGCCCCAGCTGGACCAGGTCACTCAGAGCCCCACCAAGCCTGACCTGGAATGTCTCCAGGGATGGGGTTTCAACCTCTTCCACCACCTCAAACCCTTCTGCTGCCTCAGTTTCCTCAGCTCTGAGCAGGAAACCACTGCCCTGACACCTCCACCACCCTCCCTGCAGAGAGCTTCCAAGGCTCTGATCCTGCCTGTCCAGGCAGGGTTGCACTCAATGATCTCTGGAGGACCTTTCCCACCTCTAAGCTTCTGTGAACTTGTTCTTAATGCCCAACCTGGCTCTGCCCTGCTCTGGTTTCATGGAATGCAAGCAGGGAAGGGTAGGGGTCAGAAGGGACCTCCAGAGACCACTGAGCTCAACTCAAAACTGGTCTCAAACCATCACCTCTCACCCTGTCACCTCAAACCCTTCCCCAGACTCCTTCCCCAGCCTTCCTGTAGGGCTGGGGGCAGGCTCAGGGAGCTGGGGTTCAGCCTGCAGAAGAGAAGGCTCCAGGGAGACCTCAGAGCAGCCTTCCAGCCCCTGAAGGGGCTGTAGGAGAGCTGGGGAGGGACTTCTGATAAGGGTTGGGGGTGACAGGGGGTGAGGAGAATGGCTTTGAGCTGGGAGAGGGGAGGTGGAGAGTGGAGATGAGGAAGGAATTCTTGCCAGTGAGGGTGGTGAGAGACTGGCACAGGTTGGGGATGCTGAGACCCTGGCACAGGTTTCCCAGGGAGGTTGTGGAGCACAGAAGCACCCAATGTGATCAAAGATCACATTGGGTGCTTCTGTGCTCCACAACCTCCCTGGTGGTGTTCAAGACCAGGCTGGATGAGACCTTGAGCACCCTGTGCTGGTGTGAGGTGTCCCTGCCCAGGGCACAGGGGTTGGAATTGGACATTCCATAGCTTGAGAGACCTCAAAGCTCATCCAGTTCCAACTCCTGCCATGGGCAGAGACATCTCCCTCTAGCCCAGGTTGCTTCAGCCCTCATCCAACCTGAACACCTCCAGGCAAGGGGCATCCACAACCCACCCTGAGCTGCCTGTTCCAGTGTCACCCGTGGCAAGATGATCCTTAAAGGTCCCTTCCAAGCCAAACCATTCCTGTGACCCTGTGATTTAAGGGATGTGACAACTCAGCTGAGGCTCAGATTGTCTCCAGTCCTCTTGGATCTGCTCAGTGCCACAAGGATCAAGAGCCAAAGGCCCAGGTTGTCACTGCAGACAGCAAAGTCACCCTCTGCCAGCTGCCCAGCAGCACCACCAGTGTGTTACTGGGATCAAAATGAAGCTGAGCCTGCTTGGGGAGAGAGATTCTATCAGCAGCTAGAACGCAGGAGCTGGCCTCAGATCTCTGCTTCTCCACAGCATGACAAGGAAGAAGATGCTGGAGCAATATATGGAGCCATGTGGATGCATTCCAACCCCCTCCCAGTGCCATCCCACACCCCCCCCAGCAGCAGATCCCTGCAGACTGACACAGCAGAGCTCGGCTGGGAGCAGCTCCCTGGTGCAGCCCTGAGAGATTAACAGAGGAGGATTCCATCTGGGGGTTGGTTTATCTCTGTCCACCTGCCCTAGAGTCGAATCAGAGAGTCATAGAACCAAGCAGGCTGGCAGAGAGCTCCAAGCTCACCCAGCCCAACCTAGCCCCCAGCCCTGGCCAAGCAACCAGCCCATGGCACTGAGTGAAAGGAAGAACTCAGCTCTGCTGATTGATGTTGCAAGGAGGAAAGCAAAGAGGAGAGAGCTGCTGGGAGGTGTTTGCAACCCCAGCTCCCAGCACGGAGCATCCCCGGGAAGCTGGAGCAGTGGGGTCAGAGGATCCTCAGTGGGGTGGGAGGGTCAGAGGGTCAGAGGGTCAGAGCATGTCAGGGGCTGGAAGGGACCCGAAGAGATCACAGAATGAGAGAATCGAGCAGGTTGGAAGAGAGCCCCAAGCTCATGCCCACACAGTGCCCAAGAGCCAGCAGCACAGCCCGGGGATGGCACCAGCCACCCTCCACAGCCCACCTCAACCCCCTGCGGGTGCTGGACCCCCCCCCCAAGACACCAACTCCTCTCTCCCCGAGCAGCAGCTGGCAGGCAGGAGGCAGCTGGCAGGGCTTGGGGGAGGGTCTGTGGGAAGCTGAGGGTTTTGGGGGGGAGGGTCAGTGGGAGGCTGAGGGTTTGGGGGGAGGGTCAGTGGGAGGCTGAGGGTTTGGGGGGGAGGGTCAGTGGGAGGCTGAGGGTTTGGGGGGGAGAATCAGTGGGAGGCTGAGGGTTTGGGGGGGAGAATCAGTGGGAGGCTGAGGGTTTGGGGGGAGGGTCAGTGGGAGGATGAGGGTTTGGGGGGGAGGTTCAGTGGGAGGCTGAGGGTTTGGGGGGGAGGATCAGTGGGAAGCTGAGGGTTTGGGGGGGAGGGTCAGTGGGAGGCTGAGGGTTTGGTGGGGAGGATCAGTGGGAGGCTGAGGGTTTGGGGGGGAGGGTCAGCGGGAGGCTGAGGGTTTGGGGGGGGAGGATCAGTGGGAGGCTGAGGGTTTGGTGGGGAGGATCAGTGGGAGGCTGAGGGTTTGGGGGGGAGGGTCAGTGGGAGGCTGAGGGGTTTGGGGGGGAGGGTCAGTGGGAAGCTGAGGGTTTGGGGGAGAGGGTCAGTGAGAGGCTGAGGGTTTGGGGGGGAGGATCAGTGGGAAGCTGAGGGTTTTGGTGGGGAGGGTCAGTGGGAGGCTGAGGGTTTGGGGGGAGGGTCAGTGGGAGGCTGAGGGTTTGGGGGGGAGGGTCAGTGGGAAGCTGAGGGTTTTGGTGGGGAGGGTCAGTGGGAGGCTGAGGGTTTGGGGGGGAGGATCAGTGGGAGGCTGAGGGTTTTGGGGGGGAGGATCAGTGGGAAGCTGAGGGTTTTGGGGGGGAGGGTCAGTGGGAAGCTGAGGTATGCACAGCAGCTTTGGAAGGGTGCCCGGGGGAGGTGACCTTGGCGCCGAGCAGCCCGGGCCGGGCAGCAGGCAGCCGCACGCCGGGCGCAGGGGGTGGATGTGCAGCGTTGCACAACCGCACACCTGCCAGAGCGGCACCTTGTGACTGCTCCTGCCGGAGCTGCGGCTCTCGCCGCCGAAGGTCTTCTATTTTGGGCAGGATGCTTTCATTTGGCCTATATTAAGCTGCCAGATTTGGCAGTCACAAGGCAGGCGCAGGGCTGTGCAAGGAGCCTCCTCTGCCACCAGCGGCAGCTCCGCAGCCTGGCAGAGCCCAGATGCCAGCGGCGCTGCCACACCGAGCCTGATGCCCTCCCGAGGCGCTGCCTTCGTGGAGTTAACTCCTGTTTGCCATCCTGTCTGTGGATGAAGGACTGGAGCATCTCTCTGCTGAAGGCTGAGGGGCTTAGGGGGGGCTAGGCTGGAGAAGAGCAGCCTGCTCAGCACCTGGGGGCAGAGAGAAGATCCCTGGCACAGGATCTCTGGTCTAGGAGGGGAGGGGTGGACTGGATGAGCTTTTGAGGTCCCTTCCAGCCCCTGAGCTGGTGTGAGGCTGTGAAAAGGAGACAGCAAAGGTGTCTCAGCACCCTCCTGGTGAAAAACTCCTTCCTAACATCCAGGCTGCTCAGGGGATGAAGGGATTGAAGCATCTCTCCGGTGCAGAAAGGCTGAGGGGCTTAGGGGGTTTCAGCCTGGAGAAGAGCAGCCTGAGGGAGGAATCTCATCAATGTCCTTCAAGGAGGGGGGTCAGGAGGATGGGACCAGGCTTTTTTTCCCTGGTGTCCAGTGACAGGACAAAGGGTAACAGGCACAGGCCTGAGCATCAGAAGCTCCACCTGAAAATGAGGAGGAGCTCCTTTGCTGTGAGGCTGGGTAGAGGCCTGGAGCAGGCTGCCCAGAGAGGTGATGGAACCTTCACCTCTAGAGCCATGCAGAGCCCACCTGGACCTTGCAAGTCTGTGCAGCCTGCTCTGGGTGCCCCTGTTCTGATCACCTCCATCTCCCTGCTCTGATCACCTTCATCCCCCTGCTCCAATCACCTCCATCCCCCTGCTCCAATCACCTCCATCCCCCTGCTCCAATCACCTCCACTCCCCTGTTCTGATCACTTCCATTCCCCTGCTTCGATCACCTCCACCTCCCTGCTCTGATCACCTCCATCCTCCTGCTCCAGTCACCTCCATCCTCCTGCTCCAATCTCCTCCACTCCCCTGTTCTGATCACTTCCATTCCCCTGCTCCAATCACCTCCACCTCCCTGCTCTGATCACCTCCATCCTCCTGCTCCAATCAGCTCCACCTCCCTGCTCTGATCAACTCCATCCTCCTGCTCCAATCACCTCCACTCCCCTGCTCTGATCACCTCCATCCCCCTGCTTTGATCACCTCCCATCTCCAGAGGTCCCTTCCAACCCTTAGCACTCTCTGACCTTCCCCTGCTCCCCAGGACAGGAGGAAGCCACCAAGAATCAATGAATTGCTTCAGCTGGCAAAGAAAACAACACCTCTCAGATCAAACCCAGGGAGGTGGCAGAGGCACCATCCCTAGAGGTGTTCAAGCAAAGCCTGGATGAGGCACTGAGTGCCATGGTCTGGTTGACTGGATAGGGCTGGGTGCTAGGTTGGGCTGGATGAGCTTGGAGCTCTCTTCCAGCCTGCTTGATTCTGTTCTATTCTAAACCCACCAACCCAACACCACCAGAGCCACTGAACCATGGCCTGCAGTGCCATGCACAGACCCAGAGGATCTGCACTGCTGCAAACACCCAACAGCAGCAGGGAGAAGCCATTGGGAAACCCTCAGGCGTGGCCTCTGCTCAACCTTCCACCCCACGCTCCCCAGGGATGCTGCGTGGGACTGAGGTCCGGAGGGGATCACCTGGACCAATTTTCACCTCCTCTCCAATCCCTCCCCGCCTCTGCCAGCTTCACCTCGGCAAGGAGGTGTCTCTGCCCCGTGCCTGGTGGATGCCCTAATGGTGATGACAGCCCTGGAGGGGATGACAGCAAACAACAAACCACCAACACCTCTGCCCAGTCCTCCCCAGCTCAGCCAGCTGGGCTGGGCGATGCTCCGTGGGAAAGCCCTGCAGCGGCAGCCTAATGAGGAGCTCAGGTGAGGCAGCAGCATCCTCTGCCCTGACTCAGCTCAAGCTCAGCCTGGCCCCGTCACTTGCCCCATCGAAGTGCAGCAGGCTGCCAGGAGGACCCTGCCTGCTTCCCACCCCCAACCCTCTGCCCACCGGGCACTGGGACCCGGCTGGAATTTTGGGCTGGCTGAGCAGGGAGGGCTATAAATAGCAGCGGTTCAGATTCAGCCTGCGTGAGGCTCTTCCTCTCCCTCCTCCGTTTAGTTTCTCCTTCTTCCAGTGGCTCTCTGCAGCTCGAGAGGGAGGGGAGCAGGAGCTGGACCCTCCCTTACGCCCCCCAGACAGACCAAGGGAGCAGGGGCTGGACCCTTCCTTACACCCCCCAGACAGACCAAGGGAGCAGGGGCTGGACCCTCCCTTACACCCCCCAGGCAAACCAGGGAGGCTGCCCAGATGAACTGGTCCAAATCCCCGCCGTGGCTGTACTTAGACCAGATTAACCTCCACATCCACAGGTCACCAAACGACTCTAAACTGGCTCAACCTTTCCTTAAATGGGTTTTACTGGTCTGCTGCGGGGGGGGGGGGGTGGGGGGTGTGTGTGTGGCTCAGAGCAGGGGGTTTGGAACTGGCTGATCCTTGTGTTCCCTTCCAACCCTGACTGATTCCACGATTGCAGCTTTAACGAGCTCAGATGAAGCCCTGAGCTCCCCCCCCCCTACAGCTCTGTGCAGAGGGTGGCCTCAGTCTCCCCACCAGAAGTGTTCTGGGGGTGGAGGGGGGAAGCTAGAAGGAAGGAAAACTACTTCCCAAAGGTTCCTATGAGCATGGGTAGCTTTTCCAGGAGGTTTTTCCAGCTTCCCCTTCCCAAACATTCACTCCCAGACCCGTGGCACCCTGGCTCTAAAGGGCACCCCAAGGTGAGTCTCCCCCCCTCCCCCCCAAGGTTTCCATACACACACTCACACAGACAGGGCTGCCAGACCCCCTGCTCTTGCTTCCCCTCACCCCCCAAAGCACCCAAACAAGAAGCAAAGCAGCTCCCACCACACAGCAAGCAAACCAGCCAGGACCCCCCCAGCACCTTTTCCACCTACCCCTCTTTATGCCCCCCAGGATCCCCTGTTTGGCAGCAGCAGAGGAGCCAGCGGCAGAGAGCAGCCTGTGCCCAGCCAGCTCTGGCACAGCCTCAGCTCCCTGGCAGTGCTGAGCCCTGGAGCTGCCTCAGAGGCTGCCCGGGGGGGGGGGGGAGGGCAGTTTGCAAAACCAAGAGCTGCCAACCCCCCGTTTGGCATAACCCTTGCAGCTAGGCCATGAGCTGGGATCAGTTTGCAGAGGTCAGAGCCGTTTGCAGGATGCTGAGAGCAGGGAGCTGCAAGCCTGGCACTGCTGTGGGCAGGGGACCCCTTCCCTTGCTCCACAACCCAGCAGCTTTGGGAATAGCTACCCCCAAAACCAGACCTAAACCCCCCCCCAAACACACACACACAACCCCCAGCCGCCCTGCCTAGCCAGAGCCAGTGGCTGTGCTCCCCGTGAGAACATACCCCAGGGGTGAGCAAGCCTCCAGTGCCAGCCGCTGAAGGTGTGCCCGGGGCACCTCAGCATCACAATGAGAGAGGTGAGGCAAGAGCTGAGCCAGCCCCGAGTGTGCCGAGCTGCACGTCCCTGCCTCTTATCAGCCACATCGGGACCTGCAGAGAGCATTCTCCAGAGCTCCTCCAACAAGTGCAAAGCAGGCTCTGCCCCCAGGCCTCCTCCTGCCTCTCTCTCTTCAAGCCCCACGGCCACCTGCTGCCCAGCAGCCCTTCGGATCCCTCCTTCCCCACTGACTCACCAGCAGCTCCCACTGACTCACCCCTCTCAGCCACCTCTCCTTTCCGTGGCCTCTGGCTCTTCCCCTGCTCCTTTGGTTCCCATTGACTCATCTCTGCTCAGCCAAAAGTTCATCCTCCTCTTGCTGTTTTCATCCTGGACTCTTCTGGTCATTTTGAGTCCCCCTTCTGCCAGTGCCTGCCCTCTTGCTCACCAGCACCACACCACCTGGAAGGTGCCCAGAGCAGGGCAGCAAGGCTGGGGAGGGGCCTGGAGCACAGCCCTGTGAGGAGAGGCTGAGGGAGCTGGGGGGGTGCAGCCTGCAGCAGAGGAGGCTCAGGGCAGAGCTGATTGCTGCCTGCAGCTGCCTGCAGGGAGGCTGGAGCCAGGTGGGGTTGGGCTCTGCTGCCAGGCAGGCAGCAACAGAAGAAGGGGCCAGAGGCTGAAGCTGTGGCAGGGCAGGTTGAGGCTGGAGGTGAGGAGGAAGTTCCTGGCAGAGAGAGTGATTGGCACTGGGATGGGCTGCCCAGGGAGGTGGTGCAGTGCCCATGGCTGGAGGTGGTGCAGCACCCATGGCTGGAGGTGTTGCAGCCAAGCCTGGCTGGGGCACTGAGTGCCATGGTCTGGTTGGTTGGGCAGGGCTGGGTGCCCGAGGAGGAAGACGCAGCAGAAGATGCCAACCAGGGGGAGAAATGGAGGTGGGGGGAGGAAGGAATCTCCTGCTCCCAAACTCTCCCTGGAGTCTCAGGGCTTGGAAATGCTGCTTCTGCACTTGCTGGAGAGTGCTTTTGGGAGCCATAAGCTCCCCAGCCTGTGGGGTCCTCACCAGGATGCTCCTTGCAGCTCATGGGGGATGCCGATCATAGAATGATAGAGCCAAGCAGGGTGGCAGAGAGCTCCAAGCTCACCCAGCCCAGCCTAGCCCCCAGCCCTGCCCAACCAACCAGACCATGGCACTCAGTGCCCCAGCCAGCCTTGGCTGCAACACCTCCAGCCATGGGCACTGCACCACCTCCCTGGGCAGCCCATTCCAGTGCCAATCACTCTCTCTGCCAACAACTTCCTCCTCACAGCCAGCCTCAACCTGCCCTGACACAGCTTCAGCCTCTGGCCCCTTCTTCTGTTGCTGCCTGCCTGGCAGCAGAGCCCAACCCCACCTGGCTCCAGCCTCCCTGCAGGTAGCTGCAGGCAGCAATCAGCTCTGCCCTGAGCCTCCTCTGCTGCAGGCTGCACCCCCCCCAGCTCCCTCAGCCTAATGTTGATGCAACCAACTCCTCTGCCACAATTCCTTCACACTCCCCATCCATCCCAGCATCCAGGCGGATGGAAGGGTTTTAGGGATGAGCCTGGAAGGCCTGGGAAGTGTAAGAGGAAAGCGATTTGGGGGAAGACAGAGGCCCCCGGTGGCGCCCGCGGTGCCAGCAGGCGTGCCCAGAGAGTGGAAAATTCCTGCCCGTTGAGTCGGGATTGTGGTTCAACAGGTTTTAGTCCCAACCCCTTCATTTGTGTCAGTGCAAAAACTCATCCCTAGGGCATTTGTTTGGGTCACATGGAGGGGGGGAGCGTATAAAAATGAGTCCTACCTGTCCCGACCAGTTAGCAGCACACAGGAAAGAGAAGGCAGCTGCTGGGATCGGACTGGAGAGCTGCGGGACGGTGAGGAGCCAGGGCGCGAAGGTAACCGAGCTGCCCCCCGCCCCCTACCGCAGCCTTCCCTTCTTTTCAGCCCCGGGAGCGGCCAGGGCTGGCCCCAGCGATGCCAGTGGGATATGAGGGAGCTGAAGGCTTCTCCTTCATGCCAAAGAGCTGGGGAGGGATGCAAAGGGGAGGGGGGAGGTGAGGGATGGGGAGGTTTGGGCTGCGGCTTTAAGTGCTGCAGGTTGATCCCAGCCCCGTGGCCTGCTGCAGGCAGAATTCCAGCGTGGCTGGGGGTGGAAGGGACTTATGGAGATCATCCAGTCCAACCCCCACCACACAGCCCTGCTAGAGCAGGGTCACACACAGCAGGTGGCAAGGTTCCTAAATCAGCCCCTTGGGAATGCTCTCAGCCCCTTGGGTGTTGCTAAATCAGCCCCTTGGGTTATGCTCTCAGCCCTTTGGGTGTTGCTCTCAGTCCCTTGAGTGATGCTCTCAGTCCCCTGGGTGATGCTCTCAGCCCTTTGGGTTATGCTCTCAGCCCCTTGGCTGATGCTCTCAGTCCCCTGGGTTATGCTCTCAGTCCCTTGGCTGATGCTCTCAGACCCCTGGGTGTTGCTCTCAGCCCTTTGGGTTATGCTCTCAGCCCCTTGGGTGTTGCTCTCAGTCCCTTGGCTGATGCTCTCAGCCCCTTGGGTGATGCTCTCAGTCCTTTGTTCCCCCTCACTGCCCCTTTGCTCCCCTTCAAGCTACTCAGGACTGAGCTGCCAGACCCTGATGGGGCTCTGTGGGGTATGTTGGGGGGAGCAGTTGGGGTCTAACGAATTTCCAGTAGCCAGGGTGGGCAGAGAGGAGGATGCTTGGGCAAAGAGGAGGGTGCAAGCCCCGTGTGGCAAGACACCAAGCAGCAGTGGGGCTAAGAGCCTCCCAGCACGGGGCAGATGCCACCAAGCTGCCCCATGGGAACTGAGTGGGTCAGGCTGGTGCCTCTCCACGGCTGCTCATTGCTGCTTCAGCCAGGAGTGCTGCTATCTGCTGGCAGGCAGCCAGCAAGTCCATGCAGCCACCAAGAACGCTGCCCTCAGCTCCCTGCCCGCCTCGCTGGCAGGCTCCTGCTGCCCGCGGATGCCTGGCAGAGTGATTGGCAGCCTGTGGCTGGGAGCCGTTGGGCTAGGAAGTGGTTTTAGGGCCCTGGAGGCTGTTTCACAAGCAGGGGCACAAGGCAGAGCTGCTCTTCTGCAGGCCAGGGCTTGCAGCTGGGCTCTGTGGCAGGAAAAGGGGAGACAGAACAAAGGGGGGCAGAGCCTCAAGTTGTGCCAGGGCAGGTTGAGGCTGGAGGTTAGGGAGAAGTTGTTGGCAGAGGGTGATTGGCACTGGAATGGGCTGCCCAGGGAGGTGGTGCAGTGCCCATGGCTGGAGGTGTTGAAGCCAAGCCTGGCTGGGGCACTGAGTGCCATGGTCTGGTTGGTTGGGCAGGGCTGGGGGCTGGGTTGTGCTGGGTGAGCTTGGAGCTCTCTGCCAGCCTGCTTGGTTCTATGGTTCTATGAAAAAGGAAGGGGCAATGCTCCTGCTCTGCCAGCTGTGAGCCTCTGCCCTGTTCTGGCACCCCCATGCCCCCTCTTCTCCTGCCTTTCAAACCACCAAGGCAGACTCAGGCAGCTCCTCCTCTTCCTCACCCTCTCCTTCCCCTTCCCAGGTCTTTCCAGTGGCTGTGGGACCCCAGAAGCTTTTTCCCCACCCAACATTGCTTCTTCCCCTCCCTCTGTTCTCCATCCCTCCTGGAGACAGTTGCCTAGGAACAGGCTCCCTCTGCTTTGATTTTCTAATTCATTCATTTTCCTTCTTTTTTTAAAGCAGAGATTGGTAGGCCCCCACTGTGCCCCCCCCCAGCCCCCCCAAAACCCTGCACCACTCTGGCTGAGCCATTCTGGGCCCCCCCCCCCCATCCAGAAGGATATTGAGGAGCTGGAGCAGGCCCAGAGAAGGGCAACAGAGCTGGGGAAGGGTCTGGAGAACAGGGCTGGGGAGGAGCAGCTGAGGAAGCTGGGGAGAAGGAGGCTGAGGGGAGACCTTCTGTGCCCTCCTGCTGGGGACAGCAGCACTGGAGGCAGGACTGGAGGTGAGGTGTGAGCAGAGCAGAGCTAAGGGGCACAATCCCCTCTCCTGCCCTGCTGCCCACACTGCTCTGCCTGCAGCCAGCACACAGCTGCCTGCTAGGCTGCAGGAGGGCACTGCTGGCTCCTGGGGAGCTGCTCAGGGACAGCAGCACTGGAGGCAGGACTGGAGGTGAGGTGTGAGCAGAGCAGAGCTAAGGGGCAGAGTCCTCTCTCTGTCCACCCCCTCTGAACAGTCTCAACTCTCCCAGCCTGTCCCCATAGGGGAGGTTCTCCAGCCCTCAGATCACCTTTGTGACCTCCTCTGGACCCACTCCATCAGTTTGATCCAATGGATCCCAGCTGGAGGGCACAGCAACCTTGCCTGCCTGGATCTCAGCCCCTCAGTTTTGCCCTGACCCAGTGTCTGGCTGTGAAAGATCTTCATGGAGAGCCCCAGATGCTCCTGAGGGTACAGGAGGGGAAGCTCTGCTGGTGCCCTAGGTTGGCTTTTACAGCAGCACAGAGCTCCTCCTGGCATGAAACATTTACAAACCCAGTGCTGAGCCCCTGAAATTCCACAGTGGTGTCAATGGCAGGAGAAGCTCTCACCCAGGGGGTATCAGGTGGCTTTGCTTCAGGGCTGGGAGATGGGATCCAGGTTGAACATGAGCCAGCAGTGTGCTCAGGGGGCCAAGCAGGCCAACAGCATCCTTGCCTCAATCAGCAGCAGTGTGGCCAGCAGGACCTAGGCAGTGATTGTCCCTCAAGGCTGGGGTCAGTTTTGGGTCCTTCATTCTGTGGAGGGTTGGAGCAGGTCCAGAGAAAGGGAATGAAGCTGCCATCAGTGCCACCAGGTCCTGCTCCTCAGGGCTGCTCTCAGCCATTCCCCACCCAGCCTGCAGTTGCACTTTTGGTCTTGCACCCACCCAGGTGCAGGACCTGACACTTGGCCTTGTTGAATGCCCTGAGGTTGGCCTGGGCACAGCTCTGCAGCCTGCCCAGCTCCCTCTGGATGGATCCCTGCCCCCTAGCAAGTGGCCTGTGCCAGCTGCAGACTTGCTGAGGCTGCACTGATTGCTCTGCCCGTGGCACTGACAAAGGTGTTCCACAGGGCTGGTGCCAGCCCTGACCCCTGAGGGACACCACTTGGCACTGCTCTGCAGGTCTCCAGAAACCTGTGGCCATGGCACTTGGGGACAGGGTTTGGTGGCTGTGGTGGTCTTAGGTGGGAGGTTGGACTCAAGGATCACAAAGACCTTTTCCAACCTCAGCCCCATGGTTTCCTGAAACAGAGGAGTGCCCTTAAGTGGCTCCTCATGGGTGGCTCCAGGGTGAGGCTCAGCACCACGAATCCCCTTGCACTTCCCAGCAGGAGCCAGGCATTGCCAGGAGGTGGCTTTGCCATCAGCTGCCTTTGCCAGGAGAGGAGCCCAGGCTGGACTCTGCTCCAGCCTGACGTGTGCAGGCACACTTGATCTGGTGACAAGAGAAGGAGGGGACAGCTCTGCTGCCCTTCCTCACCCTGCAGCTCACGGGAGGGAAGCATTGCCCAAAGAACATGTGCCAGGGGGCTGGGAGCTCTGCTGCCTGCCCTGCTGGTGCCCTTGCCTGCAGGGAAAGCTCTTAGCCCGAGGGTAAGGTGCTTGGAGCAGGGGACTGGCACCAGGAGACCTTCCAACCACCCTGGCCAGCTCCTGGGGCTGAGGGGAGGTTGTCGTGGGGGAGCCCAAGCTGGGCTTTGGTGAGAGGGATGGGTCTGTGAGGGCCCTTGGCATGCACCTGCCCATCTCCTCTGCCCCACAGGGTGCAGGTGGTGGCACGGGAAGGGCAGAGCTGGCAGGGGCATGGCATGGTGGTGGGCAGAGCTGCTTGGCAGATAGCAGACAACCTCCTCCCTACACACGGACACCTCCTGGCCACGCAGGACTCCCCTTCCCAAAGGTGCCCCCGGCGGGGGGGTGGGGAGCAGGGGGAGCCCGGGCAGGGGGTGGGAGGTGAAAGCCACCCTCAGGAGGGTTCTCACAGAGCTCTTCTGCCCTCTCCTTTCAGAGCCTGCCAGGAGCAAGCGATGGCATCCCACGGCAAGGGCAGCCCCGCCGGGAAGATGAGCGCCATGGCACGCAGCCTGTGAGTACCCCCGGCCTGGCACTGCCCCCTCCTGCCTCCCAGCTTGCCTGCCTCCTGCCAGGGACTTTGCTCTTTGCTCCTCTCTGTCACGCTCCACTGCAGTGTCTCCCTCACTCCCCGTGGAGAAGGTGGAAGATTACACAGGGCTGAGGGCAGGGCAAGGCCAAGGGAGGTCTGTGGTGGTGGCTCCAGGGCTTGCTGGTGGGGGGGTGCCAAAGTGTCTCCTGGTTGCCAGCTGAGTCTTGGTGGGGCTCTGCCAGCGTGGGGAGGTGTTGGCTTGGTCTGTCACAGCCCTTCAGCCCCTTGCCAGGTGAATGATGCTGACTCAGCTTCGTTTGGAGAGCAGGGAGGTGGGGAGGGGGTACTGGTGGGGGTGGAGGTGGGGAGGCAGTAGAGTGTTCGTTGCTGCTCCAAGGGGTGGCTGGAGAAGGGAGTTTGCATCCCTGCATCTGTCCTCTGCACTGCTGCTGTGGCCAGAGGGAGCAAGGGCAGGGATTGTGCTCCCCTGGACCTAGCACTGCTGTGCTCCAGGGTTGAGGTTTGGGCTCCTCACTCCCAGAAGGACACTGAGGAGCTGGAGCAGGTCCAGAGAAGGGCAACGAAGCTGGGGAAAGGTCTGGAGAGCAGAGCTGGGGAGGAGCAGCTGAGGGAGCTGGGGAGAAGGAGGCTGAGGAGAGACCTTCTGGGTCTGTAGAGCTGCCTGAGAGGAGGTTGGAGCCAGCTGGGGTTGGGCTCTGCTGCCAAGGAACAAGGGACAGGAGAAATGGCCTCAGGCTGCCCCAGGAGAGGTTTAGGTTGGATGTCAGAAGAAATTCCTTCAGTGGAAGGGTTCTCAGAGCCTGGCACAGGCTGGTGGTGGAGGTCCCATCCCTGGAAGGGTCCAAGAAACCTGTGGCCATGGCCCCTGGGGACAGGGTTTGGTGGCCACGGTGGGCTTGGGTTGCTGGTTGGGCTCAGTGGTCTTGGAGGCCTTTTCCAAGCCAAACAGGTCTCTGATTCCATGGTGGGGGAGCAGAGAGGCAGCCTGGCACATTGCCCCCTTAGCAGGGCTGGGTAGGGGCACTGGGAGCAGCTGGGAGGGGTGGAATTGCCCCTGGCATTAAACTGCAGAGAGTGAGAAGGGCACAGCTGGAGCAGTGCCCACTGGTGAGGGCAGAACTCCTTCACCCCACGCTGGGAGGGGCAGAAGGAAGGAGGGTGCCAACAGGGGTGCCAACAGGGGGGTTGCTGCCAGCAGTGGAGCTCCCCAGTGTGACCTCAGTGCTCAAGGGTTGGGTCTGGAGCTCCTGGCCAGGGAGTGAGGGCGATTAGGGAGCAGATGGAGCCTCTGGGATGAGCTCGAGAGGCTTAAATCAGAGCCAGGGCAGCAAACGGCCCCTTAATTACAGCCCCTTAATTACAGCCCCTTAATTACAGCCCTGCCAGCGGCCCCGGGGAGGGCAGCAGCTGCCTGGCAGCTGTTCCGTGGGCAGCTGTGCCATGCTGTGGGCAGCTGTGCCATGCAGTGCCAGGGGCAGCCAGTCTGCATGCAGCTGTGCCATGCTATGGGCAGTTATGCCATGCTGTGCCAGGGGCAGCTGTGCCATGCCATGAGCAGCTGTGCCATGCTATGGGCAATTATGCCATGCCACGGGCAGCTGTGCCATGCTATGGGCAGCTGTGCTATCGGTGCCACCGGCAGCTGTGCCATGCTATGGGCAGCTGTGCCATCGGTGCCACCGGCAGCTGTGCCATGCTATGGGCAGCTGTGCCATCAGTGCCACCGGCAGCTGTGCCATGCCATGGGCAATTATGCCATGCCATGGGCAGCTGTGCCATGCTATGGGCAGCTGTGCCATCGGTGCCACCGGCAGCTGTGCCACGCCATGGGCAATTATGCCATGCCACGGGCAGCTGTGCCATGCTATGGGCAGCTGTGCCATGATATGGGCAGTTCTGCCATGCTGTGCCAGGGGCAGCTGTGCCATGCTGTGGGCAGCTGCAGGATGCTCTGGGCAGCCGTACGATGCTCCGGGCATCCATGCCAGGCTCTGCCACGCCGTGCCATGGGCTCGCTGGGAAGCAGTGGGATGCAGTCAGTCAGCTGAGCCTCTGCTCCTCCTCCCACGGCAGAGAGGGGCCGCGAGTGGCACCCACGTGCTCCACAGGCGCTCTCCCGAGCTCCGGTGCCCTCCCTCTGCCTCCTGCCACCGGCTCTGTCCTCCTGGCAGAGGGGCCTGTGTGCCGTGCCCCCAGCCCACGCCGTGCCCGCAGCCCGTGTCGTGCCCCCAGCCCGTGCCGTGCCCGCAGCCCACGCCGTGCCCGCAGCCCACGACGTGCCCGCAGCCCACGCCGTGCCCACAGCCCGTGCCGTACCCGCAGCCCGTGCCGTGCCCCCAGCCCGTGCCGTGCCCGCAGCCCACGCCGTGCCCACAGCCCATGCCGTGCCCGCAGCCCACGCCGTGCCCGCAGCTGGTTGCGCCTGCCCCGCGGGTGACAATTGCGCCTTTGTCTGGGCTGGCTGGGAAGGGGCAGGCTGGCACTAGGGCTGCCCAGGAGGCTGCCAGGCAGTCTTTATGCCACAATTGGGCACCTGCTACACGAGAGCAAACAAAGCCAAATCATGCGGCTGGCAAACGAGCTCTGCGAGTCCCCTCCCCGTGACCGCTCCACGGAGCAGAGAAGCTGAGAGCTGCAGCTCAGCCGCGGGCAGGAGCTGCTCACGGTCCCGCTGCGGGCACCCGGGCAGTGCCAGCGGCTGCCTATGCCAGGCGCCAAACCCCAAAGGCTTTCCCCCTCCCCGCATAAGCGACTCCATCACCTCCTTCTGCTATGGAGAGAGAGATCCCCGTCCTGCGAGTTAGGTGAGGAGGGGGGTTGGCACCGGGGATGCCAGGCTGGGGGTGCCACGGGGAGGTGCCAGGGGAGGCGAGTGATGAGGTTTTGCCGCCGGCTGACGTGGGGGTTGCATCAGTGCCAGGCGTGCCAAGGGCTGCAGGCCAGCCTGGTGCCAGCGGGAATGCAACGGAGAAGAAGGAAGGGAAACTGGGAGAGGATGGAGAGGGAACTGGGAGGTGATGGAAGAGGAACTGGGAGGTGATGGAAGAGGAACTGGGAGGTGATGGAAAGGGAAGTGGGGGCCGAGCTTAGCCTGGCTCAGCGGAGGAGATTGGAGGGGCTGGGGGGGAGGGGGGAGGAGGAGGAGGAGGGGTGGCAAAGGCAGCTGAATGCCCAGGCGAGGCTGGCAAAGCATCACATGATGTGGCTGCAGGGGCAGAGCTCCCAGGCCAGCCCCACGCTGCCACCCTGCAGGGATGACTCTGGGATTCTGTGGAGGGTGGCAGAGCCGGGGGTGGGGGTGGGGTGGGGGGAGCAGCCCTGGGGGTCTGCGGGGTGAAGAAGGAGCTGCTGTGCTGCGGGCTGGGGTGCCAGGGCAGTGCCCCAGTGCGTGGCTGTGATGGGGAGCACGGAGGGATGGGGGCAGCCCTGCAGCACCCTGCCCTGGGGGAGCCAGGCCTGCAAAGTGGGGCGGGGGGTGCGGTGGGGGGCATGGGAGCAGCGGTACGAGGAGGAGTCTCCCCCAGCATAGCCTCAGCCTCGGCCTGGCAGCACCACAGATGGCCCAGCTGAGACCCCCCCGACAATGCCCAGGGGCTGGCAGCCCACCTGGGCCACAAGGGGAAAGATGCCCGGGACGGGGGGGGGGGGCAGGCAGAGGGTGAGGCCCTTCCCGGAGGGCAGGAGTGGGAGGGGAGAGAGGTGCTGGAAGCAGAGGAAGGATGGAGATGAGGTACAGGAGGAGGAGGATGGAAGTGAAGATGCAGGTGAGGATGGGGGTTGGATGTTGGAGACAAGGCTGGGGGGGGAGCTCATGGGTAAGGGAGGGGGGTCCCACGCAGGGGTGGGTTGGGGGGCAGGACGGAGACACATCCAGGACAGGGTAGGGGGCAGGATGGGGATCCCACGTGGGGCAGGATTGGGGTGGGTGGCAGAACGGAGACCCCTGCGAGGGGGGGGGGGGTCTGGAGGCAGAACGGGGGTCCCACGCAGGACAGGATTTTGGGGGGGGGATGTCAGGGTGAAGGTCTCATGCGCGGCACTTTGAAGTCTCCTGACGCTGCTCCCCCTCCCGCAGCCCCCTCCTACCCCTGGGTACCCCTCCCCCCCCCCACACTCCCCTCCCCAAAATCTTTCTCAGCCAATGGGCGGCTGCTGGGGGGGGGGGGGGGGAGGGGGTCAGGGGCGGGGCCTCGTGCGGGGGGGGGGCGGGGGGAGGGGTGGGGGCCGCTTGTTTTTTGTGAATGAAAGGCGGGGCGGCCGCGGCTGCAGCTCCGCGCAGGGCTCCGCGCAGCGCAGCGCAGCGGGCCGCGGATGCGGAGAGCCGAGCGGCCGAGCCGCCGCTATGGGCCCCCGAGCCCCAGGCCCTGAACCGCGCAGCGCGGAACACAACCGCGCAACTTGCGCCGTGGCCATGTCCGGAGGGAAGAGCCCGGCCCCGGCCCCAGGGACTCGCCGCTTCGTCTCTGTTGGTGTAAGTACCGCGGACACCCCCCCCCCGCCCCCGCCCCACGCACACACTCCCAGCGCCTCGCTCCGCACCCCGCTCCGCTTCCGCGCATCCCGGCCGGATGCTGCGGACGGGGACAAGCCAGGGCCCGGCCCCTGGAGCCAAGCGTCCGCCGCCGCTTTGCAATGCCCTGCGCCCCCGATCTGGGGGCTCCGAGCACCCCCGGGCCCCTTCGCAGCGCTCCGCACTTTCGCGCTGGCTTCTCCGAGCCCCCCCCCCCCGCCCCGAACACTCTTTGCAATGCCCCCCGCGCCCCCGGCCCGGCTGCTTCCCAGTCTCCTTGCGATGGGTGCTCTGAGCAACCCCCTCCCGACCCTCTTGCAAAGCCCCGCACCGCCGACTCGGGTGCTCCTCAGCCCCCACGCAGTGCCCCGCACCCCTGATCTGGGTGCTCCGAGTACCCCCCAGGACACCCTTGCAATGCCACTCGCTCCCGGCTTGGGTGCTCCGAGCCCCCTTGCAAAGCCCCACACCGGCTCCCGGTTGCTCTACAAGCCCCTTACAACGCCCCACACCCCCGATCTGGGCGCTCCGATCATCCTCGACCCCCTTACGAACCCCCTCACCGGCTCCCGGTGCTCCCAATCCCCTTTGCAAAGCCCTCACCGGCTCCCGGTGCCCCCAACCCCCTTGCGAAGCCCCTCACCGACTCCCGGTGGCCCTCAGCCCATTGCAGATCCCCTCACCGGCTGCCGGTGTCCCGGAGCACGGCGTCCCCTATCCCGGTGCCGCGGCCGGGCCCGCTGTGCTGCAGCCCGGCTCGAAGCTCCGCTCCCGCACCGCCTCCCGGTGCCGCGGCCTGCACAGCCCGAGCAGGGGGAGGGGGCACTTGGATGCCCATTTCCCACCCCACCCCAAAGCTCTCAGGAAGGTCACGGGGGCGCTGCTGCGGGTTTTTGGGGGGCATCGCTGCCGGTTTTGGGGGGTCATTTCCCGCCGGTTCAGGGCTTGTGCCCCCCACGGTGGGATGCAGGATGGAGGATTTTTATCCGGGGGGTTGCTAGGCGACAGCTCCCGGGGTGATGGAGCCGTTGCCACGGCAACGACAGGCTGGGCAGCGCGGAAGGAGCAGTGCTGGGGGTCTGCTTGGGATGGGGGTGGCAATTGGGCCGCCTGTGGTTTGAAGGGGGGAGGGGGCTGCGACGGGCGTGGAGAGCAGAGCTGGAGGGGGCAGATGAACTGCTGGCTGGAGGAGCCCTGCGCCCCTGGGAGGGGCTTTTGCTGGGGGTGCACACTGAGGTCGTGGTGCTTTGGGTGGTTTCTTGCTCTCCGGTGGGTTTCAAGTGGTCCCTAGAAGGGTGGTGGTGGGGAGAAGGTGAGGAGGGGGCTGTGGAGATGGCTGTATGAAATTGTCCCTGCAAAGGAGGTTCAGCCCCATCTGCATGAGGGGAGGCTGCTGAATGTCCCCAACATGCTCTATTTGGAGCCCACATTCTGTGCCCACTGCTGTCCTCCTCTTCCTCCCTTCCTCACAGGCGCTGCTGCCGTTGGCATTTGTCCCTTCCTGCCCTGGGGACGTTGAACTTCCCATGCAGGTTCCCAAGTCCTCCGTGCTGGGTGCAGGCTGAGCTCCCCACACAGGGCAAGCTTCCAAGCTGCAGTTGTCATCTCCATGTGCCTTTCCTCCCCCCCTCACCCCATCATCCACCATCTGAATGAGCTCAGCCAACTTGGGAGCTGGGCTGGCCCTAAAAATAGCTGCAGTGAAGCTCCCTGAGCACCACCAACCCTCCCCCCCGCCCCCCCAGCCCAGGAGATCCGAGCAGAGCTGATCCCCAGGAGGAGCAGGGGCTGGGGATGGTGGTGGAAGGGGATGCATGAGATGGAAATGAATTTCCAGGAGCTAGCAGGGAAGGAGGCAGCTTGCCCTGGCTCCTTTCTCACCATGCAGAGCCCATGGAGGTTGATGTTCCTGGTTCCTGGCTGTCAGGAACTGGCCTGAAATTGTGCCTGGGGAGGTTCAGGTTGGAGATGAGGAAAAATGTCTTTGCTGTGGGAGTGGTGAGGGATTGGCACAGGCTGCCCCGGGAGGTGGTGGAGCATCCCTGGAGATGAAACCTGTGTCCCTGGCACCTGGGGACGTGGTGTAATGGTTGTGGTGGGGTTGGGTTGCTGGTTGGAGTGGATGAGCTTAGAGGGCTTTTGCAAGCCTCTCTTCCATGGTTCCCTGACTCTCAGCAGACAGCATTGCCTGCACCCTCTGCGTGGTTTGCAGTGACAGCTCCTTGGAGAAGTTTTGCTAACAGGGTGAGAGGCCTCAAGCTGCCCCAGGGGAGGTTTAGGTTGGACATCAGAAGAAACTCCTTCACTGAAAGGCTTCTCCAAGCCTGGCACAGGTTGAATTCCCATCCCTGGAGGTGAAGCTGCAGAGATGTGGTGCTGAGGGCCATGGCTTTAGCCCTGACCCAAGCGATTCCATGATCACATCTAAGCCCTGGCACCTAAAGCCACCTGGATCCGTGCCCCCTGCCTTTGCCTACGCTTGCCCACGGGGCTTGTGTTGCAATCCTGCACTGTGCCGAAGCCTCTCAGGTGCCAGCTCCTGCGGGCTGCTGTCCCAGGTGTGCTGAGGGAGCCTGCGCACGGGAGGGAGGTGCTAACATTGGGAAGTCCTTGTCAGGCTGCTGCGTCCCTGCTCCCCGTGCAGGGCTCCGTTGCCATCGTTACCGGGAATTTTTTTGCTCCCTGAGCTGGTTTTATTATAGCAGCTCAGGAGGCTGCTGCCAGGAGAAGGGAAAGAGAGGGGGGCAGAGGATGAGGGTTTGGGAAGTTCAAGGAAATTGAGATGTCAGAGGAGGTGGTTTGGGGGTTTTGGTTTGGGGGTGGGTTTTTTTTGGGGGTCCTTCTCCCCTTTTCTTAATGTCCTCCCTGCTTTTCCGCTGGGAATCTGATCAGCTGCTGGCTGAGTTAATTCTGGCTGATGGAATGCCTTGGAAAAGGCAGGGGGTGGCACATCTGGACACATCTGCTTGTGGGATGCGAGTGCTTCATGGCAGCTTCACCCCCCCCAGCACCAAGCTCCCTCTCGAGGGGGTTTGGATCATGCCCGGTTGATGCTTGGGGCCATCTTCCCAACCCCGATGGTTGCTGAGCATCCTGAATGTGCTGAGCTTCCCCCTCCTGGGAGAAAGGAGCAAGAATCCCATCCGGGAATGGGATGGGGAAAGCAGGGGGAGGACACACATGGAGCCAGGCTGGCCTGGAGGATCAGCCCTGATGCTCCTGGGAGAGAGAGGCTGGCAGTGCCCAGCTGTACGCTGGGTCGGGTGGATCTGGAAGGTTCCTTTGCAAAATGCTGGGGAGGGAGAAAGGGGAAAGGAAGAAGTGTAGGGGGGGGAATAAACAACCACCAGCAGCAAAAAGGGAATGAGGAAGAAGCTTCATCTCACATGAACAGGCATGAGCCAGGGCTGGAGGAGGGTGGGAGCCAGCGCAGGGCATGTGTCTGACGCGGGCAGAGCCACGCAGGCTGCCGCCGGGACATGAAATTTTAAAGGGGACTGGAGCTGGGGAAGGAGCTGGCAGGGGAGGAGGGGGGTGGGCAGCTGCCTTCACCCGCTGCTGGTGGCTGCAGAGCTCCCCTCGTGCTGCCAGGAGCTGCCAGCCTTCAGAAGCAGCAGCATCTTCTTCCTGCACCCTGCCCCACTCCTCCTCCTCCTCCTCCTCCTTGGCATCCCACGCCTTGCGTCTTGTCCTTGCCACCCCCAACCTCTCCTCTTGCACCCCCTCCCAGGTCCCAATTAATGGATTCTGACATGGATTATGAGAGGCCAAACGTAGAAACCATCAAGTGTGTCGTGGTTGGGGACAACGCAGTGGGCAAGACTCGGCTCATCTGTGCCCGCGCCTGCAACGCCACCCTGACCCAGTACCAGCTGCTGGCCACCCACGTGCCCACGGTGTGGGCCATCGACCAGTACCGCGTCTGCCAGGAGGTGAGGGCTGGGGGTGGGCTGGGCAAGGAGGAGGAGGGGCTGAGGGCCATGGATTGGTGGTGATCTGGGCAGGGATGAGGAGGAGCTGAGGACAATGGTTTGGTGGTGACCTGGGCAGGGATGAGGAGGAGCTGAGGACAATGGTTTGGTGGTGACCTGGGCAGGGATGAGGAGGAGCTGAGGGCCATGGGTTGGTGGTGATCTGGGCAGGGATGAGGAGGAGGTGAGGGTCATGGGTTGGTGGTGACCTGGGCAGGGATGAGGAGGAGCTGAGGGCCATGGGTTGGTGGTGACCTGGGCAGGGATGAGGAGGAGCTGAGGGCCATGGGTTGGTGGTGATCTGGGCAGGGATGAGGAGGAGCTGAGGGCAATGGTTTGGTGGTGACCTGGGCAGGGATGAGGAGGAGCTGAGGGCCATGGGTTGGTGGTGACCTGGGCAGGGATGAGGAGGAGCTGAGGGCCATGGGTTGGTGGTGACCTGGGCAGGGATGAGGAGGAGCTGAGGGCCATGGATTGGTGAGGACCTGGGCAGGGATGAGGAGGAGCTGAGGGCCACGGGTTGGTGAGGACCTGGGCAGGGATGAGGAGGAGCTGAGGGCCATGAGTTGGCAAGGACCTGGCACTGCTGGGTTAAGAGTTGGGCTCAGTGATCTGGAAAGTCTCTTCCAACCCAAAGGGTCCCATGTGTCTGTGAACCCCACGGATGCCTCCTGGGAACCCCAAGGAGATGGAGCTGCCTCCTCACAGGGGAATTCTGGGCTGCTCCTCCATGCCCAGCAGCAGTGGGGCTGGGCACGCTCTGGCAGGGCTCAGGGGCTGGATGGTGTTTCTGTCCCCACAGGTGCTGGAGCGCTCCCGGGATGTGGTAGATGATGTTAGTGTGTCCCTGCGCCTCTGGGACACCTTTGGGGACCACCACAAGGACAGACGCTTCGCCTATGGCAGGTGGGAGAAGGGCACAGCCTTGTGCCACCCTGGGCAGGGCGCGGGGGGCACAGACGATGGAGTCGCCTCCATCACCAAGCTGGGACCTTGACCCTCCTCTCTTCAACAGGTCTGACGTGGTGGTTCTGTGCTTCTCCATTGCCAACCCCAACTCCCTGCACCACGTGAAGACCATGTGGTACCCAGAGATCAAACACTTCTGCCCCCGTGCCCCTGTCATCCTGGTGGGCTGCCAGCTCGACCTCCGCTACGCCGACCTGGAGGCCGTCAACCGGGCACGGAGACCCTTGGCCAGGTGGGGACTGCAGTGCCACGGAGGTGCCCGTGGCTGCCCAAGGCTGTCTCCTCCTTGTGCATCTGAATTGGTCTCTCTGGTGCCCGATGTCTCTTTCTGGTGGTGCTCAATGATAGGACGAGGGGCAGTGGGCACAATCCTGTGCCCGGTTTGGGGCTCCCCAGTTTGAGAGAGATGGAGATCTGCTGGAGAGAGCCCAGTGGAGGCTGTGAGGATGATGATGGGAGTGGAATATCGCTGCTGTGGAGAAAGGCTGAGAGCCATGGGGCTGGTTAGTGTGGAGAGGAGAAGGCTGAGAGGGGATGTGAGCAATGCCTGTGAATAGCTGAGGGGTGGGTGTGAAGGTGCAGGTGCCAGGCTCTGTTTGGTGGTGCCCGGGGATAGGACAAGGAGCAATGGGCACAGAGTGGAACCCAGGAGGTTCCGGCTGAAGATGAGGAGAGAGTTATTTGGTGTGAGGGTGCAGGAGGCCTGGAGCAGGCTGCCCAGAGAGGCTGTGGAGTGCCCTGGTGGGGAGAGATTAAACTCCACCCCCCACCCCGGGCCGCCTCGGGATGCATTCCTGTGTGCCCTGCCCTGGGCGATGCTGCTTGGGCAGGGGGGGAGGGGTTGGCCTGGCTGATCTCCGGAGGTCTCTTCCATCCTCTACCTTTCTACGCTTCTAGGGTTGTCTCCTTTCTTTTTCAGGCCGATCAAACCGAACGAGATCCTTCCCCCGGAGAAGGGGAGGGAGGTGGCCAAGGAGCTGGGCATCCCCTACTACGAGACGAGCGTGGTGGCCCAGTTCGGCATCAAGGACGTCTTCGACAACGCCATCCGTGCCGCCCTCATCTCCCGCCGGCACCTGCAGTTCTGGAAGTCTCACCTCCGCAACGTGCAGAGACCTCTCCTCCAAGCCCCCTTCCTGCCTCCCAGGCCCCCTCCGCCCATCATCATCGTCCCTGACCCCCCCTCCAACAACGAGGAGCGCCCGGCTCACCTCTTGGAGGACCCCCTGTGCGCGGACGTCATCCTGGTGCTGCAAGAGAAGATCAAAATCTACGCACACAAGATCTACCTCTCCACCTCCTCCTCCAAGTTTTACGACCTGTTCCTCATGGACCTGAGCGAGGAGGACCAGCAGGGCGCCGCGGGGCAGGGCTTGGGGGCGGCGGGCGGCGAGCGGGGAGCGCCGCACCCGGAGGAGAGGCACCACGGGAGGGATTTCCTCCTCCGAGCTGCCAGCTTTGATATCTGCGAGAGCACCGAGGAGGCCGGGTCCGGCCAGCGAAAACCGTGCCTTAGAGCCTCCACCAGCGACGGCATCCTGCGCGGCGAGCGCTACGGGCAGGGGCAGCGGCGGGGCAGGGACCTCTCCTCCTGGAGCCGAGCGTTCGCCAGCATCCAGGAGGAGCTGGCCGAGGATCCCTTAACTTACAAGCCCAAACCCATGGTGGTGGTGAAGATGGAGGCTTCCATCCAGCCGGGGCCCTTCCGGGCCGTGCTGAAGTACCTGTACACGGGGGAGCTGGACGAGAAGGAGAGGGACCTGATGCACATCGCTCACATCGCCGAGCTGCTGGAGGTCTTCGACCTGCGCATGATGGTGGCAAACATCCTCAACAATGAGGCGTTCATGAACCAGGAGATCACCAAAGCCTTCCACGTCCGGAGGACCAACAGGGTGAAGGAATGCCTGGCCAAGGGGACGTTCTCAGGTACGGCTCCGTGGTGCCCAGGGAGAGGGTGAGGGGGGCAGGGGGTGGGGGTTGAGGCGCAGGAGGGTCCCGTGGGAAGCTGAGGAGGGATTTTTTTTTTCACTGTGTTCACAGAGTCACAGAGCCAAGCAGGGTGGAAGGGAGCTCTAAGCTCACCCAGCACAACCCCCAGCCCTGCCCAACCAACCAGACCATGGCACTCAGTGCCCCAGCCAGCCTTGGCTGCAACCCCTCCTGCCATGGGCACTGCACCACCTCCCTGGGCAGCCCATTCCAGTGCCAATCACTCTCTCTGACAACAACTTCCTCCTCACCTCCAGCCTCAACCTGCCCTGCCACAGCTTCAGCCTCTGTCCCCTTCTCCTGGCCCTGCCTGCCTGGCAGCAGAGCCCAACCCCACCTGGCTACAGCCTCCCTGCAGGTAGTCGCAGCCATCAATGAGATCACCCTGTGAGGGTGACAGAGCACTGGAACAGGCTGCCCAGGGTGGGCTGTGGAGTCTCCTTCTCTGGAGAGGTTCAAGAACCATCTGGATGTGTTCCTGTGTGATCTGTTCTAGGTGATCCAGATCTGGCAGTGGGGCTGGACCAGATGACCTCAGATCAAGAGAGATATTGAGGTGCTGGAAGGTGCCCAGAGCAGGGCAGCAAGGCTGGGGAGGGGCCTGGAGCACAGCCCTGTGAGGAGAGGCTGAGGGAGCTGGGGGGGTGCAGCCTGCAGCAGAGGAGGCTCAGGGCAGAGCTGATTGCTGCCTGCAGCTGCCTGCAGGGAGGCTGGAGCCAGGTGGGGTTGGGCTCTGCTGCCAGGCAGGCAGGGCCAGCAGAAGGGGCCAGAGGCTGAAGCTGTGTCAGGGCAGGTTGAGGCTGGAGGTGAGGAGGAAGCTCCTGGCAGAGAGAGTGATTGGCACTGGAATGGGCTGCCCAGGGAGGTGGTGCAGTGCCCATGGGGTGTTGCAGCCAAGGCTGGCTGGGGCACTGAGTGCCATGGTCTGGTTGGTTGGGCAGGGCTGGGGGCTAGGCTGGTTGAGCTTGGAGCTCTCTGCCACCCTGCTTGGTTCTCTCCTTCTATGATCTTTCGAGGTCACTTCCAGCCCCTGACATTCTGTGGTTTATGACTGAGCTGTCCTCAGTGCCTCCCCTGTCGGGGGTGGGCTCTGCCTGTGAGGCTTCTGCCTTCACCCCCGGTGTGAGGCAGCCAGCAGCAGTGCTCTCAGCTCCCCCAGGGTGCCTGGGCACACTTCTGCTGTTTCTGGGAGTTTCAGAGCTGTTTTCATTCCCAGAAGGGGTGAGGGTCAGAGGCTCTTGCCAGGGCTTCCTGCTCACCAGCCCTCCTGACAGCTCTTTACTCACAGGAGAGCAGCAGAGGTCATCTCCTTCCTTCCTGGTGCCCAGATCCTCTCAGGGGTCAGATGATTTGCCAGGAGCAGTGTGTCCTTGGTAGGACTTCCTCAGCTTTCCTCCACCAGCTGCTGTCTTAACACTGCAGGGTGACATTCCCAGGAAGGGAGGGGATGTCTCAGCCTCCTTCCAGCCCAACTTGGTTCATGAGGATGGACCTTGAGGTGGTCAGGCTGCCCCAGACTGGGGACAGGAGGGTGCTGGCTCATGGCACACCTCAAGGAGAGCCCTGGCCTGGGGTGGAGAGCAGAGTAGGGAGCACAGGAGGTCCCAGGGAGCACAGGAGGTCCCAGGTGTCCTTCCCAAGCTCTCCCAAGGACTCAGGCTTGGGTGAGAGATTTGATTCCAAAGGGTTTCCCCTTTGCTTTCCAATACTTCCTGGGGTGGCTTGGGGACATCCCTCAGGAGGCCTGGAGTGCCACCAAAGCCCTTCCCTGAGCTCCTCTGGACCAAAAGAGGATGCTGGAGGAACAGAACCGAGACCTGTGAGAGTGTCTGTGGGATCCATCAAGCTCTGTCCCCCTTCCCTGCACTGTCCCCACTGCGAGACACTGGTGGGCAGGGGGAGGTGGCTGAGCCCTGGCCCGTGGGGACAGTGCCAGTAGCATCCCTCTGCTTGTCCCCCAGATGTCACCTTCGTGCTGGATGATGGTGCTATCAGTGCCCACAAGCCCCTGCTCATCTCCAGCTGTGACTGGATGGCTGCAATGTTCGGTGGCCCCTTTGTGGAGAGCTCCACCAACGAGGTGAGGAGAGGCCACCCGTGGAGGGAGGGTGGGGGACAGCTGTCGAGATGGTGGCAGGGGGCATTGAGCAGAGTGTGTCCAGCAGAGCCAGGGAGGTTCTCCTCTGCCTCTGCCTCTGCTCTGCCCTGGGGAGACCTCCTCTTGAGAGCTGCCTTCAGTTTGGGGCTCCCCAGGTGAAGAGGGACAGGAACTGCTGGAGAGACTCCAAGGGAGGGCTGTGAGGATGAGGAGGGAAGTGGAGCAGTGCCTGGGGAGGAGAGGCTGAGGGCCCTGGGGCTGCTTAGTCTGCAGAAGAGAAGACTGAGAGGGGATTGAATCAGTCTGGAACTCTCTGAGGGCTGGGGGTGAGGAGGGGGGGACAGGCTCTGCTCACTGCTGCCTGGGACAGGAGCAGCAGCAGTGGATGGAAGCTGCAGCACAGGAGGTTGCAGCTCAGCACAAGGGCAACTTCTTGGCTGGAAGGGTCCCAGAGCCTGGCACAGGCTGCCCAGAGAGGTTGTGGAGTCTCCTTGTGTGGAGCCTCTCCAGGCCTGTCTGGATGTGTTCTGTGTGCCCTGAGCTGGGTTGTGTGGTCCTGCTGTGGCAGGGGGCTTGGACTGGATGAGCTCTTTGAGTCCCTTCCAACCCCTGGCATCCTGTGAGCCTGTGGGTGCCAAGGTGTGGGTGCCAAGGTGTGGGTGCCTTGCAGGTGGCCCTTCCTTACACCAGCAAGAGCTGCATGAGGGCAGTGCTGGAGTACCTCTACACTGGGCAGTTCAGCTCCAGCCCCGACCTGGACGATATGAAGCTCATCATCCTCGCCAACCGCCTCTGCCTGCCACACCTGGTGGCTCTCACTGGTGAGTTGAGGTGCCCAAGCTTGGTGGCAGCATGGCAGTGCCACTACCACGCTGTCCCCAGCCACCTCATGACCCCCCTGTGTGTGTGTGTCCCCCAGAGCAGTACACAGTGACTGGGCTGATGGAGGCGGCGCAGATGATGGTGGACATCGATGGGGACGTGCTCCTGTTCCTGGAGCTGGCTCAGGTAGGGCACAGTGGTTCAGGGCTGGGAATCCTGGAGCTGGCTCAGGTAGGGCACAGTGGTTCAGGGCTGGGAATCCTGGGGCTGGCTCAGGTAGGGCACAGTGGTTCAGGGCTGGGAATCCTGGGGCTGTTTAGGCTGGGGAGAAGAGAAGGCTGAGAGGGGCAAGTGGCTGGGGCCAAGCTCTTTTGGGTGGTCAGCAGCAATAAGCCAAGGAGCAAGAGCTATAAACTGGAGCAGAGAAGGTTTCAGCTCAAGATGAGGAGGAACTTCTTTACAGTGAGGGTGGCAGAGCCCTGGAGCAGGCTGCTCAGAGAGGCTGTGGAGTCTCCTCTGGAGGCTTCAAGACCTGCCTGGATGCATTCCTGTGCCAACTACCCTGAGTGACCCTGCCTTGGCAGCAGGGTAGGGCTTGATCTCTGGAGGTCTCTTCCAACCTCTATAGTTCTGTGGGGTGGTGCTGCCTTGGCAGAGAGGACAACCAGGTCTGGACATGGACAGACAGAGCTGGGCACAGAGGGACCAAATGAGATTCAAGAAGGACAAGAGCAGAGTCCTGCACCTGGGGAGGGAGAATAAACTGCAGCAGCACAGGCTGGGAGGGGACTGCTGGAGAGCAGCCCCAAGCAGAGGGAGCTGGGAGTGCTGGGGGAGAGCATCCCTGGCACAGCAATGTGCCCTGGGGGCCAAGAGGCCAGTGGGGTCCTGGGGGGCACTGAGCAGAGTGTGTCCAGCAGAGCCAGGGAGGTTCTCCTCTGCCTCTGCCTCTGCTCTGCCCTGGGGAGACCTCCTCTTGAGAGCTGCCTTCAGTTTGGGGCTCCCCAGGTGAAGAGGGACAGGAACTGCTGGAGAGAGTCCAAGGGAGGGCTGTGAGGATGAGGAGGGAGTGGAGCAGTGCCTGGGGAGGAGAGGCTGAGGGCCCTGGGGCTGCTTAGTCTGCAGAAGAGAAGACTGAGAGGGGATTGAATCAATGTCTGGAACTCTCTGAGGGCTGGGGGTCAGGAGGGGGGGGACAGGCTCTGCTCACTGCTCCCTGGGACAGGAGCAGCAGCAGTGGATGGAAGCTGCAGCACAGGAGGTTGCAGCTCAGCACAAGGGCAACTTCTTGGCTGGAAGGGTCCCAGAGCCTGGCACAGGCTGCCCAGAGAGGTTGTGGAGTCTCCTTGTGTGGAGCCTCTCCAGGCCTGTCTGGATGTGTTCTGTGTGCCCTGAGCTGCATTGTGTGGCCCTGCTGTGGCAGGGGAGGTTGCACTGGATGAGCTCTTTGGGTCCCTTCCATCCCCTGCCATCCTCTGAGCCTGCGATGCGCCTGGGGGCAGAGGCCGAACCCCTGCTGCTTCCCCGGGGCTCAGCGCTGCGGCGGCTCTGACCTGGGCTCCCTCTCCCGCAGTTCCACTGCGCCTACCAGCTGGCGGATTGGTGCCTGCACCACATCTGCACCAACTACAACAACGTCTGCCGCAAGTTCCCCCGCGACATGAAGGCTATGTCGGGAGGTGAGCCGGGGCTTGGGCCGGGGCTGGCGGGGCCGCTGCTGGCTCTGCTCCTCGCCGTCCTCACCCTCCCCTCCCGCTCTGCCCCCGCAGAGAACCAGGAGTACTTCGAGAAGCATCGCTGGCCGCCGGTGTGGTACCTGAAGGAGGAGGACCACTACCAGCGGGCGAAGAAGGAGCGGGAGAAGGAAGACTACCTCCACCTCAAGCGGCAGCCCAAGCGGCGCTGGCTCTTCTGGAACGCCTCCTCCTCCCCTTCTTCCTCTCCTTCGTCGTCGGCAGCCACAGCCTCCTCTTCTTCCTCCTCTTCCTCCTCCTCGGCTGTGGTTTGAAAGCTCATCCTTGCCCTGGCTCCAGCATCCCTGGGAGGAGACGGGGAGGGAGGAGGAGGAGGAGGAGGAGGAAGGGGTGGGGTGACCTGCCCCAGCGCCAGGTGTAGAGTGAATGCCACCGGCCCGAAGCCCCAGAGGAAGATGATGGTGGCAGCAGGGGCTTGTCCCTGCAGAGGAGCTCGGGGCCAAGTTGCCAGCCCCTGGCACTGCTTTCCCCACGCCGTGGGCTGCCAGCAGAGACCAAGGAGCAGGAGAAACTCAGCGTTTACAGGAGGAGCTTTTCTGTTTGCCTGGGTCGTGTTCCAACGTCAGCAGCATGAGGAAGAGGAAGGAGAAGAAGAAGAAAGAAACCCATCCCACTTCCACTTGAGTTCCTGACCAGAGGCCCTGGGCTGTGGTCGGTTTGCCTGGTGGCATTTTGCCACTCTGGGCAACCAGAGATGCTCTGGGGGGGTCCTGCCACCCCCTTCAACTTGCAGCAGGGTCAGGGCAGGATGCAGGGGACTCAGCCCAGTCCTCAACTGCCTCCAGGCACTGCAGCTTCCTTCCTTCTACTCACAAGTTGGGGGCTGCCCTAGTTGGGGGAGCAGGGGGTGGGGCAGGAGCCTTCTCCTCCCTTGCCTCCTAACTTCATTTTTGTTTAAAGAGGAAACCTACAGCAAAAAAAAAAGAAGCCCCAACCAAAACCCCCAACACAACCAAACCACCAAGTCCCAGTCCCCACCTCAGACCCTTTCCCCCCAGCCCTGCTACACCAGAAACCAAGCCCAGGCCCTCACCCTGGGCTTTTAAACCTGCAAGGCTCCACTGTAATAAATGGTGTTGTAAAAGCCCAGCCTGGTCCCTGTGTGTTTGGGAGGAAGCAGCTGGGCACGGGGGCAGCCTTGTGCCCTGCTTGGGGTGACAGCAGCACCCCCCCTCCTTCCCCACTCACCCAGCACTCCTGAGCTGGACAGGGACAGTGGAGCAGCTTTGCAGGAGCCATCCATCAAAACCCCTACCTTGGACCCCCAGAGGTTGGCTCTGCTCTCAGACTGACTTTGCATGTCCCACCTGTGTCCCAGGGAGCAGGAGAAGTGCAACTTGGCCACCCAGGGCTTTGGGATGCTACCAGGCAGGGCAGGGGAGCAGGAGGAACCCAAACTTCCCTCTGCTCACCCTCTCCAGCCTTGAAAGGAGAAGCTCCTTCGAGCCCAGCCCTGGCAAAGAGGCTGCTGCTGGCTGGAGCCTGTAGGGCTGCCTCTGGCTGGGATGCTTCTGGTAGTGTCCCCTCCAAACGCTCCTCGTCCTGGCTGGCCTCGCAGGGCGCCTTGGGGTCGCTGTTTTCGCATGCTCAGCCTCGGATGCAGGCAGCTCCAAGGAGCTCACTCAGTGCAAGGTAGGACAACCACTTCCTTCCTCTTTCAAACCCAGGAGCTCGCTGCTGCTTCCGAGCCCCTTTCTGCCTTCCCCAGCCCGGGGTCCTGAGCCCCTGTGGCCCAGCACCAAGCCCTGCATGTGTCTGGCTCTCTGCAGGAGCTCCCTGCCCAGGTTTGCATGCTGGGGGGGGACACACAGGGGCTGGGGGACATGAAACCTCCTGGCAGCTGACACCATCAGCTCCTGCTTTTAGCACTTGCCCCAGCCCTGCCTCACTGCTGAGCCCCAGCACAGGGTGGGGGGTAAAGGGGGCAGCTCCTTGAGGCTTCCTGGGGTCCAGCAGAGCCCTTCTCACTCAGCACTGCATGGGTTTGTAACGCAGCTACTGCAGCACACAGAGCCCTGGCTGGCTGCAGGGGGGAATGGGGAGCACCACAGACACCCCCCCCCTGCTCCCCCCCCCCAACCTTTGGGCAGCAGCAGCTCCAGGGTGGGAGGTGTGAGTGTGGGGTGGGGGAATTCAGCCTGGCCTTGGGCCCTGCATGCTGCAGGGTTGAGATTTCAGCCTCCTGCTTTTGCAGGGCTCACAGGTGTGGGGGTGAAAAGCAGAGCCCAGGGTTGCTGCTGAGGATTTGACTGCTCCCCCCCCCCCAACCTAGCAAGGGACCTCGATGCCACTCAAGAGCAGCTACTGAACATCTTGGTCCAGCTTCTTTGGTGCCCACTGAAAAGCTTGGCCAGCTTCGTGGTTAGGGGCAGAAGAAAGAGGTTGAGGGAGGGGGAAACAAAAACTCAAACAAAGAGAATTCAGGAGGATTCTTTTTTTTTTTAAACAAGTTTATTCTTCCTTCATAAAAAGAGATGCTAAAAAAAAAGAGAAGAAACCCATAAAAAACACTGGGGAGTAAAACTGGCTGGGCCAGAGCTGTCTCTTCTAAACCCACCCTCATGCAGAGTAAAAAACAAAGCCAAACAGAACCAAAATCCCTATTTTTATATTAGCTTAAGTTAAAAACCTGTACAAGTTTACAGTTGCTAAATAAATACATAAATACAACCTGGCTGCTCCTGTCTGTTGGGGGAGGAGGGAAGGGGAAAGAAGGGGCAGCAGGAGGAGGGGTGGGCAGCAGGCATCCTCCTTGGCTGGTGGAAAGAGGCTGGAGATGCTCCTCTGGCAGGTTGTGGGGGAGGGCACAGGAGGGGTTTGGTTGGAAGTGATCTAAAGGATCATCTTAAATCCAGGCTGGCATAGGGGGTGTGGGGAAAGCCACTCTGCAGGGATAGGGGCCCCCAGAGTGAGAGGTTTGAGAGGGAGGTGCCAGGCAGGAGGTGGTTTGGTGGAAAGAGGCTGGGGATGCTCCTCTGGCAGGCTGTGGGGTAGGGCACAGGAGGGGTTTGGTTGGAAGTGACCTTCAAGATAAAACTCCAAGTTGGAAGTGACCTCAAGGATCATCTTAAATCCAGCCTGCTCCAGGCTGGCACAGGGGGTGTGGGGAAAGCCACTCTGCAGGGATGAGGGCCCCCAGAGTGAGAGGTTTGAGAGGGAGGTGCCAGGCAGGAGGGCAGCAGTGGGAAGAGGCTGGTGGGTGCTGGTGGGCTCAGCCCAAGGGATGCAGTAGCTTTTTCCAGCCAAGTTGTCCCTGAGCTATGTAGGAGAGGCAGAGCAAGGGGCAAAGTGCTTGAGGAGGAGCCCATCCTAGCCAGAGGGTGGGTGGCAGTGCCCACAGGCACACTCAGACCTCAGTGCTTTCACCTCTCCAGGCTGGCTGGAGACAGCCAAGGAGAGCAGAGGCAGCCCTCGGCCAGGGGAAGGGGAACTAACCCACTTGAGCCAGCCCCTGGAGGAGGAGGGTCCTGGCCCACCCAGGGTTTGCTGCCCACAGTGCCCATCCTGCTCCCTGCACCTTTCCTGAGCAGAGGAAGCAGATCACTCCCAGCCTCTTCTCAAAGTCCAGCTGCAAACTGATTCCCAACAGCAAGCAGGATCACTGCCACCTAAAACCTTGTCCCAAAACCCCACCTGGTGCCTGCTGGCCAGCCCAGAGGTGCCCAACAAGAACCCCTCCAAAAGAAAAGGATGTTCCAGTTAAAACCCAGGTCCTGCTCTGCACTAAAGACGTCCACCGAGGAGCAGAGCTTCCAAGTGAGG
The DNA here is from genome assembly GCF_015220805.1 of Pogoniulus pusillus. Taxonomy (NCBI): domain Eukaryota; kingdom Metazoa; phylum Chordata; class Aves; order Piciformes; family Lybiidae; genus Pogoniulus; species Pogoniulus pusillus. The sequence continues at coordinate 4,848,548 of NC_087305.1, read as the reverse complement.
CAGTCCCAGGAGCAGCTTTCAAGAACTGCTTTAGGCTCTGTCTATTTTTTGCCTTGACCCAGTGGAAATCCAGGTGCCAGCAGCTTGGATTTCAGAAGGAAGCACCAAGGTGGAGCCCTTAAGGCTTCAGCAGGGAAGATGCTGAGCTGTGTACTTGAGGAGAGGCTCAGAGCTCCTTCGGGCTCAGCTGAACTCCACAATGGCTCCGAGAAGAGCCACAGGAGAGCCATTAAAAACCAGAAGAGTAAACCTTAAAGTGTTCTTAGGAGGTATTCACAGCTTCAGCTCCAGGTGGGGGAGGTGCCAGCACCTCTCCTGCTCTTCAGCTGCCTTCGTGCTGGAACAAGCCCTGCTTGATCAGCCTGGCCGAGATGTCCCTGGCAACCCCTCCCAGGCTGAGCTGGTGCAGGGTGTCCAGCAGGGTGTTCACCGAGGCGCTCATGCCCTGCTTGTTGTGCCAGGTGGTGAGCATCTGGAAGAACCACTCCCGGGAGTATTTGTCGTTCTTCTCGGCCAGGTCGATGTCGTTCTCCAGCAGGTCCAGAGCTCTGCAGTACCTCTTCCAGTGCGACAGGGGCACGACCTCGGCGAAGATGTCAAAGGAGCGGCGCAGAGCTAGGGGGAGGGGAAGGGCAAAGCTCCAGGGGAGGGCATGGCCAGCAGGGGCCAAAGGGCTTTGCCCCACAGACAACTCAGCCTGCAGGCTTGTGTGCCCCCCCCCCCCCGCCCCCCAGTGCGGCCCCCAGCCCCAGCACTTACCCATAACAGGGTCTCTGCCCTGCGCTGGAACCAGAGTCTGCCTGGGGGCATCAGTGGTCCTGGGCACCGCCACCTGGAGAGACAACGACCTGCAGTGCCCACCCAGCACCAGCCCCAAGGCTGCCCCCAGCACCAGCACCAGGGCTACCCCCAGCACCAGCCCCAGGGCTGACCCCAGATCCCAGTCCCTACACTGCCCCCAAGCCCCAGCCCCTACACTGCCCCTAGGCCACATCAGTATGGGGACTGGAGACCTCCCCCCTCTCTCTGAGGCTGCCAGAGCAGGAGGGCAGCACCTCCCTGCCCAGAAGGTTCATGGGTTCCCAGCTCTGGGATGGCAGCAGCCCAGGAGCAGGGGAGAGCTGCTTCATGGGTCCCAGCCAGAGAGCTGTGATTCATGGAATGGGTTGGAAGGGAGCTTAAAGCTCATCCAGTGCCAAGCCCCTGCCATGGGCAAGGACACCTCTCACCAGGTTGCTCAAGACCTCCTTCAACCTGGCCTTGGACACCTCCAGGCAGGGAGCATCCACAGCCTCCCTGGGCAGCCTGTACCAGTGTCTCCCCAGCCTCAGTCTAAAGGAACTCTTCCTCCTCTCCAGTCTCAATCTGCCCTCCTCAAGCCTCAGTCCCTTGCCTCTCACCCTGGCACTCCCAGCCCTGGTCAAAAGTCCCTCCCCAGCTCCCCTGTAGCTACTGAAAGGCTGCTCTAAGGTCTCCCTGAAGCCTTCTCTTCTGCAGGCTGAACCCCAACTCCCTGAGCCTGTCCCCACAGGGGGAGGTTCTCCAGCCCTGAGCCGAGGTGTGCTCAGCACTGTATCAGCAGAGGGCTCTGCCAGCTGCCTGCAGTGGGCACTTTGCAGTCCTGAACCCTCCACGAGGCCAGCAGCCCCTTCCCCATCTCTCTGCACGAACCATGGAGCAGCCTTGGACCCCTCCCAAGCTTGCTGAGCTCGATGAAGGCAAAGAGAAGCAGCAGAGCTCAGCCAAGGGGCACCACTGATGTACCTCTGGCCTTGGCACATTGGCAGTGCCTGAGGTTGGTGCCCCTGGCAGCAGCTTGTCCTGGCGCTCGTTCTGGTCGTTGTCTCGCGTCTCCAGGTCCCTGCTGCCAACCCTCCTCAGCTGCTGCCACAGGTAGTCCTGCAGCAGGGGAGAAGCAGAAACCAGACAGGTCAGGAGCCCCCAGCAGGAGGACAGGACCCATGCCAACCCCTCAGGGATCACAGAACCCCGACCTGGTTCGGGTTGGAAGGCACCAATCAAGGTCACCCTGTCCAACCACCCTGCTACTGCAGGGTCATGCCCAGCCAGAGCAGGCTGCTCAGAGCCTCATCTGACCTCAAATGTGGAGGCATCCACCCTGCTGCCATCTCAAGGGCACGGCTCACTTGTTCATCTACAGCTTGGAGAGGCTGCAGTGCAGCCCAAGGTCCCCACTGGAGACCCTGTGTGTGCCAGCACCTCTGCCAGGAAAGGGTTAACAGCGCTGGGGAGGGGGCTGCAAGCACCCCACAGAGAGCAGGGCACTGCCAAAGACCCTCCTTCTTGCCCTGCCACGTCCCTGCAGGGATGAGACTCAGCCCCAAGCTCCTCCAACCTCCCAGGCAGCTGCAGACAAAGTGGTGAGCAGAGGGAGGATCTCAGCCCAGCCCCTCCAGCCTCAGCCCAGCCCCAGCCCAGCCTCAGCCCAGCCCCAGCCCAGCCTCAGCCCAGCTCCTCCAGCCTCAGCCCAGCCCCATCCCAGCCTCAGCACAGCCTCAGCCCAGCTCCTCCAGCCCCAGCCCCATCCCAGCCACTCACCACCATGCTGCAGGACTTCCTTCGCAGGTCTCTGCCATCCCCTGCAAGACACAAACTGTGCTGCTGTAATCTCTCCTCCCCCAGGCAGGTCCCTTCCCACCCAGCCCACACCCACAGAGAGCCTCCAGCCGCGGTGAGAGCTCAAGGGGTCAGAGCACCACAGAACCCTTTGGGCTGGAAAAGACCTTTCAGATCATGGAGTGCAGACATCAACCCAGCACTGCCAGGACATCACCAACCCATGGCCCTCAGCACCACAGCTCCACGGCTCTGAAAGTCCCCCAAGGGATGGGGACTGCACTGGGCCAGGCCTTGACAACCCTCAAGGAGAGGAAATTGTTCCTCATGTGCCAACCTAAACCTCCCCTGGGGCAACCTGAGGCCATTTCCTCTTCTCCTGTCCCTTGTTGCTTGGGAGAAGAGCCCAACCCCATCTGGCTCCAACCTTCTGTCAGGGAGCTGAAGGGAGCAATGAGGTCTCCTCTCAGCCTCCTTTCCTCCAGGCTGAGCAACCTCAGGTCCCTCAGGAGACACTTCTGGTGCTCACCTGAGCGCTGGCAGCAGCACTTCCAGCAGACCAAGAGGAGCACAAGCAGCCCCAAGAGCAGCACCACTCCAAGGATCAGGGGCAGGTTGACTGAAGCAGACAAAACAGAGGTGTGTTGGGAGAGCTGCTCCTGGCCTCCTCCACAGCTCTGCCCTCCAGCCCCCAGCCCTCCACCTCCCTTCCTCCCCCAGCAGCTCCCCCACTCACTGGAGGAGCCGGAGGAGGCAGCGGTGGGAGGACCACAGCGGCGGTCGCTGTGCGGTGTGCAGGCAGCCAGCTCCACTTCCCCCTTGGGACACCTGGGAAGGGCAAGAAGGGACAGGCTGAGCAGGCAGGGAGCTGCCAGCAGCCATCCCAGCTGGAGTCACCTCCTCAGCCAGCTCACCGGGGCCGGCACTTCTGGCACATCTCGCAGGGGTGGTCGGGGGAGCAGAAGGTGCCGTTCCTGCAGGCACACTGAGTGTTCCTGGTGGCTTGGCAGGGACTCAGCTCCACCTGATCTGCAAGGAGAAGAGAGATGGCTCTGCCCCAAGCCCTCCACCTCACATTCCTCCACCCACTCCCTGCCTTAACCCACAGGCCTGAGGAACACCAAGGCACAGAATCCTGGAAGGGCAAAAACACCCAACCAAGCCCAGGGTGACTCGGGGCCAAGGCTGGGCTGTAAGCAGCCAACTGCACTCTGTGATGGACTCCCAGGCACAAGCCAAGCTCCTGGGAGATGCTCATGCCCCTGCCCTTCACCCTAGGCATGGTTGGGATCTCTGGTGCCATGGACTACCATGAGGGTGGGGGAGGAGTGGAAGAGGTTGCCCAGGGAGGTGGTTGAGGCTCCATCCCTGGAGCTATTCAAGGTGAGGCTCTGGGGAATCTGATCTAGTTGAGGATGCTCCTGCTGACTTGCAGGGGGGCTTAGACTGGATGAGATTTGGAGAGCACCACAAGGCTCAGCCAGTTCCAACCTCCCTGCCATGGGCAGGGACACCTCACACTAGAGCAGGCTGCCCACAGCCTCACCCAGCCTGGCCTTAAACACCCCCAGGGAGGAGGCAGCCACAGCCTCCCTGGGCAGCCTGTTCCAGCCTCTCACCACCTTCCTACTGAAGAGTCATAGAATGGTTTAGGTTGGAAGGGACCTCAGGGATCACCCAGTTCCAACCACCTCCCATAGGCAGGACACCTCCCACCGGAACAGGTTGCTCAAGGCCTTGAACACCTCCAAGGAGGAAGCAGCCACAACCTCCCTGGGCAACCTGTGCCAGTGTCTCACCACCCTCACCAGGCTGGATGAAGCCTTGAGCCAGCTGGGCAGGTGGGAGGTGTCCCAGCCCATGGCAGGGAGGTTGGAACTGGAAGCTCTTGAAGGTCCCTTCCAACCCAACCCATTCTGTGGATCTATGCTCTGAAGAGAGCTGCAGCTCTGGCACAAACCTCTGCACTCCAGCCCCAGTCTGAGCCACTCACTGGGGATGCTGCAGGTGACCAGGAACAAGGACATGAGCAGAGTCCTGCACCTGGGGAGGGAGAATGAACTGCAGCAGCACAGGCTGGGAGGGGACTGCTGGAGAGCAGCCCCAAGCAGAGGGAGCTGGGAGTGCTGGGGGAGAGTATCCCTGGCACAGCAATGTGCCCTGGGGGCCAAGAGGCCAATGGGGTCCTGGGGGGCACTGAGCAGAGTGTGTCCAGCAGAGCCAGGGAGGTTCTCCTCTGCCTCTGCCTCTGCTCTGCCCTGGGGAGACCTCCTCTTGAGAGCTGCCTTCAGTTTGGGGCTCCCCAGTGGAAGAGGGACAGGAACTGCTGGAGAGAGTCCAAGGGAGGGCTGTGAGGATGAGGAGGGGAGTGGAGCAGTGCCTGGGGAGGAGAGGCTGAGGGCCCTGGGGCTGCTTAGGCTGCAGAAGAGAAGACTGAGAGGGGATTGAATCAATGTTTGGAACTCTCTGAGGGCTGGGGGTGAGGAGGGGGGGACAGGCTCTGCTCACTGCTCCCTGGGACAGGAGCAGCAGCAGTGGATGGAAGCTGCAGCACAGGAGGTTGCAGCTCAGCACAAGGGCAACTTCTTGGCTGGAAGGGTCCCAGAGCCTGGCACAGGCTGCCCAGAGAGGTTGTGGAGTCTCCTTGTGTGGAGCCTCTCCAGGCCTGTCTGGATGTGTTCCTGTGTGCCACAGCCCTGCTCATACCTTCCCGGCACACCTGGCAGCGCAGGCACTTGGGGAAGTCGTTTGGGTACTCAGTGAATTCACTTTCATTGCAGGGCAAACACTTGGTGAAGCATTTTCCTTCCTCACAGTGCCTCTCAGCATGTTGACCTGTAAGAAGAGGTGGAGGAGAAGGCAATGAGCCTGCCTGTGATCCTGCAGCACAGGATGTGCAACAGGCAGAGGGGCAGTGGGCTGGAAGTGGAGCAGGGGAGGCTCAGGGTGGATATTCAGGAGCAAGTTCTGCTCTAGGAGGCTGATGGAGCACTGCAACAGGTTGCCCAGGGATGGTGTGGTGGAGGCTCCATCTCTGGAGAGATCCAAGGTCGGGTTTGCTGGCACTCTGAGCAGTCTGGTGTAGATGGGGGTGTCCCTGCTGGCTGCAGGGAGCTCCAGAGGTCCCCTCCCACCCAAAGCATTGTCTGATTCTAGGGCAGGATGAAGAGGTCTTTGCAGAGAGGGAGTTGATTCCACTGCCAGCAGAGCAAAGAGGCAAATCAGGAACCAACCAAAGGAAAATTCCAAGTCAGGCTCAAGAGGGCTCTGGGCAACCTGATCTAGCTGAGGATGTCCCTGCTGACTGCAGAGGCCCCTTCCAACCCAGACCATTCTGTGATTCCAGGAGACTGTTCCCTCCATGAGTCCTCAGACCTCATGGCTGTGGAGCAGGGGAGAGCTGGAGCCCCTGCTGCCTCCTCACAAGCAGCAGGGACACACTGGCTCAGCAGGCAGAAGCATCAGGAGGCTGACCATGGTGTGACCAAGCTTCAGTGTCACCAAGGTTTGAGTCCATCTTACCAGCAGGGCACTTCTTGTAATAGTGCTCAGTGTCTCCAGTTGGCTCCAAGGGATCCAACTTGTCCCTTCTCTTCAGTGCTGCTGCAGCAGCAGCTCCCAGAGAAACCTCCTGTTAGGAGCACATGGAAGAACCTGGGTTAAAACCCACCCCAGAGTCATGGGGCAAGGGAAGAAAGAGGTGGGCAAGAGGTGCCCTGCCCAGTGTGCCTGAGGAGAGCAGGAGAGGAGCTCAGGGCCCCTCCCTGCAGGTGTTCAAGGCCAGGCTGGATGAAGCCTTGAGCAATGATGGAGCTTGAAATCCCAAACACAGCTCCAGGCTGGGTGGGGAATAGCTGAGAGCAGCCCTGAGGAACAGGACCTGGGGGTCTGGGCTGGGGGTTCAACAGGAGCCTGCAGTGTGAGTGCAACCAGGTCTCCCCTCAGCCTCCTTCTCCCCAGCACCCTCAGCTGCTCACAGAACCAAGCAGGGTGGCAGAGAGCTCCAAGCTCACCCAGCCCAGCCTAGCACCCAGCCCTGCCCAACCAACCAGAGGCTGGAGGTGAGGAGGAAGTTGTTGGCAGAGAGAGTGATTGGCACTGGGATGGGCTGCCCAGGGAGGTGGTGCAGTGCCCATGGCTGGAGGTGTTGCAGCCAAGGCTGGTTGGGGCACTGAGTGCCATGGTCTGGTTGGTTGGGCAGGGCTGGGGGCTAGGCTGGGCTGGGTGAGCTTGGAGCTCTCTGCCACCCTGCTTGGCTCTGTGAGCAGCTGAGGGAGCTGGGGAGAGGGAGGCTGAGGGGAGACCTTGTGGCTCTCTACAGCTCCCTGAAAGCAGGCTGGAGCCAGGCAGGGCTTGGGCTCTTCTGCCAAGGAGCAAGGGCCAGGACAAGAGGAAATGGCCTCAGGTTGGCCCAGGGCAGGTTTATGTTGGCCACAAGGAACAATTTCTTCCCCTCCCTGACAAAGCCTGGCCCAGGCTGCCCAGGGCAGTGGTGAAGTCCCCATCCCTGGGCTGGGGAGGGTGTCTCAAAGCCATAGAGCTGTGGTGCTGAGGGTTGGGTGGTGCCCTGGGGCAGTGCTGGGTTAAGGCTTAGACTCCAGGACCTAAAAGCTCTTTTCCAAGCAAAACAATTCCCTGACTGCAGGCTGCACCTTCCCCTTCCCCTCTCCCGTGCTAAAACCTGCCTCCTCAAGCAAATATTTCTCCTGTGAGTCAGAAGCTGCCTTCAAAGGCTGAAACAATAGAGGAGCAACTTGTCTGGCTGTCCCCTGGGCCAGCCTGGCCATCTATGGAGCATATCAACCCCCCTCCCCCACCAAGACACTTCCCACACTGGTCCAAGGGAAGGGTGTGAGCTTCCAAAGCAGCAGTGCCAGAGCTGCTGAGGGTATTAATCATAGAACCAAGCAGGTTGGCAGAGAGCTCCAAGCTCATCCAGTCCAACCTATCCCCCAGCCCTATCCAGTCAGCCAGACCATGGCACTGAGTGCCTCATCCAGGCTTGGCTTCCACACCTCCAGGGACGGTGACTCCACCACCTCCCTGGGCAGCCCATTCCAGTGCCAATCACTCTCTCTGCCAACAACTTCCTCCCAACATCCAGCCCAGACCTCCCCTGGCACAGCTTGAGGCTGTGTCCCCTGGTGGCCCACACAGCGCTGCTGAGAGCAGCCAGGCCACCCAGAGGACAATCTTAACCCCCCACTACCAACCCTCATCCAGGCTGGGAACGGGGCCAGAGCCAGACCCTGACCTGGAGACCCAAACCTACAGCACCACAACAGCTCCTGGCCCCGCAGCGCACAGAGCCGCAGGATGCTCTGGGTCAGAAGGGATCTTAGAGCTCATCCAGTCCCAACCCCCCCTGCCATGGGCAGGGACACCTCCTGCCAGCCCAGGCTGCTCAGACTCCCATCCAGCCTGGGCTTAAACACCTCCAGGAATGAAACATCCATGACCTTCCTGGGCAACCTGTGCCAGGGTCTCCCCACCCTCACTCTAAAGAGTTTCCTCCTCGCCTCCAGGCTCAGTCTCCCCTCTCCCAGCTCAGAGCCCTTGGCCCTTCTCTTCTCACTCCAAGACAGTCCCTCCACAGCTCTTCTGTACTGGAAGGCTGCTCTAAGGTCTCCCCAGAGCTTTCTCTTCTCCAGCCCTAACTCTCTCAAGCCTGCCCCCAGAGGGGAAGGTTCTGCAGCCCTCTGACCATCTTGGTGGTCTCCTCTGGACCTTCTCTGACAGTTTCTTGCCCTTCCTGTGCTGGGGTCTCCAGAACTGGACACAGTAGTCCAGATGAGGTCTCATGAGAGCAGTGCTGAGCAGCAGAATCTCCCTTGAGAGAATCACAGAGTGCCAGGGGCTGGAAGGGGCCTCCAAAGCTCATCCAGCCCAACCCCTTCCCTGCCAGAGCAGGATCACCCAGAGCAGATCACACAGGAACACATCCAGGCAGGGCTTGAATACCTCCAGAGAGAGAGACACTCCACAACCCCCCCTGGGCAGCCTGTCCCAGGGCTCTGTCACCCTCACAGTGACATCACCTCCCAGCTCTCCTTGACCTGCTGGTCCCACACCTTTTGGTGCAGCCCAGGACAAGCTTTGCTCTCACTCCTTGTTTGTTCCAGCTGGGAGTGCTGCCAAGTGTAGAAATTGCTTTCCTAAGGGAGGATTCTTGCTTTTACCTCTCAGTTTTCAGGGTCTTACCCACTCTGGTCTTTAGAAGTCCTCAGGGACTGAAGCTGGGCAACCTGTCCCATCCCCTCACTGCCCCCCCCCCCAAAGTGAAACCGCTTTTTTCTTCCCCATTCAAACAGTGCCAGGCTGAGAAGGTGACCAAAGCATCATCCTGTCACTATCAGCCCTTTGGAAAGGCCTCTTCAGCACAGGATTTTCACTGCTGCTCAGCAAGCAGCAAGGCAGCAGAGCTTGCACAAGTGCTCGATAAGGTTATCAGCCCACAGCACCTTCCCCAGCAAGTGCAGTTCAAGTGCCTCATCCTACCAGAGAGCCCTGGGCAGGCAGAGGCTGCCAGCCCTGACTCACCTATCAGCCTTGCAAAGCATGGCAGAGCCCAGGCTGGGAGCTGTGGGCGAGTCAGGATGGCACTCAAGGCTCATTTGTTCACTCACAGCAAACAGCCAAAGAAAGCAGAGCTGCCCCAAGGCAGAGGAATCAGCAGGCAGAGGAATCTCCACCACCCCCAGCAGCTTTTGCCTTCTGGCAGGAAAAAAACCTTTGGGAAGCATCAAGCTTTGAATCACAGAACCAAGCAGGGGGGCAGAGAGCTCCAAGCTCACCCAGCCCAGCCTAGCACCCAGCCCTGCCCAACCAACCAGACCATGGCACTCAGTGCCCCAGCCAGCCTTGGCTGCAACACCTCCAGCCATGGGCACTGCACCACCTCCCTGGGCAGCCCATTCCAGTGCCAATCACTCTCTCTGCCAGGAGCTTCCTCCTCACCTCCAGCCTCAACCTGCCCTGACACAGCTTGAGGCTGTGTCCCATTCCTCTGGCCCTGCCTGCCTGGCAGCAGAGCCCAACCCCACCTGGCTACAGCCTCCCTGCAGGCAGCAATGAGCTCTGCCCTGAGCCTCCTCTGCTGCAGGCTGCACCCCCCCAGCTCCCTCAGCCTCTCCTCACAGGGCTGTGCTCCAGGCCCTTCATCAGCTTTGATTCTTGATTTGGTTTCCTCCTGAGGTGATCCAGATGAAAGGATTTTAGGGTTCTGTGATCCCAAGGCAGCAGCTGGACCCCTGCTTACTCAAGGAGCAGCTTTGTTGGTGCAAGGCTGCTGGAGGGCTGGAGCAGGCTGCCCAGAGAGGCTGTGGAGAGAGCTTCCAACCCCACCTTGGCCACTGTGATCCTGGGGCAAGCTGCTGGGGGTGTCCTGCTGGAGCAGGGTGGGGTGGGACTGAATGACCTTCAGAGGCCCCTTCCAACCTCCACCATGCTGGGATTCTAGGATCACAAAATGGGTCTGGGGTGGAAAGGTCCTTAAAGATCATCTGCTGGTTTCAACTCCCCTGCCATGGGCATGGGCACCTCCTGCCAGACTAGGTTGGGCAAGGCCCTGAACACCTCCAAGGAGCAGGCAGATGCAGCCCTCAGTGACTCCTTACCGAACTCCTGACCACCAATGCCCACTTCACTCAGCATCAATATGTCTGAAGTGCCCAGTTCTGGAGCTCCTGGCACAAGAGGGATGTGGAGGGGCTGGAAGGTGTCCAGAGCAGGGCCACGAGGATGAGCAGAGGGCTGGAGCAGCTCTGCTGTGAGCAGAGCCTGAGGCAGTTGGGGCTGTGCAGTCTGCAGAGGAGAAGGCTCCCAGGGGACCTTATTATGACCTTTCAGTATCTGAAGGGGGCTACAAGAAAGCTGGGGAGGGACTTCTGAGGCTGTCAGGGAGTGACAGGCCTGGGGGGAGCAGAGCAAAGCTGGAAATGGGGAGAGTGAGGCTGGAGGTGAGGAAGAAGTTGTTCAGCAGGAGGGTGGTGAGAGCCTGGCAGGGGTTGCCCAGGGAGGTGATGGAAGCCTCATCCTTGGAGGTGTTCAAGGCCAGGCTGGCTGGGGCTGTGGGCAGCCTGCTCTGGTGTGAGGTGTCCCTGCCCATGGCATGGAAGTTGGCACTGGCTGAGCCTTGTGGTCCCTTCCAGCCCTGCCTGATTCTATGATTCTAAGAGAAGCTCTTGGCCAAGAGTGCTGAGACCCAGGGATAAAAAGAGATGCCAGGAGACTGCAGGCATCTCAGCCCCCCCTGGGGTGGCTCTGCTTCAGGTCTGACAATTCCTGGGGGTTTCCCACTGGAATTTGAGCTCCAGCAGCAGCTCTCCACGGGCTCATGTCCAAGTATGATGCAAGCAAGGAGAGGTGAGCAGAGGAAGGAGCTGGAGCCACCGGATCGCGTGACTGTCACACGGCCACCATAGCCCTGGGTGGTTCCTTCTCCCCTCATCTCTTACTGAAGAGGGGGAAAAAGGCAACAAGTATCTTAAATAAGGTAAAAAGTAGCTTAAAAAAGGCCTCTCAAATGTATCTCGAAAAAGGTATCTCAGGGGGGCTACAAGAAAGCTGGGGAGGGACTTTTGAGGCTGTCAGGCAGGGAATGGAGCAAAGCTGGGGATGAATGGGGAGAGTCAGGCTGGAGGTTAGGGAGAAGTTGTTGAGCAGGAGGGTGCTGAGAGCCTGGCAGGGGCTGCCCAGGGAAGAGGTTGAAGCCTCATCCCTGGAGGTGTTTAAGGCCAGGCTGGATGAGGCTGTGTGCAGCCTGCTCTGGTGTGAGGTGTCCCTGGGCATGGCAGGGGGTTGGGACTGGATGGTCCTTGTGGTCCCTCCCAGCCCTGCCTGATTCTCTGGTTCTGTGGAGATGGGGACAGGGCCCCTGGCTGAGGCAGCCCTGACTGATCCTATGACTCTATAAGGTGGTCAAGAGTGTGCCCTGAGGTGATGGTTTAACAAGGCTTGGCTCTGTCAGGCAGGATCTAAATGAGCTCTGATGGACAGCACAAGGAAGGAACTGGATGAGGAGCTGAGGTCTTCAACCTGGTCCAGGCACTGCTGAGTTCCACCACAGCAATCCCAATATAGGAGCTGCAAGCCCAGGGCAGCAGCTCTGCTGGGCTTCCCTGTGGCAGCTGAGGCTTTGGCCCAGCCTTGGGATCTCTGGGATAAAAGACAAGGCAAAAGATCCCTGGAACAAAGGTCAGAGTGAGATAAAATCCATTAGGGGATCCAGGGGATACAAGTCAGGGCAGAATCCCTGAGAGAAAACTGAAGACAGAAGCCCTGAGATAAAACCCAGGGCAGGAATTCAGGGATAAAACTCAGGGCAGGGTCCAAGGGATAGAGCTCAGGGCAGGGTCCCTGATATAAAAGCCTGGGCAGGATCCCTAGGATAAAAGTCAGAGCAGGATAAAATCTAGGGCAGGATCCTGGAGGTACAAGTCAGGGCAGAATCCCTAGGACAAAACTGAGGGATAAAGCTGAAGGCAGAAGCCCTGAGATAAAACTCAAGAATAAAATTCAGGGCAGGATCTTTAGGATCTGCTTGCCTGGGCAGGTTCCCTGGGATAAAACTCAGGACAGGATACCTGGGATAAAAGCCTGGGCAGGATCCTTGGGATAAAACCCAGAGCAGGATCCCAGAGTAAATTTCAGGGCAGGATCCCCGGGATACAATGGAGAAGAGGATCCCCCTGAGTTCAGGTGAGACAAGACCCAGGGCACTCCTGAGCTCTCAAACCACCCCAAATCCCAGGGGACATGAGAGAGGTGCAGGTGGGATTTAGTGTCCCTAAAACCCCAGCAGCAAGAAGAGTTTGGGCATCATCCAGGCAAGGTGCAGAGGCAGCACTGCTGGCAGCTGCCCACATCACCCACCCTGCCCCTTTCACAGAATCACAGAACCAGGCAAGTTGGCAGAGAGCTCCAAGCTCACCCAGCCCAGCCTAGCCCCCAGCCCTGCCCAACCAACCAGACCATGGCACTCAGTGCCCCAGCCAGCCTTGGCTGCAACACCTCCAGCCATGGGCACTGCACCACCTCTCTGGGCAGCCCATTCCAGTGCCAATCACTCTCTCTGCCAACAACTTCCTCCTCACCTCCAGCCTCAACCTGCCCTGACACAGCTTCAGCCTCTGTCCCCTTCCTCTGGCCCTGCCTGCCTGGCAGCAGAGCCCAACCCCACCTGCTGCAGGCAGCAATGAGCTCTGCCCTGAGCCTCCTCTGCTGCAGGCTGCACCCCCCCAGCTCCCTCAGCCTCTCCTCACAGGGCTGTGCTCCAGGCCCCTCCCCAGCCTTGCTGCCCTGCTCTGGGCACCTTCCAGCACCTCAGCATCTCCCTGCAATGGAGCAGCCCAGAACTGGACCCAGCACTGCAGGGGTGGCCTGAGCAGTGCTGAGCACAGGGGCAGAAGCAGCTCCCTTGCCCTGCTGCCCACACTGCTCCTCAGCCAGGATCCTCCAAACCTCTCGGGCAGGCAGAAGATTCCCGAGCCAGAGGCAAGAGGCAGTGGAAATCCCCTCCGGACCCCGCGGGGCCAAGTTCCAGCCCCACATCACCTCCCAGCCTCACGTCACTCTCCCTGCCCCACACCCAGCCTTCGAGCCGCCCGTGCCGGTGCCTCCTGCGCTCCTTACTTCCACCTTGTGTCCGTGCCCCCCCCAGGCACCCGCAAACCTGCCCGGCTGAGCGCCCCCCCATAGCCCAGCTGCCCTCCCGTGGCTCCTGCCCAGCTGAACATCTCCCCCTTGGCCTGCGCTTGCCCAGGTGAGGACCCCCAAAGCCTCTGTGCCGTGGAAGCTGTGCCATAGGATCAGCCACCCCTCCCCCCCCCCAGATATTCTGGACCAGGCAAGCCCCTTCCTGCCCCCCAAAACAGGTGAACCCCCTAACTCCTGCTCCCCTCCACGGCCCCTGGACTAGGCAAGCCCCCCCCATGCCCCCCAGAACAGGTGAACCCCTAACTCCTGCTCCCCTCCATGGCCCCGGGACCCGGCGACCCCCCCATACCCCCCCAGAAAGAACAGGTGAACCCCTAACTCCTGCTCCCCTCCACGGCCCCTGGACTAGGCGAGCCCCCCCCATGTCCCCCAGAACAGGTGAACCCCTAACTCCTGCTCCCCTCCACGGCCCCGGGACCCGGCGAGCCCCCCCATGCCCCCCAGAACAGGTGAACCCCTAACTCCTGCTCCCCTCAATGGCCCCAGGACCAGGCGAGCCCCCCCAGAACAGGTGAACCCCTAACTCCTGCTCCCCACCACGGCCCCGGGACTCGGCGAGCCCCCCCAGAACAGGTGAACCCCTAACTCCTGCTCCCCTCCACGGCCCCGGGACCCGGCGAGCCCCACTATAGCCCCAGCTGCCCCCCATAGCCTCTGACCCACGCAAGCTCCAACCCCCGCGATCCTCCCCCCCCTTTGCTCCCTTACACTCCAGGGGCTCCCCCATTCACACCTCCCCCCTAAACCTCAACCCCTGAACCCCAACCAGCCCCTACCCACCCCTACACCTCTCTCCCTCCCTTACCCACCCCCTCCGCTCCCCTCCAGCCCCTCGCTGGCTCCGTTCCCAGCCCGGCGGCTCATGCCCGGGCATGCCCAGGCGGCACCGACAGGGGTCCTGGCACCCCCCGCTCGGCACCCCCCTGCCCCCCAGCCATGCCCGACCCCATCCCCACGCACCGTGAGCAGCAGCAGCGGCGGCAGGAGGCAGAGCCAGCGAGGATCGCAGCGCGGCACGGAGCGCATCTTGCGCGTGGGGCAGCGGAGCCGCACCGGGCACAGGGCACCGGGCACGGCTCGGGGCTGCCCGGGCAAGGCTTTGTCACCACGGGACGGGCAACTCCGAGGGGGAGGACTGGAGTCGCATGAGAGCGAGGAGCTTGGCGGGATGAGCTTATATGGGCGGAGGAGGGGAGGGGAGGGGAAGGGGAGGGGAGGGCTGGAGAAGGACTCTCCCCCGAGCGACTCGACCCAACCTCCTCCTGCCAGCGCCGCCAAGCCACAGCAAGAGTTGGGTGTGGGGTTTGGTAACAGCCTGCCCGGCCCGGGAGGTTGAACTGACTTTTCACAGCACTGTTACTCTTTAACCGCATCTCCTTTCCCCCTTCCCTTTCCTTCTTCCCTTTCCCCCTTCTTCCTTTTTCCCTTTTTCTTTCTTCCCTTTTCATCTTCTTCCTTCTTCCCTTTATCCCTTTTCCCCTTCTTCCTTTCTTCCCTTTTCCCTTTTCTCCTTTTCCCCTTTTCCTCTTCCCTTCTTTCTCTCTTCCCCTTCATTCTTTCTCCCTTCTTCCCCTTTCCCCCTTCTTCCTTTCTTCTCTTCTTCCTATTTTCTTCTTCCCTTCTTCCCTTTTCCTCTTCTTCCCTGTCTTCCTTCTTCCCTTTTCCCCTTCTTTCTTTTCTTCCTTTCCTCCCATCTTTTCATTCTTTCTTCCCCTCTTCCTTTCTTTGCTTCCCATTTTCTCTCCATTATCTCTTTCCCCCTTTCTCTTCTTCCTTTTCTTCCTTCTTCCCTTTTCCCCTTCTTCCTTTCTTCCCTCCTTCCCTTCTTCTTTTCATCCTTTCCCCTTTCTTCCATTCTTTGTTTCTTTCTTCCTTTCCTCCTTTTCTTCCCTCTTTCCCTTCTTCCTTTTTTCCCTCCTTCCCTTCTTCCTTTCATCCTTTCCCTTTATTTCCATTCTTCCTTTCTTTGTTTCTTTCTTCCTTTCCTCCCTTTCATCCCTCTTTCCCTTCTTCGTTTCATCCTTTCCCCTTTCTTCCTTTGTTTCTTTCTTCCCTTCCTCCTTTTCTTCCTTTCTTCCCTTCTTCCTTTCATCCTTTCCCCTTTCTTCCTTTCTTCTCTTCCCATTTTCTCCCTATTTTCTCCTCTTCCCTTTTCCTCTTCTTCTCTGTCTTCCTTCTTCCCTTTTCCCCTTCTTCCTTTTCTTCCTTTCTTCCCATCTTCTTTTCATCTTTTCTCCTTTCTTCCCTTCTTCCTTTGCTTCTTCCCATTTTCTCTTTCCCCCTTCTTTCTCTTCTTCCTTTTCTTCCTTCTTCCATTTTCCTCTTCTTTCTCCCCTCCTTCCCTTCTTCCTTTCATCCTTTCCCCTTTCTTCCTTTCTTCTCTTCCCATTTTCTCCCCATTTTCTCTTCTTCCCTTTTCCTCTTCTTCCCTTTCTTCCTTCTTCCTTTTTCCCATTCTTCTTTCTCTTCCTTTCTTCCCTCCTTCCTTTCCCCTCTTCCCTTCCCTTTTCCCATGCCAAGGCTGATCCCCAACCCCGCCCAGGAGCCAGCAGGAATGCTGCTTCCAGGGTGTTTCACAACCTGATGTTCTTGTCCCCATCCACCAATTTTCTTTTCCAGGGAAAAAAAATGACTCACCCAGAGGTGCCCTGGTGAGGAATCCTGGCTGCTGAGGGGCCCCTGCTGGGGCACAAGGGGCTGCAGGAGCCCTGGCAAAGACTCCTCTTGTTGGCCCTGGGAAATTCCACCCACTGCTGTCGCTGGTTTGAGGTTTATTTGCAGGCTGAGACTGAACTGAAAGGGAAAAGGATCAAAGTGTGGAACCTTTGGACTGCTCTGCCAGGCCCCAGCTGGTTCCCCTGCACTCAGGTTATCTGCAGGGCATGTGAGAAACCACTCTTGGCTAAATCAGAACCTTACTGGCACCGTGGAGATGTGGTGGGATGGCTCCTGCCACAGGCTGGCAGGGGTGGGAAGGGACCCAAAGAGATCACAGAGTCCAACCCTCCCTGCCAGAGCAGGACCATACAATGCAGCTCAGGTTGGGATGGGGAGGGTACAGGCTCCCCAGGAAGGGCAGGATTTAGGGATTGGTGTTGAGGCTGCTGCTGTTTGAGAGCTTTGCTGGGGATGTGGACAGCAGGAGAAGGACATCCTCAAGTATGTCTGCTATGAGAGTTGGGGCTCTGCAGCCTGCAGAGGAGAAGGCTTCCAGGAGACCTAGGAGTGACCTTCCAGGATCTGAAGGGGGCTCCAGGAAGGCTGGGGAGGGACTGTTGAGAAGGGTTGGTAATGGCAGGAGGAGGAGGAATGGGTTTGAAGTGGCAGAGGGGAGATGGAAAGTGGATGTTAGGAAAGGGTTCTTGACAGTGAGGGTGGGGAGAGACTGGCACAGGCTGAGGGTGCTGAGACCCTGGCACAGGTTGTCCAGGGAGGTTGTGAGCACAGAAGCACAGAATGTGATCAAAGCTGCTTAGCCTGCAGAAGAGAAGACTGAGAGGGGATTGAATCAGTGTCTGGAACTCTCTGAGGGCTGGGGGTCAGGAGGGGGGGACAGGCTCTGCTCACTGCTCCCTGGGACAGGAGCAGCAGCAGTGGATGGAAGCTGCAGCACAGGAGGTTGCAGCTCAGCACAAGGGCAACTTCTTGGCTGGAAGGGTCCCAGAGCCTGGCACAGGCTGCCCAGAGAGGTTGTGGAGTCTCCTTGTGTGGAGCCTCTCCAGGCCTGTCTGGATGTGTTCTGTGTGCCCTGAGCTGGATTGTGTGGCCCTGCTGTGGCAGGGGGTTGGACTGGATGAGCTCTTTGGGTCCCATCCAACCCCTAACAACCTCTGAGCCTATGATCCTGTGCAAACTCCTTACACCTGCCCAACCTGGCCTTGAACAGCTCCAGGGAGGGGACATCCACAACCTCCCTGAGCAACCTGTTCCAGGCTCTCCTCTCCCTCACTGTAAAGAACTCTTTCCTGATCTCCACTCTGAATCTGCCCTGTCCCAGCTCAAAGCCATTGCCCCTACTCCTCCTGCACTCATGGCAGAGTGAGTGCTGAGCAATGGAAACCTTTTTCTTCTCTCAGACCCTGGGGCCTGTCTATGCCAACAATAATTCAACTGAACTGAGAATCAGAATTCCTCCTGCATTTCCTGGGTGGGTACTTCCATTACAAGCCCCAAAAGCATGCAGGGCCTTTTGTTTAACCCAAACCATGTGTTCTAGGCACCACTGACTGCAGCTGAAGTCATTTTTGGGTCCTTGGAGAACAATTCACTGCTCAGTTAGGTCAGGAGAAGTGCAAATCTGCTGTGGGTATTTGGTAGGATGAAGCCAGGCTGCAGGATCAGCCTGATGCTGCTGAAGGAACTGCTGAGGTTAAATTCAGAAGGGAGGAGGTTGGGCATGTGGCCAAGGGGACACTCAAGAGGAGCTTTCCACTTCACACCAGGGCTTACACTGGGCCCTCAGGAGCACCTCACAGAAGTTTAGAATGGCTCAGGTTGGAAGGGACCTCAGAGAGCAACAGCTCCAAGCTCCCTGCCACAGGCAGGGACATCTTCCAGGTTGCTCAAAGCTTCATCCAACCTGGCCCTGAACACGCCCAGGGAGGAGCCATCCACAACCTTCCTGGGCAGCCCCTGCCAGGCTCTCACCAGCCTCCTGCTGAACAACTTCTTCCTCACCTCCAGCCTCACTCTCCCCATTTCCAGCTCTGTTCCATCCCCCCCAGTCCTATCCCTACCCGACAGCCTCAAAAGTCCCTCCCCAGCTTTCTTGTAGCCCCCTTCAGATACTGAAAGGTCACAATAAGAGTGCTCAAGACCTCACCCAGCCTGGCCTTCAACACCCCCAGACACAGGCAGCCACAGCCTCCCTGGGCAGCCTGTGCCAGGCTCTCCCCACCCTCATCCTTCCTCCTCAGCTCCACTCTCACCCTGCTCTGCCTCAGCTCCAAACCATTTCCCCTTGGCCTGGCTCTGGGCACCCTCAGCACAAGCCCTTCTGTAGCCTTCCTGCAGGATCCTTTCAGCTCTTGGCAGCAGCTCTGAGGTCCCCCTGGAGCCTTCTCCTCTGCAGGCTGCACCCTCCCAGCTCCCTCAGCCTGTGCTCACAGCAGAGCTGCTGCAGCCCTTGGATCACCTTTGTGACCTCCTCTGGCTGCCTCCAGCAGCTCTGTGCCCTCCACCTGCTGGGGACAGCAGCGCTGGACACAATATTCCAGGTGAGATCTCACAAGAAGAGCATCAGGAAGCCAATCTTCAGCATCCTGCCCTTGTGACCTCCTCCTCCACACTCGTGATGGAGCTGTGCTGCCTTCTCCTTCCATCTCCCTCTCCCCACCTGCAAACAAACTGAGTTATCTGCAGGGCCAAACCCGAGAGAATCGTTTTGCACAGCTCCCAAAACAAAGCCAGCTTTGTGGCTGGCCTCTGCTCTGTTTGTCTAAGCTACTGCAGGAGGCCAACCCTGCTCCCCCTTTCCCACTCCCCACCACCCCCAAGGGCTGGGACGCTCCAGCAGGTCCCAGCTACGTCACTGACCCACCAAGCAAGAATTTCCACCCTGCTTGCTCTGGCACTCAGACTGCTTCCATTTAAGGCTGGTCTGCAGGGCAGGCTCTGGCCATGGGTGGAAGTGTGGGGTGTGTTTATCAGCCAGAGACAGAGCTCCCCACAGAGCCCCCCACTCCTTATCTCCTCCAGCCTGCTCATCCCCACGGCTCCTTCTCAGCCAGGAGCCCCCTCCCTAGAAGCTGGGGAGGCTGCACTGCAGCAGAAGCACATTGAAGGGTGGGAGAGAGGATCCACTGTGGGTTTGGGAGATCAAATTCCTCTCCCCTGCTTCCTCAGTGCTGCTGCAAGTGGGAAATAAAAGAGGTGTAAGGGTTTGAGCAGCACCATGGCTCAGGGAGAAAGGAGACTGAAGCCCAGACTGGCCAGGGGGAAGGGAAATTTGAGCTCTAAATGCCTGAGGAAGGGGAGAGTGGAGTCCAAACTGCCCAGGAGAAGGGAGATTGGAGCCCAAAATACCTGGGCAGAAGGGAGATTGGAACCCAGACTGCCCAGGAGAAGGAAGATTTGAGCTGAGACTGCCCAAGAGAAGGCAGATTGGAGTCCAGACTGCCTAGGAGATTGCAGATTGGAGGCCAAACCACCCAGGAGAAGGGAAATTTGAGCCCAAATTGCCCAGGAAAAGGGAGGCTGGAGGCCAAAGTGCCGAGGCAAAGGGCTGCTGGGGAAGCTTGGTCTTATCAGCCACAGTTAGTGGTTAACCCCACAGGAGGCTGCCTGCCCCTGTGGCAGTTCAGACCCTTGAACTCTTTGTATCCTGTCTGGTGCAGCATCTGTTTGCTCATCAACCATCTCTAGAAGAGCCCGGGGGGTGGTGGTGCTGAAGGAGGCTCTAATCTCCCCTTCCAGAGCATCTTCCTCTTAACTGTGCCCCTCAGCACACCCCGGGAGGGGCTGGGGTCTGTGCTGCCTGCCTGTTGTTTGTGCTCATCCTCATACTGCTGCTGCCTCCAGAAGCACAGAACCAGGCAGGGTTGGAAGGGAGCACAAGGAGCAGCCAGTGCCAACCCCCTGCCATGGCCAGGGACACCCTACCCTAGAGCAGGCTGCACACAGCCTCAGCCAGCCTGGCCTCAAACACCTCCAGGGATGAGGCTTCCACCACCTCCCTGGGCAGCCCCTGCCAGGCTCTCACCACTCTCCTGCTCAACAACTTCCTCCTCACCTCCAGCCTCACTCTCCCCACCTCCAGCTTTGCTCCATCCCCCCCACTCCTGCCACTCCCTCACAGCCTCAAAAGTCCTTCCCCAGCTTTTTTGAAGCCCCCTTCAGATCCTGGCAGGCCACAAGAAGAAGCTGAGGGAGCTGGGGGGGTGCAGCCTGCAGCAGAGGAGGCTCAGGGCAGAGCTGATTGCTGCCTGCAGCTGCCTGCAGGGAGGCTGGAGCCAGGTGGGGTTGGGCTCTGCTGCCAGGCAGGCAGCAACAGAAGAAGGGGCCAGACGCTGAAGCTGTGCCAGGGCAGGTTGAGGCTGGAGGTGAGGAGGAAGCTCCTGGCAGAGAGAGTGATTGGCACTGGAATGGGCTGCCCAGGGAGGTGGTGCAGTGCCCATGGCTGGAGGTGTTGCAGCCAAGGCTGGCTGGGGCACTGAGTGCCATGGTCTGGTTGGTTGGGCAGGGCTGGGGGCTAGGCTGGGCTGGCTGAGCTTGGAGCTCTCTCCCACCCTGCCTGACTCTCTGACTCTCTGAGTCTGCGTTTTCTGTTTGCTTTGTGTTTTTTCCACGTGCTAGGATCCCAGGGGAGCTCACTCACACCATCACTTGGCTCTGCTCCTGGCCAGACATGTGAGTCCCCAGCCTGGCAGCCTCCAGCAGCACAGGTTCAAGGCTGAATGCTCCCAGGTGCATAAACACAACCCCCGCGGGTCCTCTGAACAAGCCTCCAGGTCAGACGCTGCCTTTGTGCTTCCTGCACTCGGTGTTTGCTCTGCTGCCTGCAGCCAAACTCTGCCCTCCTTCAGCAGGGAAGAGCTGAGCTGCTTTTGGGGCTTGGCAGAAGGGCTGCTGGAGGTGGCAGCTCCTCGGTGGTGTGAACTGCTGCACTGCTGGCAGAGGAAGTCGGCTTGGGGCTAGCACTGAAAGGATTAACATGAAATTTTAAGCTTGACACAGAAAGCTTGGGAGGAGGTAAAAATAGACTCTTGGCTCTGCTGAGTCATCCTCCTCACTTACAGCCAGGAGCAGGGTGTGGTGGAAAGGCTGCTCTGAGACCTGCTGGGCACCCAGCACCACAGAGCTCTGGAAGTGCTGGAGCAGGTCCAGAGGAGGGCAATGAAGCCTGGGAGAGGCTTGGAAGTCTGCAGTGAAGGAGGCTCCACAACCTCCTTGAGGAGCCTCTTCCAGTGCTCTGTGACCCTTCCAGTCAAGAAGTTCTTCCTCGTCTGGAGGTGGAACCTCCTGTGCTGTAGTGTAGATCCATGGGGAAGAGCCTGGAGAATAAATCTGATGAGGAGAGAGTGAGGAAGCTGAGGATGGGCAGTGTGAGGAAGAGGAGGCTGAGGGCAGAGCTCATTGCTGTCTGCAGCTACCTGAAGGACACTGTGGAGAGGCTGCTGCTGGGCTCTGCTCACAGGGGACTGGAGGCAGGAGAAGGGGAATGGCCTCAGGCTGAGCCTGGGGAGGTTTAGATTGGACTTCAGGAAAGAGTTTTTCCTGGAGAGAGTGGTCAGGGAGTGGGATGAGCTGCCCAGGGAGGTGCTGGAGTCACCCAGCCTGGATGTGCTCAAGGTCCTGTCCAACTTGGCTCTGAATACTGCCAGGCTTGGCTGGAGCCTGCACAGCTTCTCTGAGCAGCCTGTTCCAGTGCCTCAGCATCCTCATGGGGAACAATTTCCTCCTAATGTCTCATCTCAGTCCAGATTCATTCCAAGCCTTTGTACAGAGTCCCTCTCCAGCTCTCCTGTAGCCTGTTTCAGATGCTGGAAAGATGCTCTGATGTGTCCCTGGAGCCTTCTCTTCTCCAGGCTGAACAATCCCAACTCTCTCAGCCTGTCCTCACCACACCAAGTGCTCCAGCCCTCAGATCACCTTGGTGGCCTCCTCTGGACCTGCTCTAACAGTTCCACCTCACAGAATCATGGAAGGTTAAGGGCTGGAAGGGAGCTCCAAAGCTCAGCCAGTCCAATCCCTGCCAGAGCAGGAGCACCCAGAGCAGAGCACACAGCAGCACAGCCAGGAGGGTTCTGAATATCTCCAAAGAGGGAGGCTCCACAGCCCCCCTGGGCAGCCTGTGCCAGGCTTCTGGAACCCTCACAGGGAAAAAATTCCTCCTCATGTTAAAGTGAAACTTCCTATGGCTCAGCTTTCACCCAGTGCCCCTTGCCCTGGCACTGGCATCCCCCAGCAGAGGTTGGCACCACCCTCCTGGCACTCACCCTGCACATATTGATAAACACTGCTGAGGTCACCTCTCAGCTCCTCTGCTCCCAGCTCCCAGCCCCAGCTCCCTCAGGCTCTGCTCCTCACAGAGCTCTTCCATTCCCTGCAGCATCTCTGGGGCTCTGTGCTGGGCTCTCTCCAGCAGTTCTGTGTCCCTCTTCAACTGGGGGGCCCAGAACTGGACACAGCACTGCAGATGTGGCCTCAGCAGGGCAGAGCAGAGGGGCAGGAGAACCTCTCCTGACCTACTCACCACAGCCTTTCTGACCCACCCCAGGCTGGCATTGCCCCTCCTGGTCCCCAGAGCATATTCACAGCATCACAGAGTGCCAGGGGCTGGAAGTGACCTTGAAAGCTCATCCAGTCCAACTCCCCCTGCCAGAGCAGGAGCACCCAGAGCAGAGCACACAGGGACACAGCCAGGCAGGGGTTGGGTAGCTCCAGAGAGAGATACGAGGTCACAACTTGGCAGATCTCTCCTTGCCTTCCGGAGACAGCCTGCAGGTGGCTAAAGGGTTAAAGCTGCTGGCTGCACACCACAGCTCTGACTCAGAACCGGTCAGAGGAACAGCAGCAGGACCTGCAGATGCTCCTCAGGGAAACCAAACAGCTCAGGGAAACTTGGAAAGCCCAAGCACAGTGATGGAGGCGTTAACGGCTCCGTCTCCAGCACCCCAGCACTGATTAACCCCTGAGTGTCCTACCAGGGGCAGGGCACCCAAGTGCTGAGCTCCCACACATGATTTGGTTCCCCTTTGCTCCATAACAAGGCCAAGTGTCAGGTCCTGCACCTGGGTGGGTGCAAGCCCAAAAGTACAGCTCCAGGCTGGGTGAGGAATGGCTGAGAGCAGCCCTGAGGAGCAGGACCTGGAGTTGTTGTGGCCAAAGTGCAGAACCTGCCCTTGGCCTTGTCCAATCTCATCCCCTTGGCCTCTGCCCACCCATGCAGCCTGGCCAGGTCCCTCTGCAGGGCTCTGCTGCCCTCCACCAGCTCCACAGCTGCTCCTAGCTTGGTGCCATCTGCAAGCTGCCTGCTGCTGGACTCCATCCCTGGCTCCAGCTCATCAATATAGACACTGAACAGAGCAGCAGCACAGGTTGGCACCAGCAGCTGCACAGCTGCCCCTGGCTTGGTGTCATTTGTCTCAGCCACTCTGGCCCCATCCTGCAGTGCTGCTTGGGGTTGTTGTGGCCAAAGTGCAGAACCCTGCCCTTGGCCTTGTTCAGTCTCATCCCCTTGGCCTCTGCCCACCCATGCAGCCTGGCCAGGTCCCTCTGCAGGGCTCTGTTACCCTCCCGCAGCTCCACAGCTGCTCCTAGCTTGGTGTCCTCTGCAAACTTACTGCTGCTGGACTCCATCCACAGCTCCAGACCATCAATGAAGACACTGAGCGCCAGCCCCGGCAGGAGACGCTCAAGGGGTCGGGATCGGGCAGCACCTGACCGTGTTTGGGGCGCTGAAGAGCGACCCCAGCCCAGCCCAGCCCAGCCCCGGCCGCGACCCCTCCGGCCCCCGCCAGCCTCCCCCCCCCCCGCATGCCGGGACGGCGGCGGCAGAGCGCAGGACGCATGCGCAGGGCCGTACCATTGCGGTCGGCTCGGAGGAGGGGGGAGTGTGGGGGGGGCGGGAGCGCCGTGGCGCAGCCCACACAAAGGCGGCCGCGGGGGGGGGGAGGGCTGAGGCGCGGCGCGCGTGCGCCCTGCGAGTCACCGCCGCAGGCTGCTGCGTCCCGGGCGGGCGGAGGCCGCGGCCGAGCCGGGGGCTGGCGTAGATGTGCAGCCCGGAGCGGGCGCCGCCTGGGCCGGCCCCGGCGGGGGACCTGCCGCCCGAGTGGGAAACGGACGACGAGCGCATGGCTTTTCTCTTCTCGGCTTTCAAGCAGAGCCGTGAGGTGAACAGCACCGAGTGGGACAGCAAGATGGCCTTCTGGGTCGGGCTGGTGCTGGCCCGCGGCCGCCGCCGGGGGGTGGTGCGGACCTGCCTGCGGGAGCTGCAGCACAGCTTCGAGCGGCGAGGCAGCCTCCCGCTGGGCCTCGGCACTGTCCTCCGGGAGCTCCTCAGGTACCTGTGGCTGCGGGTCGGGGAGGGGGGGGGGGGGGGGGGCACTGCTGGGTCTCCTCAGGTACCTGTGTCGGGGGGGGCACTGCTGGGTCTCCTCAGGTACCTGTGTCGGGGAGGGGGGGGGGCACTGCTGGGTCTCCTCAGGTACCTGTGTCGGGGGGGGGGGGCACTGCTGGGTCTTCTCAGGTACCTGTGTCGGGGGGGGGGGGCACTGCTGGGTCTCCTCAGGTACCTGTGTCGGGGGGGGCACTGCTGGGTCTCCTCAGGTACCTGTGTCGGGGGGGGCACTGCTGGGTCTCCTCAGGTACCTGTGTCGGGGGGGGCACTGCTGGGTCTCCTCAGGTACCTGTGTCGGGGGGGGGCACTGCTGGGTCTCCTCAGGTACCTGTGTCGGGGGGGGCACTGCTGGGTCTCCTCAGGCACCTGTGTCGGGGGGGGCACTGCTGGGTCTCCTCAGGTACCTGTGTCGGGGGGGGGCACTGCTGGGTCTCCTCAGGTACCTGTGTCGGGGGGGGGGGCACTGCTGGGTCTCCTCAGGTACCTGTGTCTGGGGGGCACTGCTGGGTCTCCTCAGGTACCTGTGTTGGGGGGGGCACTGCTGGGTCTCCTCAGGTACCTGTGTCTGGGGGGGCACTGCTGGGTCTCCTCAGGTACCTGTGTCGGGGGGGGGCACTGCTGGGTCTCCTCAGGTACCTGTGTCGGGGGGGGGGGCACTGCTGGGTCTCCTCAGGTACCTGTGTCTGGGGGGCACTGCTGGGTCTCCTCAGGTACCTGTGTTGGGGGGGGCACTGCTGGGTCTCCTCAGGTACCTGTGTCTGGGGGGCACTGCTGGGTCTCCTCAGGTACCTGTGTCTGTGTGTCGGGGGGGGCACTGCTGGGGCTTGCAGCCCTCCCGTTACGAGGGGGCTGGAGGGCAAGGAGGGCCGCAGTGGGCTCTGTGGGAAGGGGCAGCTCAGCCAGCGGGCAGGGGAGCTGTGAGGAAGGATGGTTGCAGGAGGAGGGGGTGCGAGGGAGCTCTGCGCCGTGGCTGTGGGCAAGCAGAGCTCCGTGCGGTGCCAGCCGGGAGGATGCGGGCAGGGAGCTCCGTGCGGTGCCAGCCGGGAGGATGCGGGCAGGGAGAGCGCTGCAGGTGGTGGGTGAATGGAGGGGGACGGGAGGGGAAGGCTCGGTGCTGTCCGCGGAGGGGTGGCTGTGCCTGCCAGCGCTGAACGCTGCCCGTGTGGGAGCGCACGGAGAGGCTTTTGCGGCTGTGCCAGGGCTAGGAGAGGAGAGCGCAGAGAAGGGAATGTGAGATGATGCTCCAGGGTCTGAAGGGGGCTACAGGAAAGGTGGGGAGGGACTTTTTAGGCTGTCAGGGAGTGACAGGGCTGGGGGGAATGGAACAAAGCTGGAAATGGGGAGAGTCAGCCTGGAGGTGAGGAGGAAGTTGTTGAGCATGAGGCTGGTGAGAGCCAGGCAGGGGTTGCCCAGGGAGGTGTTGGAAGCCTCATCCCTGGAGGTGTTTGAGGCCAGGCTGGCTGAGGCTGTGGGCAGCCTGCTCTGGTGTGAGGTGTCCCTGCCCATGGCAGTGGGGTTGGAACTGGCTGAGGTTTAAGATCCCTTCCAGCCCTGACTATGCTGTGCAAGGGGAGTTCAGGAAGCCAGCGCAAGGTGAAGCATGAGCAGGGAGCTGAGGAGCTCTGCCTGAGGGTGCTGGGAGGGCAGCAGGCTGTGGGGAGGTGCTGTGCTGAGAGAGCCTGGCGCAGGAGGAGCTTTGTGTCCCGTTGTGGTGTTCCCTGAGCCGGTTGTTTTGGTGATCCGGCTGGGAATGGCATGTGTAGGGGGTGGGGAGGAGGATACGGTGTGCTGGTGTTTGCAGCCTGGTCTTGTGTGTTGTCAGACTGAAGTCTGTGTTGCCAATCTCCAGCCTGGGACTGACACCCTGGGTCTTAGGGCTGTGACTGTTCTCAGATCCCAGAGGTCTTTTTTGGGCTTGCAGTTCCCCACTCAAGCACCCTGAAACGTGCAGCTGAGCCCCTCTAGGAGCTGACCTTCCCTGGCAGTGGCTTTGCTGGATGTGCCTCACCAGTTTCAAGGCAGGAAGCTGGGAGAAGCTTGTGAAACTGGAGAAAACAGAAGTCAGCAAAGGAGTTTGGTGTCCAGGGGAAGCTGCAGGCCTCTGTTGGCTTCCATACCCAGTAGCAAACCATCAGACTTTAGCTAGAAGCTAACTTCTGCCTAGGAAGTGCCCCTGGGGATGTGGATGTCCAAAGCACAGAGCAGCTAAACGTTGTGCATGCTGGCAACTCTGCTTGCTGGCAGGGGAAGAGTTCAGACAGATCACAGGATATTAGGGGTTGGAAGGGAACCAAAGAGATCCTCCAGTCCAACTCCCTTGCCACAGCAGGACCATCCAGTCCAGCTCAGGGCACACAGAACACATCCAGACAGGCCTGGAGAGGCTCCACACAAGGAGACTCCACAACCTCTCTGGGCAGCCTGTGCCAGGCTCTGGGACCCTTCCAGCCAAGAAGTTGCCCTTGTGCTGAGCTGCAACCTCCTGTGCTGCAGCTTCCATCCACTGCTGCTGCTCCTGTCCCAGGGGGCAGTGAGCAGAGCCTGTCCCCCCCTCCTCACCCCCAGCCCTCAGAGAGTTCCAAACATTGATTCAATCCCCTCTCAGTCTTCTCTTCTGCAGACTAAGCAGCCCCAGGGCCCTCAGCCTCTCCTCCCCGGGCACTGCTCCACTCCCCTCCTCATCCTCACAGCCCTCCCTTGGGCTCTCTCCAGCAGTTCCTGTCCCTCTTCCACTGGGGAGCCCCAAACTGAAAGCAGCTCTCAAGATGAGGCCTCAGCAGGGCAGAGCAGAGGCAGAGGAGAACCTCCCTGGCTCTGCTGGACACACTCTGCTCAGTGCCCCCCAGGACCCCATTGGCCTCTTGGCCCCCAGGGCACATTGCTGTGCCAGGGATGCTCTCCCCCAGCACTGCCAGCTCCCTCTGCTTGGGGCTGCTCTCCAGCAGTCACCTCCCAGCCTGTGCTGCTGCAGTTTATTGTCCCTCCCCAGGTGCAGGACTCTGCTCTTGTCCTTCTTGAGCCTCATTTGGTCACTCTGTGCCCAGCTCTGTCTCTGCAGGTCTCTCTGGATGGCCTCACAGCCTGCAGCTGTCTTAGCTAAGCCTCCCACTTTGTTGTCAGCAGCAGACTTGCTGAGCAGACTCTGTCTGTCTGTCTGTGCCCTCATCAGTGTCAGGTGAAGGGTTTAGGAGTGTCCATGTTCAGCTCTGTGTTGATGTCTCTTCTCCAGACGGGGCAAGCTGCAGAGGGAGTCAGACTTCATGGCCAGTGTGGACAGCAGCTGGATCTCCTGGGGTGTGGGAGTCTTCATTCTGAAGCCACTCAAGTGGACTCTCTCCAGTGTGCTGGGTGACAGTAAAATACCTGAGGAAGAGGAAGTCCTGATTTATGTGGAGCTGCTGCAGGTGAGTGGTGCTGGAAAACTCAGGAAGCATTTTATGTGCCAGCAGGGGGGGTTCAGGGTTGATTTGATCTTCACTTGCACCTCTCAGAGGTTTAAAAGCCTGTAGAGAGGGATAGGTGGGAGTATCTCAGGGGTAAGAAGTAGTTGATGCCTACAGATGTTCCTTGAAACTGCTGGAATGACTTCACTGCCTTCCAGGAAATGGGAAGGGAAGGCAGGGAGGGTGCTGGGAGGCTGCTGGAGAGCTCAGCTTGGAGCCACCTGCAGGTGTGGTGTGGATGGAGGGAGCCACCTGCAGAGGCTCTCAGTCCAGTGCTCACTGAGCTGACCTCAGAATCATGGAATCACAGAATGAGGCAGGGCTGGAAGGGAGCACAAGGAGCAGCCAGTGCCAACCCCTGCCATGCCCAGGGACACCCTACCCTAGAGCAGGCTGCACACAGCCTCAGCCAGCCTGGCCTCAAACACCTCCAGCCATGGGGCCTCAACCCCCTCCCTGGGCAGCCCCTGCCAGGGTCTCACCACTCTCCTGCTCAACAACTTCCTCCTCCCCTCCAGCCTCACTCTCCCCACCTCCACCTTTGCTCCATTCCCCCCACTCCTGCCACTCCCTCACAGCCTCAAAAGTCCCTCCCCAGCTTTTTTGGAGCCCCCTTCAGATGCTGGCAGGCCACAAGAAGGTCCCCTGGGAGCCTCCTCTGCTCCAGCCTGCACAGCCCCAACTCTTTCAGTCTGTGCCCACAGCAGAGCTGCTGCAGCCTCTGAGCATCCTCCTGACCCTGCTCTGGACACACTCCAGCATCTTTAGGGGTGACTTTTGGCCTCCCCAATTCTAAGAGAGACAGGGATCTGCTGGAGAAGTTCCAGCAGAGGGCTCTGAGGATAATGAGAGACTGACACAGGTTGAGGGTGCTGAGACCCTGACACAGGTTTCCCAGGGAGGTTGTGGAGCACAGAAGCACCCAATATGATCAAAGATCATATTGGGTGCTTCTGTGCTCCACAACCTCCCTGGAGGTGTCTAGGACCAGGCTGGATGAGTCCTTGAGTGACCTCTTCCCCTGGGAAGTGTCCCTGCCTATGGCAGAGTGGTCAGAACTGGCTGAGCTTTGCGCTCGCTTCCAACCTTAAACCATTCAATGGTTCTCTGACTTCTCACCTTCAGTGCATGGGAGGAGGGGGGGGTGGGGGGGGAGAGCAGGTGTTGATTTGGCAGCTGTTGGGTG
Organism: Pogoniulus pusillus; assembly: GCF_015220805.1. Taxonomy (NCBI): domain Eukaryota; kingdom Metazoa; phylum Chordata; class Aves; order Piciformes; family Lybiidae; genus Pogoniulus; species Pogoniulus pusillus. The sequence continues at coordinate 4,819,567 of NC_087305.1, read as the reverse complement.
AGGATGAAGACTTCTGTGGTGTAAACTCAGCCCCAGCCCTGCTGCTTGCTCACAGGAGAAGGCAGAGGAGGTTTATCGCCTCTACCAGAACTCGGCGCTCTCCTCCCACCCTGTCGTCGCCCTCCCCGAGCTGCGTTCCCTCTGTGCCAGTGTCTGTCCAGATGAGAGGACCTTCTGCTTGCTGCTCCTCCAGCTTCAAAAGGAAAAGAGGGTCACAATCCTGGAACAGAATGGAGAGAAGGTACAGGGTAAAGGTGACTGCTTTTGGGTGGTATTGTCCCTGTCTCGCATTTTACCTGGCTGCAGAGGGCAGGTCGCTGGCTCAGTGTGGCTCTTCTGAGTGTGGAAAGGTCAATTCTGTCTGCTCCAAGCTTGCAGCTTGGCTCTGGATGAGTTGAAATCCTCCTCCTGGCTTTACAGGTCCTTGAAACAGGTCCTTTGTGCTATGGAATTGAGCAGCTAGAAAAGGGGCAGGCTCAGGGGTGGCTTGGGGGAGCCATAGGGTGAATTGTGGGGGGCCATAGGGTGGCTTGGGGGAGGAATGGGATGGCTTGGCTTGGGAGGGCCCTAGGGTGAATTGTGGGGAGTATAGGGTAGCTTGGGGGTGCCATAGGGTGGATTGTGGGGGGCATAGGGTGGCTTGGGAGGGCCATAGGGTGGATTATGGGGCCCTAGGGTGGCTTGGGAGGGCCCTAGGGTGGATTGTGGGGGGCATAGGGTAGCTTGGGGGAGGCATAGGGTGGCTTGGGAGAGCCATAGGGTGGATTGTGGGGGGCATAGGGTGGCTTGGGGGAGCCATAGGGTGGCTTGGGAGGGCCCTAGGGTGGATTGTGGGGGGCATAGGGTAGCTTGGGGGAGGCATGGGCATGGCTTGGGAGAGGCATAGGGTGGATTGTGGGGGCCGTAGGGTGGCTTGGGGGAGGCATGGGCATGGCCTGGGAGAGCCATAGATTCCTTCAGGTTAGAAGAGACCTCAAAGCTCATCCAGTGCCACTCCCCTGCCATAACCAGGGACCCCTCCCACCAGCCCAGCTTGCTCAAGGCCTCATCCAACCTGGCCTTGAACACCTTCAGCAGGGAGGTTTAGTTGAGAGGTGTCCCTGCCCGTCGCAGGGAGGTTGGACTGGATGATCTCTGAGGTCCATTCCAAGCTGGGCCACTCTGTGATCCTTCCCTCAGAGTGAAAGCATTTGCAGGGCAGGCAGAGCTTGTGGAGAGCAGTGTCTGGAGCTGGTGATTCTCTCTCCTTAGATAGTGAAGTTTGCTCGAGGTCTTCATGCCAAAGTCTCCCCCATGAACGATGTGGACATCGGAGTCTATCAGCTGATGCAGAGCGAGCAGCTGCTGTCACAGAAGGTGGAGTCCCTTTCCCAGGAAGCAGAGAAGTAATTCTGGGGGAAGGGTGGTGGGAAGAACATCTGTGTGCTCTGGACACCTCTGTATTGCTGTGGCATAGTTAGAAGGAAGCTGCTGGCTGAGAGTGCAAGTTGCATCTTCCTGTCAGGCAGAGTCGTGGGGCAGGGCAGGTTTGGCAGCCTTTTGTTCTCCTCTCCCTCTGAAAACAACGTGGCAAAGAAAAAGCTTTTCCAAGGCTTTGGAATGGGTTCAAGGACTGCTGTGGAGAAGTGACAATGGCCTAAAGGGTGGGTAGGCAGCTCTGGATTTAGAGCAGGGCAGTGAGGCTAGGGGTTGATTTGTGCAGTGGCTGCTGCTTGGCAAAGCACTGAGTTGCTTCTCCCCCTTGAACCCCTGCAGGTGTAAGGAAGATGCCAGAAGTGCTTGCAGAGCTGGGAAGAAGCAGCTGGTAAGTACCCCTCTGCCTGGGAGTTGTCTAGGAGCTGAGCTGGGACTGAGATCATGACTGGACGTGAAAGACCTCAACTTAGCTGTGCTGAAGTGGTGCTGGGACTCAAAGTCTCTCTGTGCTGAAGATGAGAATTGATTTGAGATTCACCATGAGAGTGGTGAGAGCCTGGCAGGGGCTGCCCAGGGAGGTGGTGGAGGCCCCATGGCTGGAGGTGTTTGAGGCCAGGCTGGCTGAGGCTGTGTGCAGCCTGCTCTAGGGTAGGGTGTCCCTGGGCATGGCAGGGGTTGGCACTGGCTGCTCCTTATGGTCCCTTCCAGCCCTGCCTGACTCTGTGGTTCTAACTAGACCCATCCGGCTCTGGGCACTGCTGTTCTTGCACTCTGCCTTTGGCTGCTGCCTGCTGTTGTTAACCCCAGGCTGTGGCTCTGCTGTCTGCAGGCACTGAGGTGTTTGAAGTCCAAACAAAGGACAGAGAGACGCATCCAGGAGCTGCACTCCAAGCTGGATGCAGTGCAGGGCATCCTGGACCGGATCTATGCCTCCCAAACTGACCAGATGGTAACTTTGGCTCTTTCTGCTTCTCATTTTTAGCTCTTCACATTCCTGCTGCTCTACCTGCTTGTGGTCTGAGGGGTGCTGCTGGTGGGACTTTAGGAAACAGCAACTCTGCTGTTGGGGTGTGGAAGGCAAGAAACTTGCTTGGGGGAGCTCCACTTGGCTGCTTCTCTGAGGGGACTTGCTTGGATAACTGACCTTGAGAGAGGCCAACATTGCCTGCTGGGGGTTCTCACTTAGCAGATTCAGACTGGGTCTTAGGAAGGAGGTCTTCAGTGGGGGAGACACTGGCACAGATTGCCCAGGGAGGTTGTGGGTGCCAGGATGAGGGAAAATGGCTTTGAGCTGGGAGAGGGGAGACTGAGTGGTGATGAGGAAGGAATTTGAGGGTGGGGAAGGCACTGGCACAGGTTGCCCAGGGAGGTTGTGGAGCACAGAAGCACAGAATGTGATCTTTGATCACATTCTGTGCTTCTGTGCTCCACAACCTCCCTCGAGGTGTTCAGGGCCAGCTTGGATGAGGTCTTCAGCAACCTGGGCTGGTGGGAGATGTCCCTTGGCCTTGACAGAGTGGTTGGAGTAGATGATCTCTCAGGTCCAATCCAAACTGGGCCATTCTATGATGTTTCTTCTCTTTTAAAGGTATTTAATGCATATCAGGCTGGCATGGGAGCTCTGAAACTGTCCATGAAGGATGTTACAGTGGAGAAGGCAGAGAACCTGGTGGATCAGATCCAAGAGGTGCTGAAAATAAGAGGGCATCAAAAGGGTTCTGTCCAGTGAGGGTGGAGGAGACCCTGGCACAGGTTGCCCAGGGAGGTTGTGGAGCACAGAAGCAGTCCTGTGTTTTAGTCCCCAGTTCAAGAGAGACAGGGAAGTGGTGGAGAGAGTCTAGTGGGGCTGTGAGGATGACGAAGGGACTGGAACATTACAGTTGAAGAAGGACAGGGATCTACTGGAGAGAGTCCAAGGGAGGGCTGTGAGGATGAGGAGGGGAGTGGAGCAGTGCCTGGGGAGGAGAGGCTGAGGGCCCTGGGGCTGCTTAGTCTGCAGAAGAGAAGACTGAGAGGGGATTGAATCAATGTTTGGAACTCTCTGAGGGCTGGGGGTCAGGAGGGGGGGACAGGCTCTGCTCACTGCTGCCTGGGACAGGAGCAGCAGCAGTGGATGGAAGCTGCAGCACAGGAGGTTGCAGCTCAGCACAAGGGCAACTTCTTGGCTGGAAGGGTCCCAGAGCCTGGCACAGGCTGCCCAGAGAGGTTGTGGAGCCTCTCCAGGCCTGTCTGGATGTGTTCTGTGTGCCCTGAGCTGGATTGTGTGGTCCTGCTGTGGCAGGGGGCTTGGACTGGATGAGCTCTTTGGGTCCCTTCTAACCCCTGATACTGTGATCTCTTCTGTGGAGAAAGGCTGTGAGGCCTGGGGCTGGTTAGTGTGGAGCAAAGAAAGCTGAAAGGAGACTTTATCAGAGTCTGGGGGGATCTCAGAGCTGCTGCCAAGAGCTGAAGGGATCCTGCAGGAAGGCTGCAGAGAGACTTTTACTGAGGGTGCCCAGAGCCAGGCCAAGGGGGAATGGTTTGCAGCTGAGGCAGAGCAGGGTTAGAGTGGAGCTGAGGAAGAAGTTGTTGAGTGTGAGGGTGGTGAGAGTCTGGCCCAGGCTGCCCAGGGAGGCTGTGGCTGCCTCCTCCTTAGGGGTGTTCAAGGCCAGGCTGGGTGAAGGCTTCAGCAGCTGAGTCCAGTTTGTTTCATACCAAACACTTTGTCCTTCTCCTCAGCTTTGTGATACTCAAGATGAAGTAGCTCAGACTCTGGCTGGAGTGGGGATCAATGGTCTAGGTAAGTCTTGGGGTTCATCTGGTCAGCTCAAGGGAGGTTCTCTTCTTCCTCTACTCTGCCCTGGTGAGGTCACAGCTGCAGTCCTGGCTCCAGTTCTGAGCTCCCCAGGGGCAGAGGGACAGTGAAGGGCTGGGGAGAGTCCAAGGCAGGGTGGGGAGATGCTGAGGGGCCTGGAGCAGCTCTGGGGGAAGCAAAGGCTGAGCCCTGGGGCTGAGAGCCTGCAGGAGAGCAGCTGCAGAGGGCATCTGAGCAGTGCTGAGCAAGAGCTGAAGGAGCTGTGGGGGGCAAGAAGCTGGGGCCAGGCTCTGCTGAGTGGTGCCCAGTGCCAGGCTAAGGGGCAATGGGCACAAACTGAAACCCAGGAGAAGGAGAAAACTGTTTGGTGTGAGGATGTTGGAGCTGCCCAGAGAGGTGGTGGAGTATTCTCTGGAGAGCTTCCAACCCCCCTGGCCACTGTGCTGCTGGGCAAGCTGCTGTGGCTGACTCTGCAGGTGAGGTTGGACTGGATGATCTTTGAGCTCCCTTCCAACCATTCTGTGCTCTCCAGAGCTCCTCTCCACCCCCCTGCCATTCTGTGTGATTCCTGTGATCTTCTCTTGGCAATGCCTTTGTGCTTCCATCCCTTCTTTGCTCCCTCCCCACGTGTCCAGTCCTTGCTGGGAGGATAAGCACTTAATGAAACACCAAGGCTGCTGCTGCTGCCTTGAAAAGAGGCTGAGGACTGACAAGAGAAGTTCTCTGACAGTGGGTTGCAGGAAAATCAGCATTTGGGCACCTGCAAATCCTTGCAGCCTCTCAGTGCTGCTGGGGTTCACTTCAGAGCTGCCCCATGTTGGTTTAACTCTGCTTTTAGAGTGGCTCCTGCTGTAAGTGATGTTCTCTTCCCTCTGGCCCCTGTGTTGCTGCAGCTTTCTTGTCTCTGCTGAAAGCTTTTCTTGCCCTTTGATGCCTCAGCACAAGGGAACAGCTTCTCCCTGAGATCAGGAGGGAATTTACAGCTGCAGAAGCAGAAGGAGTTCCTTATGATGATGGATGAGAGTAATCATCACTCTGTTAGACTTGGGCTGCAGTCTGTGCTGCTGACAGAGGTCTGTCTGTGCTGCTGCTTGTTTCTGCTCAGGGTTTCATGTTTGCTTTGTTCAGCAGAGATGGACACAGAGGAACTGGAGAAGGAGCTGGACAGTCTCCTCCAGGACTCAGCTAAGGAGCCTCTTGTGTCTCAGAGTGTGCTGAATCCACCCATTTCTGATGCTGAGCTGGAAGCTGAGTTGGAGAAGCTCTCTGTTTCTGATGGAGGTATGGATGGCAGCAAGTGGTGCTAAGCCTGCTGCTGGCAGAACTGAAATCTGAGCCAGAACCTTACCCACTTCAGTGACATCCTTGAAAGCCAACTCCTGTGTCTTGGCAGCTCCTAGAAATGCTCCTTAGCATGGGGCATGAGGAAGTGAGAAGGCTCTGTGAAGGGAGTCAGTGCTTAGACTAATGAATTTCCACTGTCATTTAAGGCCTGGAGGGAGCCAGGAAGTGGTTTGGGAATCTTCTGCTGGGGGGGTGCAGCCTGCAGCAGAGGAGGCTCAGGGCAGAGCTCATTGCTGCCTGCAGCTGCCTGCAGGGAGGCTGTAGCCAGGTGGGGTTGGGCTCTGCTGCCAGGCAGCCAGGGACAGAAGAATGGGACACAGCCTCAAGCTGTGGCAGGGCAGGGTGAGGCTGGAGGTGAGGAGGAAGTTGTTGGTAGAGAGAGTGATTGGCACTGGAATGGGCTGCCCAGGGAGGTGGTGCAGTGCCCATGGCTGGAGGTGTTGCAGCCAAGGCTGGCTGGGGCACTGAGTGCCATGGTCTGGTTGGTTGGGCAGGGCTGGGGGCTGGGTTGTGCTGGGTGAGCTTGGAGCTCTCTGCCAGCCTGCTTGGTTCTATTGTGAGGCATTTCCTCGGGGCAAAGGCTGATTAGGCACTGGAGTGGACTGCCCAGGGAGGTGATGGAGTCAGCATCCCTGGAGGTCCTTGGTGGCCTGGATGTGGCACTTGGTGGCCATGGATTAGCTGATGTGGTGGTGTGAGGCTGGACTGGCTGATCCCAGAGGTCTTTTCCAGCCTCGGTGATTCTGTGATCCACGTCACTGATTTGCCTGGCACTCTTCCTGCTCAGAACTGATCTCTTGCCATTCTCTTTCTAGATTTGGCACAAAAGACTCCCTCTGAACCCAAAACAGCTCTGGGACTGAACCTCTAAAGACCCAACAGTGTCCTGTTGCTGCAGCTCAAGAAGTTGGCTTAAAGGTTCCTTTACTAATGACTTAAAACTTCTGGAAGAGAGGAGTTGGGGGTGGGGGAGGGGTGTGTGTGGGGGGAGAACCACTTCCCTGCTCTTCATGGACACCACTTTGCTCAACAACAGGATCTCCTGCCATGACAATCCACTCTGGAACTGGCCCCAGCTGGTGTTTGTCATCTCTGTGCCAACATCTGCACTGCTCTCAAGTGGACTTGTGGACCCTTCCCCTCTTTCCCCTCCCCAAGTCACTCAGTGACATTCGACCTTCCCTTCTGGGGATGCAGCTCAAGATCCTGCCCAGAGAAGGCAAAACTTCTATGTCCATAGCAGTGCTCCTTCCTTTTGAGTTCGGTTTGGTTCTCTTTGGCTTTGTTTTGGGGGTTGTTTTTTGGTTCCTTTGAGGGTTTTGTTGCCCCTATGCCGTGGCTGATGTTGAGGAGCTGAGTTGCAGTTGCTCAGCAGTTGGCTGGTTGTGCCCCTGTGGTTGTTTTAGACACTTGAGCCACCTGAGTGCTGTCCCCTTTGATCATGAAGTTAACCTTCAGCACCTCTTGATAGTTCTCCTCCCCCTGGCCCCTGTCTGTATCTTTGCACGGTCGTGGACAGCTGAACACTGTAACCGTTTGACTCTAGGAGGTTTTGGTGCTGCTTTAGAGGGCAGCAGTTGCAAGCACAAGACAAAATTAGATCCACACTGAAAAGTAATTCCTCTTTTCTCTACTGACACTAAGGCCTTAAAGGGGAGACCTGCAAAAGATGGGAAAGGAAGGAATTTTCTCCCTTACAGAGGTTTGTGGGCACCAAGGATGCAGCTTTCTGCTTGCTCTGACTTGGCAAACAAGCCAAAGCAGCTCAGATTTCATCTCCCTTGGTTGCAAGGGAGCTGAAGGATGATCTTCAGCTCCCTTGATCTTGGGAGCTGCAGGATGATCTGCTTGGAGCTCTTGGAGCTGAGTGGGAGGGGGAAAGGGATGCAGCCTTTTGCCTTTTGAGAGGAGAGGGCTTCATGTAACAGCTTTGACCTTGCCTTCAGCCTTGATGTTGGTCATAAGTTACCTAAAAGCCCCTCCAATAAAACCCTGGAGGTGTTCCTAAGGCTAAGAAAAGCCTGAGCAGGGCTACTGAAGGTTTGGGTTTGGACCATGAGATGTGCAGTGATCATCTTTTGCAGGTCACCTTTTTATTCTGCCTGTGCACATGGAAGCCTGGTGTCTGAGATGGAGAAATGGCTCCTTTCAGGAGGGGAATGTGCTGTGAACTGGGCTTCCTGCACACACAGCCTGTGCCTGGCAAGGGCAGGGACTGGCAGACTGTTGGTCCAAGCAGTCCTCCTGTCCCTGACCCTGGAATGTATCCCTGGCATCCTTTCTGCCCTGCTTCCTGAGCTCCACGTGGATAGGGGCAGCTTGGAGGAAGGTGTGAACAATAAACCAGGGCTGGGCTTGCCAGGTCTGGTTCACTACTGCTGACCCAGGGCTGGGCTTGCCAGGTCTGGTTCACTACTGCTGACCCAGGTTTAAGCCCAGAGGAGCAGGGAACAAAGCCCAGGTGCCACTAAGGCTGCTGGCTTGGCTCTGGTTTCCTTGTGGCTTTGTCCCAGAGGGCAGATCCCTGCCAGAGAAGGTGTGCTGGAGCCAGCAGCAGTTTCCCCTCAACACATGGAGCGGTGTGAGGTGACTTGAAGCTCTCTAAATCCTTTCCTTTGTAAAAGTGAAGGGGAGAAAACCCTCTGTGTTTTCTGCCTGCCTGTAATAAAAGGGAGGAATCAAACTCCCTTGTGGTGCCTCCTTTATTTCCCCTTTGTGCCCACAGCTCCCTGCCATGTTAGTGCTGTTCCAGCTCTGCTTCTGCATCTATAAAACCTGTCTGCTGAAACTAAATGGGTGCTTTCCTGGGCTCCTTTTGTCACAGACCACCCTGAGGAACTGCTGCCCCAGCCTTGGATTTCCCTCAGCCTCTGCTCTGGCTCTAACTAAGCCCAACACTCCCTGGCTTTAAGCTGAAGTCTGTTTTGTTTCACTTAGGAGCCTCTTCTCTTTTCTTCTTGTGCTGCCTTTGCTGCTTTGTCTTTGCTTCTGCCACTTCTTTTTCCTGTGCACTTCACAGATGTGCAGGCTCAGGGCTCACAGAATCAACAGAATGGGGCTGGGGTAGAAGGGAGGTTAAAGCTCACCTGGTGCCAAGCCCCCTGCCATGGGCAGGGACACCTCCCACTAGCTCAGGTTCCTCAAGGCCTCATCCAACCTGGCCTTGAGCACCACAACCTCACTGGACAACCTGTTCCAGTGTCTCACCACCTTGACTGCAAAGCACAAACAGGCCTTTGGCTGTGGCCATGGAGGAAATGGCTGTGCTGGGTATTTAAAGCCCCTTCCTGACCCCCAGTCACTACTTAAACCTTATTCTGGGATAGATTTTTCTGTCCAGCTTCTTCTGGTGGTAATTCAGCAGCACAGCAGAGGTGCCTGGTGCTGCATTTCCCCCCTCTTGACTAAAGACAGCTTAGATGGAGTTAACCTGGTGTAGCAACCACTCAAACCAAATTACTTCTACTTCCCTGTGACATGAAGATACCTCGAGTAAGCTTTGGCCTTGCAGGCAGTCAAAGCTGTTTCCTCTGGCCAAGAGGTTTGATTGGAACTGGCATGTTGGTCCCTGGAGAGCTCCTGTGGTTTGTTGCAGGGAGGAGGAAGCTTCTTGTGCTCCTCTGCTGATGTTCTCCACGGTGCAGCTCAGGTCTTGCCTCCAGCCAGCATCACTGAGCCTTGCTTTATAGGATCTGACTCTGCCTCCTTTTTCCTCACTCTCAGAACTTGTCCCCAGCTCTGGAAGTGCAAAGTGATTCCTGCAGGAATAAACCCCTGCAGCTCTGTAAGGGATCTGACTGAGTGATCTCTACTCTCTCTACACCCCCTGCAGCTCTGTAAGGGATCTCTACTCTGAGAGAGGCACCGAAGAGTTAAAGCCAAGCAGCTGCTGCTTGATTTGAAGTGGTTTGTAATTGTCTTCCTTTGATGCAAAGTGGGGAGGGGGGCAGAGATGTAATCAGGATGGCTGAAGGGAGGATTTGAAGTGTATTTTGGTGAGACAGCAGGGAAAGGGAAATAAAAGGGCAGCTTCTTGCTGGGTGAGGAAATTAAATAGAAAAGCCTAGAGCTGAATTGCCACCAGACTTGGAAGCAGATCACATCAGAGTGGTGTTTAAAATAGTCCTTCAGTTGATTCTTGGAGGGGGAGGTAGGGGGGGAGGGAAATAGCAGGTGCTTAAGTGAGGAAATGGAGCAAGTGCTCAGCAATCTAATGCAGCAGAGCAGCTTGCTCTGGAGAGAAGGATGCCTCTAGATGGCAGGAGGAGTTGGGTCCTGCAGCTGGGTTGGGTGCAGAGTGGGTTGAGAGTAGCCCTAAAGAAAGAGGCTTGGGGGTGCTGGGTGCTGAGCAGCTCCCCAGCAGCCAGCAGTGCCCTCCTGCAGCCCTGAAGGAAGAGCCTTGGGGGTGTTGGGTGCTGAGCAGCTCCCCAGCAGCCAGCAGTGCCCTCCTGCAGCCCTGAAGGAAGAGCCTTGGGGGTGTTGGGTGCTGAGCAGCTCCCCAGCAGCCAGCAGTGCCCTCCTGCAGCCCAGCAGGCAGCTGTGTGCTGGCTGCAGGCAGAGCAGTGTGGGCAGCAGGGCAGGAGAGGGGATTGTGCCCTTTGGCTCTGCTCTGCTCAGACCTCACCTCCAGTCCTGCCTCCAGTGCTGCTGTCCCCAGCAGGAGGAGGACTCAGAGCTGCTGGAGGGAGGCCAGAGGAGGTCACAAAGATGCTGCCAGGGCTGGAGCAGCTCTGCTGTGAGCACAGGCTGAGGGAGCTGGGGGGGGTGCAGCCTGCAGAGGAGAAGGCTCCAGGGGGACCTCAGAGCTGCTGCCAAGAGCTGAAGGGATCCTGCAGGAAGGCTGCAGAGAGACTTTTGCTAAGGGGATGCAAAGCCAGGCCCAGGGGGAATGGTTTGGAGCTGAGGCAGAGCAGGGTTAGAGTGGAGCTGAGGCAGAAGTTGTTCAGGTAGTGAGAATCTGGCACAGGGAAGTTGTGCTGCCTCCTCCCTGGGGGTGTTGAAAGCCAGGTTGGATGATTCCTTGAGCAACCCGAGCTAGCAGAGAGCTGTCCCTGCCCATGGCAGGGGTTGGCCCTGGCTGAGCTTTGAGCTCCCTTCCAGCCTGAGCCGTCCAGCGCTGAGCCATGAGGCGGCTGCGGCTGCCCCCTAGCGGCGCCTCCTGGCACAGGCAGCTGGCAGGAGCAGGCTGCAGACGGTGGAACTAATGAGGCTTAATTAACCAAAGCCTTCCGAATTAAACGCTGCGAGGCCTTGGCAACAAGTGTCTGCGACCTGTCACAGAGCAAGCTGCTGTTTGCTTTGGGAGGGAGCTCCTTGCCGCTGGATCTCCGCGGGCGTAACGATGCTCTTGGTTGAAAGTTGTTCTCGGGCAGCTCCTGCACCCATCTGGGCTCACCAAGCCTGAGTGGCAGGGTCAGGTTAATTAAATCTCTGTGTGTGTGTGTGGCTGAGCTGATTCTGTGTGGATTGGCTGCTGCTTTGCCTCTGAAGTGCTGTCTGTGACAGGCAAAGGCAGAGCTCTCATCAGCACAGCAGCCACACAGCTAAGGAGGGAATCAATGCTGCTCGGGGGGGGGGGGGAGGTGTTTCAGCTGCATTTGGGAAGCTTTGGTTGCTCTTTTCCCACCTTGGCCACTTCTCAAAGGCAAGTCCCCACTGGAGCAGCTGTTCAAGAGCTGTCCCCTGGAGCAGCCTTACCCCCTGAAGGGGTTTGTTGTGATGGTTTGGGTTTTTTTTTCTTGCCTGAAGAAGCCTTTTTTGCTTGGAGAGGATTTAATTACAAAGGGATGGATTCCAGGGGTCCTAACCCTTGGTGCAAGAGGGCAGAGAGTTGCTTCTCAGTCTGAGTAAGAAAAGGAGGAGTTCTGGTGGGGGGAATACCTCCAGAGCTGCCCTCACCCCCACTTCTGCAGTCTCATGATGCTTGTGATTTGAGGCCTTTCAGGCCCAGCAGACCACCAGGTTGTGTCCTCCCTTTCCTTCCTTAGTATCACAGCAGGACTGAGGCTGTCCAGCTTTGCTCAGCCCTTGGGTGAGGAGAAGAGAAGGTGGGCAAGGGTGGTGAGGGCAGCTCTTGGGGGTGCCCACTGTTTGCTGCCAGGGCTGGAGGCTGCACTGCAAGGACACCTTGCTGTATTTCCAGCTGCTGGGGCAGTCAGTGAGGTGATAGCTGCTGTGGGATTAGGTGGGAGTGAAAGAATGATGCACTTGGAAGAATCCTGGAATCATTTGGGTTGGAAAAGACCTTCAAGATCCTCAAGTTTAACCCTCCTCTAGCTCTAGAGCAGATCCATTTTATCACCTTACTGATTTATTCAGGGGCAAAGTGGTTACCCAAGGGCTGCCCAGCATCCTCCCCTTGGCCCTGTACAGCTTCTGCTGAAGGAAAGAGCCTGAAAAGTGCTTTTGTCTGCTGCTTTCAGAAGGAAAAAGCTTCCAGGTCTGTACAAATTTTACTTTCTGTGTCTTTTTTTCCCTCTTTCTTCCCCTCCCTTATGGATTTAAAAGGATTCTTGCAGTGGAAATGAAATGCCAGCTCTGGGGGGAGTAACTGGTTTAGGATGCATTACCCATGCCTGTGCAGTGCATTTGGCTGCCCCTCATTCAGAAGTGAAGCAGACAATTTCCATCCTGGCCCCCAAATCCCACTTGGGTGTTGGTGGTTTTATCCCTTCCATCCTATCACCTCATTCCCAAGCGACCTGCCCTGGCAGCTGTGGACTGCCAGTGCCATGGCTCTCAGCTGGCAGAGGATGGAAGTGAGTGGGGTGCGGGCAGAGAGAGCTCTCAGCTGCGTGGCAGGCAGAGGGGAGAGCAGCCAGCAGAGCAGCCTGGCTGCTGAGCAGAGAAGGTCCAGCTGCAGAGAGATGTTGAGGTGCTGGAAGGTGCCCAGAGCAGGGCAGCAAGGCTGGGGAGGGGCCTGGAGCACAGCCCTGTGAGGAGAGGCTGAGGGAGCTGGGGGGGTGCAGCCTGCAGCAGAGGAGGCTCAGGGCAGAGCTGATTGCTGCCTGCAGCTGCCTGCAGGGAGGCTGGAGCCAGGTGGGGTTGGGCTCTGCTGCCAGGCAGGCAGGGACAGAAGAAGGGAACAGAGGCTGAAGCTGTGTCAGGGCAGGTTGAGGCTGGAGGTGAGGAGGAGGTTGTTGGCAGAGAGAGTGATTGGCACTGGAATGGGCTGCCCAAGGAGGTGGTGCAGTGCCCATGGCTGGACGTGTTGCAGCCAAGCCTGGCTGGGGCACTGAGTGCCATGGTCTGGTTGGTTGGGCAGGGCTGGGGGCTAGGCTGGGCTGGGTGAGCTTGGAGCTCTCTGCCCCCCTGCTTGGTTCCATGCTTCATTCTGTGCTCTCTGTATGTAGCTGTTAATATTTGCAGCCCACTCTCAGTATCTGCCCCTGTGCTGTGCTAGGCTGTGGCTATAAAGCTTCCTTCCTTAACTTCCAGCTGGCTGAGTCTAGTCTGAGTGATTTCATTGTGGGGGGGGTGTAAGTAACTCCCAAACCATCCCAGACCAGGAGGGATGGATGCAGGGACACAGCTGCAGGTCCCTACCCTCTGAGGAGGTTGAGGATGATGTGGCTGTTGGTCTCTCTGGGCAGAAGTTTGTCTTAGTAGGCAGTAGGCAGCCAGAGTGACTCAGGGGGTTCAGAGATGTGGGTTTCTGGCCTGCAGTTTCAGATCCACCCGGGGTTGGCAGCAGAGACCTGCTGGCTGCTCCCTCCAGCTGAGCCATGGAAAAATGCTTTCTGCAGAAGACCAGAAGGCAAAGGCTGAAATTCCACCGTCCTTGGCACCTCAGCTGAGCAAGCAGAGACCTGTGTGGTCTGCTGAGTGTCTCCCCCACAGCCCATGCAGTGCAAACGCAGCTGTGCTGGTGGGGACAGAGCCTGCTTTGGTCCTCTCCAAGAGGCTACCAGCCCCAGGCTGCTAAATGGACACCATCCAAATGCCACCACTTGGTGGGAACTGCTGCTGGCAGAACTTGGCTGCTGCTGCTGCCTTCTGCGTGGTGGGACCCTGCTGTGCTGCATGGGACAGGCAGCTCTGGGGTGGGCTGTGCTGGGAGGAGGAAATGGCCTTGCTGGGAGAAGCCTCTTGGGCTCACCTCTGCCTCCTTTGCTCAGGCAGGTTATTGTCCTGCAGGTCTGGGCAGGCAGACCTCACCCGGGGCCCTGAGGCTTTGCTTGCTAAGCAGCTTGGCTGGAGCATGTTGCAGGGAAGGATTCTGCATAGCAAAGCTTGGTCCTGGTGCCTGGAGCAAGAGGCAGCCTTGCTCTGCTGGGACACGCATGGCCGAGGGCAGCCAGGGATGAACAAGATGAGTGAGACCTCACCTTGAGTGCTGCCTTCTGTTTGGGGCTCCCCAGTTGAAGAGGGACAGAGATCTGCTGGAGAGAGTCCAAGGGAGGGCTGATGAGACCTCACCTGGAGTCCTGCATCCAGCTCTGGAGCCCCTGGGCCAAGAGGGCTGTGGAGATGCTGGAGAGTGTCCAGGAGGATGCTCAGAGGCTGCAGCAGCTCTGCTGTGAGCACAGACTGAAAGAGTTGGGGCTGTGCAGGCTGGAGCAGAGGAGGCTCCCAGGTGACCTTCTTGTGGCCTTCCAGGATATGAAGTGGGCTACAAGAAAGCTGGGGAGGGACTTTTGAGGCTGTGAGGGAGTGGCAGGAGTGGGGGGAATGGAGCAGAGCTGGAGGTGGGGAGAGTGAGGCTGGAGGTGAGGAGGAAGTTGTTGAGCAGGAGAGTGGTGAGAGCCTGGCAGGGGCTGCCCAGGGAGGGGGTTGAGGCCCCATGGCTGGAGGTGTTTGAGGCCAGGCTGGCTGAGGCTGTGTGCAGCCTGCTCTAGGGTAGGGTGTCCCTGGGCATGGCAGGGGTTGGCACTGCCTGCTCCTTGTGCTCCCTTCTAACCCTGCCTGGTTCTATGGTTCTGTGATTTTTGGCGTGCATTTAACTTGCACAGGGAAGCTGCCCCCGAAGAGATGTTTCAGCTTCAGGAGGAAAGGGTTTAGCAGAGCAAGGAGCGAGAGAGAGAGGGGAGGAGATGTGGCTGCTGGAGGCTCTTGACCTGCCTGATTTAGCTTCCACTTTGGAGCTCCAGCAGCCGTTTTTCTCATCAGCCAAAGGCCAGGGCTTGGCCTTCAGGGAAGGCAGCACCAGGCAGGTGCACTTCCTAGCCGCACCTCCCGCCCTGCCCGGGGTCCCTCGCAGCTGCCCCGCTCCGGCTGCCAGCACCGCGGCTGGGCCGGGGGCAGCGCTGGGAAGGAGCCGGCGCCGGCGGCCGCGGCCGAGCGCGGAGCCAGGGGGCGGAGCTGAGGGAGGAGCTGAGGGAGGAGCTGAGGGAGGAGCTGAGGGAGGAGCTGAGGGAGGAGCTGAGGGAGGAGCTGAGGGAGGAGCTGAGGGAGGAGCTGAGGGAGGAGCTGAGGGAGGAGCCGAGCCCCGGGCAGGGGCGGAGCTTCCCGGTGGGAGGAGCCGGGGCTGGAGCCTCAGGCCTAGCGCAGAGCCGGGGGGAGGAGCCGAGGGAGGAGTTGAGGGAGGAGCCGGGGGCGGGGCTGCGCGGTGGGAGGAGCCGCGGCGGGGGCAGGGCCCTGGGCCGGGCGCAGGCGCCGCAGCTGCGGGAGGCGTTGGGCCCGGCCTGGCGCTGAGAGCGGCCTCGGGGGGAGCGTTGAGCGGGGGCCACCGAGCCGGTAGGGTGCAGGGGGTGTGGGGTTGTGCCGGGAGAGGCGGTTTGGGGGCGCACGGAGCCGTGCGGGGCGCCGCGGATGGGTGCGGGGAGGAAGGGGTGCTGGGCGTGCATGGGGATTTGGGGGGAGGGGGAAGGGTATTGACGGGGAGCTGCGGGGGGGTCACGGGGAGCTGGGGTGCGTGGGTATGGGGACGGGGAACAGGGTGCTGGGGGTGCGTGGGAATGGAAGGGGGAGGGCAGAGGGGCGCAAAGAAGAAGCAGCAGGTGGTGCCGAGGGGGCAGAAGGAGAAGCAGGAGGCATTGGGGTGCCCAGAGCCGCGCATGGGTGCGGGGGGGGGGGGCGCAGGGTGCTGCCGAGGGGCGCACGGAGCTACGCGGAGCGCTGGGAGGGCTGCGGCAGGGGGCTGGGGGCGCAGCGGGCAGGGGGGTGAGGGGGTGCCCGTGGCAGTGCGGCTCCGCAGGGTGCCGAGGGGCGCAGGGAGCCGCACGGGGTCGGGGCTGCAGCTGGGTGAGAGGTTTGGAGGAGGAGGAGGAGGAGGAGGAGGAGGAGGTGTGCCGAGTGCCCATGGGGGGCATCTCCGCTGGGGCCACCTCTCCATGCGTCCTCCCCGTCCCTCCCCAGGCCTCCTGTTCCCTGCCACCCTGGCGCTGCGCTGCATGGACGGAGTGTTCCTGTCGCCCAACGAGGATGAGTTCGTGGGCAGGATCACGGAGGAGCTGGAGCACTTCATGCTGCAAGGGCAGCACCACAGGTAGGTGCTGAGCCTCGGTGCTCACCTTCCCACCCTGCCCCCCCCTTATAAGCTAGCTGCAGAGGGGTCTTTGCACAGGGTGACCCCTGCCCTACCGCTGCCTGCAGTCCCTGGGTGGGTGGCACAGTCCCTGGGTGGGTGGCACATGCCCCCTCGGGAGCACTGGCATCTTGTCTCCTGTTCTGTGTCAGCTCCTTGGGATGGAAGTTCCAGCTGGGTTGGTGCAGCAGTGTTTGGAGCATGGCTGCAAGGTCTGGCAAGCTGCAGGGCTCCAGCCTGGCTGGCAGCATCTCTGCAGGCTGAGCTTCGCCGCTGGGGTTAGTCTCTTTGTGCTCCTCCGAGCAGAGTAGCTGTGGGTGCTGGTGCCTGTTGCAGCACCACCTCCTCATCCAGGTGGTGCTGGGCACAGCTGGGCCGAGCTCAGTGTCAGCCTGATGAGTTTCAGAGTGGAACTGTTTCACTTCCCCTCTCTGTCAGGGCTTTCCTGCTGGCAGGATCCTCTCCCGTGGCAGCAAACCCCATCCTGTAGGATTGCTGCAACGTTTTCCTTTCACCAAGCTGAAGTTACCTGGACCTGAAACACTGGAAAGGGTTGCCCAGGGAGGTTGTGGAGCACAGAAGCACAGAATGTGGTTAAAGGTAGTGCTCCACAACCTCCCTGGAGGTGTTCAGGACCAGGTTGGATGAGGCTTTGAGTGACCTCTTCTAGTGGGAGCTGTCCCTGCCTGTGGCAGAAGGGTTGGAACTGGCTGAGCTTTGAGCCTCCCTGGGAAACCTATGCCAGTCTCTCACCACCCTCAGCCTGTGCCAGTCTCTCACCACCCTCACTGCAAACAACTTCCTCACAGCCACTTTCCATCTCCCCTCTGCCACTCCAAACCCATTCCTCCTCCTCCTGCCCATCCCAAGCCCTTCTCAACAGTCCCTCCCCAGCCCTCCTGCAGCCCCCTGCAGACCCTGCCAGGCCACTCCAAGCTCTCCTGGAAGCCTTCTCCTCTGCAGGCTGCACAGCCCCAACTCTCTCAGCCTGTGCTCAGAGCAGAGCTGCTGCAGCCCTCTCAGCATCTTGGTGGCCTCCTCTGGACTGGCTCCACCACTTCCATGTCCTGCTTGTGTTGGGGGCTGCAGGGAGGTGGTGGAGTCCCCAGCCCTGGAGGTGCTGAAGAAACCTGTGGCTCTGGCACCTGGGGACAGGGTTTAATGTCTATGGTGGCCTTAGGCTGATGCTTGGACTTGATTCCTCCTCCTGCCATTCCCACACCATCTCAACAGTCCCTCCCCAGCCCCCCTGGAGCCCCCTTCAGACCCTGCCAGGCCACTCCAAGCTCTCCTGGAAGCCTTCTCCTCTGCAGAGCCCCAACTCTCTCAGCCTGTGCTCGGAGCAGAGCTGCTGCAGCCCTCAGGCAGCCTGAGAGGAACAACTCATGCTTGGGTTCCTTGTTCCTTCCTGCCAGCTGCTGATGCCTTGGGCCCCTCTCTGTCCCCAGGGTGCTGCTGTTCCCTCCCCTCTCCAGCCGCCTCAGGTACCTGATCCATCGCACCGTGGAGAGCCTGGATCTGCTGAGCAGCTTCTCGGTGGGAGAAGGCTGGAGGAGGAGGACTGTCATCTGCTACTCTGCTGTCAGGTGTGCTCTGGGACCTGCCACCCTGCTCCTCTTGCCCCTCCTGCCCTGGGGTTTTGTGGCACAGCCTCCCTGGGCAACCTGTGCCAGTGTCTCTCCCACCCTCACCCTCACCCCTCCAGCTGTGGCCTCAGCAGCGCTGAGCACAGGGTGGGCAGGATCTGATGCTTTTCCTCTTGCCTCTTTCCCCCCACACCCCCAGCCCCCTGCCTTCCTCAGCTCACACCTTGCCCTTCTCTTGCTGCCAGGCTGCCCACCGAGCCCAGACCCAGCGAGCAGAAGCCCAGCAGCAACCCCCCGCGGCTGCTCCGCCCTGCGCAGCCCTGGGGCCGGGGGGGCCGAGGCAGTCGGCAGCGGCACGGAGGGGACGTGCATGGGGACAGCCCTCGAGCCTGCGTGGGGTCGGGCAGGATCCAGAGGCCCCCCAGGAGGAAGCCAGACAAAGCCTTGTACGTCCCCAAGGCCATGCGCAGGAAGGCTGAGTGGGGCCAGCAGGAGAGCCCAGCGGCAGCGCGGCCAGGAGAGCTCTGCCCCGCAGCTGCCCTTGGGGATGCCCAGCAGGAGCTGGGCGAGGCTGAAGGTAGCTCGGATGGAGTCTCCTTGCCCCTCGGTGCGCACCAGGAGCCTGCTGAAGAGTGCCCTCGGGGAGGCAGCGATGGCAGCGGCGCTGAGCCTCCTGCGGGCGGCCCCGCGGGGGAGAGCAGCTGCGGGCAGGAGAGGCAGGACAGAGACTGCTCAGGTTCCCTTCCTTCTGTGCACGACAAAAGCCCAACTGCAGCTGAGGAGCAAGCTGGGAGCTGTGGCAGCGTTGTGAGCCCAGAGGGTAGCGAGGTCCTGTGCCAGCTGCAGCCTGAGGAGCAGCCCGGGCAGGATGGCAGTGCCCAGGAGCGTGGTGAAACCTCCTCCCCGTCGGAAGGTGCCAGCAGGAGCTGCTGCCTGGGCCCCGAGGGAGCAGAGCTGAGTGCTGCTGTGTCGCTGCTGCTGGAAGCCCAAGATAAGAGCTGTGCTGCTGCCAGCAGCCTGCAGACAGGTGCAGAAGTGTCCAAGGACTCTCTGAGTGCTGGCACACAGGAGGGAGCCTCCTCCAAACTGCAAAGCCAGGATCGAGAGTGCCCCAGGGGTGTCCAGCTGGAGGCTGACCACAACCCCCTAGAAGCCCCAAATGAGCCTTTGGCTGTGCCTGAACCAGAGCCATCAGCTGCTGAGGAGCAGAAGCAGCCCTGGGTGGATGCTCCTGGGCAGAACCAGAGTGGGAAGGTGCCTGTGGCAGAAGAGGAGGACAAGGAAGCTCCAGGCCTGTGGGATGAGCTGCATTTGCCTGCAGGAGAGAAAGAGCAGGGCAGAGGCAGCCCTGGGTGGAGCAGCCCCGAGGATGACTGCACTGCAGAGCTCCTGGCAGAGGTTTGGCCATGGGGGGAGACTTGGGAGGGCATTTATGGGGGCTCAGGGGCTGACTGGGGAAAGGTGGGAGGAGAGTCCCTGGGCTGGGGACAGGCTGAACCTGTTGGCAGGAGCATGGCCCCAAAAACTGTTTGCAGGGAGCAAGGTGGAGCTCTGTGAAGTGGAACCTGGAGCTGGTTGAGCAGAGCCTGAGGGGGTTGGGGCTGTTCAGGCTGGAGAGGAGAAGGCTCCCAGGGGACCTTCTTGTGGCCTTGCAGGATCTCAAGGGGGCTACAAGAAAGCTGAGGAGGGACTTTTGAGGCTGTCAGGGAGGGATAGGACTTGGGGGGAATGGAACAAAGCTGGAGATGGGGAGAGTGAGGCTGGAGGTGAGGAAGAAGCTGTTGGGCAGGAGGGTGGTGAGAGCCTGGCAGGGGTTGCCCAGGGAGGTGGTTGAGGCCCCATGGCTGGAGGTGTTTGAGGCTGTGTGCAGCCTGCTCTGGTGTGAGGTGTCCCTGGGCCTGGCAGGGGGTTGGCACTGCCTGCTCCTTGTGCTCCCTTCCAGCCCTGCCTGGTTCTGTGATTCCTTGGGGTTAATTTGGGGTTGCTTTGTTGAACCTTTCTCAGATCGTGGGGAACTTAACTGTGAAGGACATCAGCATTGAGAGGCTCAACTTGGACTATTCCAGCTATGGGAGTGCCCAGCTCAACGAGGGGGATTTTGGCCATGTCACTGAGATTTATGACTTCTCCCCATCCATGAAGACAGAGCAGCTGTTGGAAGTGTTCTCAGACTTCCAGTGAGTGCTTCAGGGGCCTGGGGGGCAGCAGTGGTCAGACCTGAAGGCACTACAGAACCTGCTTCACCTTCATGCCCTCCTCTCCTCCAGTTTCTGTGCCTTTAAGGATGTTTTCCTGCAGTTCATGCATGATTTAGGACCCAACCAGGTCCTCAGGGCTCTGCCATGCACCCACTTAGCAACCTGCAGGCTTCATAGAACCAGAATCAGGGACTGGGTTGGGTTGAAGGGACCTTTAAAGCTCATCCAGTCCAACTCCCTGCAGTCAGCAGGTTGGTGCCAGCCCCCAGCCCGAGCAGGTTGGTGCCAGCCCCCTGTCCAGAGCAGGTTGGTGCCAGCCCCCAGCCCGAGCAGGTTGGTGCCAGCCCCCAGCCCGAGCAGGTTGGTGCCAGCCCCAAACGACCTGAAGTGGTTCCAGGCCTGGGGCAGCTCCCACATCTGTGGACAACCTGGGCCAGGCTCTCCCCACCCTCGTGTCAAACATTTCTGCCTTCTCTCCAGTCTGAATCTCCCTCTCTGAGCTCAAACCATCCCCCCCTGGCCTGCCCCAACAGGCCCTGCTCAGAAGTCTGTCCCCAGCTCTTTAGGTCCTGAAAGGCCACCAGGAGAAGGTCTCCTTGGAGCCTTCTCCTCTCCAGGCTGAACAATCCCAACACTCTCAACCTGGCCTCACAGCTTGCAGTCCTCTGGCCCCTCTAAGGTCCCTTCCACCCCAAACCACTGCAGCATTCCCTGTTTCCATCCCCTTCCCCTCGTGGTGCCTGAGCAGAGTGGTTTGAACAGCAGCAGCTTTGCTCTCCAGAGGGCTCTGAAGGGTTTCCCTGTCTTGGGGGTTTGATTTCTCCTGAGTCAATCTTCTCCTGCTCTCTTCTGGTTCTGTTACAGTGAGAGTGGCTTCAAAATCCAGTGGGTGGATGACACACATGCCCTGGGGATCTTCTCCAGCCTGTCCACAGGTAGAGTGGCTCCATCCCTGGCTGGGCTTCCTCTGCTCCCTGCAGCCACTCTGCTTTGTGGTGTGCCTGCCCTGTGCTGCATGTGGGCTGAGCCCTTGCCCAGGGTGGTGAGGGAGCACCACAGCTTCCTGCCTGTGTGCTTGGAGAGCTGCAGTTGGCCTGGTGGAGTGGGAGGACAGCAGGATTTGAATTGGCCTGGGTAATGAGCTGGATGCATGTGGAGGGACTTTGTGCCCTGCTGTGCAGCTGGGAGTTAATTTTGGGGTCCTGCTTAGGTTTTTGTTTCTCCCCTCATGTAACTGGACAGAATTCCTGTGAGCCTGCAGTAACCTCCTGGGGACCCTGGGAGGGTGGCACAGAGGTCACTGAACCTCCTGGCAAAGTGACCTCCTTGGGGGTGAACACTCCCAGGCTCAGGGCAAAGCCATCCCAGGGGAGGCTTCCTTCCAGCAGTGTGTGTGGTCCAGAAGCTCCTGTCCCTTCCTTGGGTTTAGTCTAACAACAACAGCTTTGGCTTTTAGAAGAGGTTTATATTTCCTTGGGACTCTTCCTATGTGAGGAGCATGGGATGGAAACCTGAGGTGACCACAGTGAGTGCAGCTGTGGAGAGTAAGTCTTGAGGTTCAGCAAGTGCAAGGTCCTGCAGCTGGGTTGGGCCAGGCTGGGTGCAGAGTGGGTTGAGAGCAGCCCTGAAGGAAGAGGCTTGGAGGTGTTGGGTGCTGAGCAGCTCCCCAGGGGCCAGCAGTGCCCTCCTGCAGCCCTGAAGGAAGAGGCTTGGGGGTGTTGGGTGCTGAGCAGCTCCCCAGCAGCCAGCAGTGCCCTCCTGCAGCCCAGCAGGCAGCTGTGTGCTGGCTGCAGGCAGAGCAGTGTGGGCAGCAGGGCAGGAGAGGGGATTGTGCCCTTTGGCTCTGCTCAGACCTCACCTCCAGTCCTGCCTTCAGCTTTGCTGGCCCCAGGAGAAGGACACAGAAGCTGCTGGAGGGAGGCCAGAGGAGGCCACGAAGATGATCCAAGGGACCTGGGGGTGTGCAGCCTGGAAAGGAGAAGGCTCCAGGGGGACCTCAGAGCTGCTGCCAAGAGCTGAAGGGATCCTGCAGGGAGGCTGCAGAGAGACTTTTGCTGAGGGAGTCTAGAGCCAGGCCCAGGGGAATGGTTTGGAGCTGAGGCAGAGCAGGCTGAGAGTGGAGCTCAGGAAGAAGCTGTTGAGTGTGAGGGTGGTGAGAGCCTGGCCCAGGCCGCCCAGGGAGGCTGTGGCTGCCTTCTTCCTGGGGATGTTCAGTCCCAGGTTGCATGAGATGAAGCAGCTGAGTCTAGCTGAGAGGTGTCCCTGCCATGGGCAGGTTGGAGCAGCTGAGGTCTCTTCCATCCTTAGGCCATTCTCTGGCTGAGATGACAGCACAGCAGCTGCTGCAGCTCAGCTTTTCACTGCTCTTAGACCCTGTGCTGAGCTTTTTCTCCCCCTCAAAGCCACCAATATCCCCTCTCATTTCAGCACTCTTTGTTCCTTGCAGCATCTCAAGCCCTGGGACGTCGCTACCCTGCGTTAAAGATCCGACCCCTGATCCATGCCACGAAGCAGTCCAAAGCCAAGGCACTCCAGAGGCCAAGTAAGGCAACCTCTTGTCTTCATCACTACTACATTACTATCAGTAGTCCTGGGTTAGCTCTGTAGAGGAGCTAAGAACAAGTGTCTGAGTGGCTGGGGGTGAAAGGATTTGCTCCCACGCCTGAGTTAGGTCTGTACAGGAGGTAAGGAAACAGCAACCAAACCTTTTATCTGCCAGTCCTGTGCTTTAGCCCCAAACCTCTCCCTGAACCAGCACTAATTTACTGTTTCTTCACTCTTTTTCAACCCAGAACTCCTTCACCTTGCAAAAGAAAGACCTCAGACCGACACTGTGGTGGCCAAGAGGTTGGTGAGCAGGGCTCTGGGCTTGAAGAACAAGCAGCAGGCTGCTGATGGTGGCTCAGGCACGGATGTGATGCTGCCAGAAAGCTTGGAGCAAGAGGAATGAAACCATCCCAAGCTCAAAAACAGAGCAAAGATGTCTGGAGGAGGAGGAGGGCTGTGAAATTTCATCTGCATGCAGAACACTGTTTGAGTTGCCATGAGGATGTTCTCTCTTGGAAAGAAAAGGTTGGGAAGGGACAAAGTTTGCTGTTTAAATGAGAATCTTGAGCTCAAGAGCCAAGGTTGCTGTCAGCTCTTCCTTAGCATCTTGCCCTGCTCTCTTTTCATCTCATCCCTTGCAAATAGCAAGGATAAAGCCTGCTCTGGAAGCTTCAAATTCCATTAGGTTAAGAGAATTGGATCTTGGTGGTCAAACTTCAGCTGAGCATCTGCAGGAGGCACCAACAGAAAGAGCTGTTTAATGTTTACTTGGTTGTAATGTTACTGTTAAAGCTGTTCCCCAGCAGGGAGGAGCAGTGAATAAAGCAAGTTTCAGGGTTTGGGGGTTTTGCCTCCTCCTTTGCTTGATCTCTGAGGAGCCTGAGTGGGTTTGTGGCAGTCTGGGTGAGGAAATCATAGACTCAGTCAAGATTGGAAGGGACCACAAGGAGCAGCCAGCTCCAACCCCCTGCCGTGCCCAGGGACACCCTACCCTAGAGCAGGCTGCACACAGCCTCAGCCAGCCTGGCCTCAAACACCTCCAGCCATGGGGCCTCAACCACCTCCCTGGGCAGCCCCTGCCAGGCTCTCACCACTCTCCTGCTCAACAACTTCCTCCTCAAAGTGTCAGGCACAGCTGAGGAAAAGCAAACCCAAGCCTGGCAGTGGTGATTTTAGTCGGAGCCTGGTGTGAAGAGATGCTGCCAGCCCCCTCCTTGTGGCAGCTGCAGCAGAGCATCCACCACAGCTCAGGTTCAGCATCCTGAGACCAAAATGGAGTTGTCCAACTTAGAGAGTCAGAGTGTCAGAAAGGGTGGCAGAGAGCTCCAAGCTCACCCAGCCCAGCCTAGCCCCCAGCCCTGCCCAACCAACCAGAGCATGGCACTCAGTGCCCCAGCCAGCCTTGGCTGCAACACCTCCAGCCATGGGCACTGCACCACCTCCCTGGGCAGCCCATTCCAGTGCCAATCACTCTCTCTGCCAGGAGCTTCCTCCTCACCTCCAGCCTCAACCTGCCCTGCCACAGCTTCAGCCTGGGTCCCCTTCTTCTGGCCCTGCCTGCCTGGCAGCAGAGCCCAACCCCAGCTGGCTACAGCCTCCCTGCAGGCAGCTGCAGGCAGCAATCAGCTCTGCCCTGAGCCTCCTCTTCTTGTTAGCTTTAGCCACTGGCAGAAGTCACAGAACCATAGAATCAGGCAGGGTTGGAAGGGACCACAAGGCTCAGCCAGTTCCAACCCCCTGCCATGCCCAGGGACACCCTACCCTAGAGCAGGCTGCCCACAGCCTCAGCCAGCCTGGCCTCAAACACCTCCAGCCATGGGGCCTCAACCACCTCCCTGGGCAACCCATTCCAATGACAAATCACTTAGGAGGAGGCTAAAAACCTTCCCTAGATGCCACCACCTGGGCCAGAGGATAAAGAACAGGATTGCTCCTGCCAGGCTTTAGGAAAAGACTTTCTCACATCCCTGTGAGGTAGGTTCTGGAGAGCAGAAGTTAGATGGAACCATGGATTAGGTCCATTTAACCAATCCATGCTTCCATTTGGTTCAATCCCCACCTGGATTGGGGTCAGCTGTGAGCATCTCACTGACTTCAGCTGCTTGCAGAAGTCTTTTTTTTGTGCAAACACAAAGGAGCAAAACCTCAGCAGCAGGAAGGGTGAAGGAAAGCCCTAAGGTGCCAGGGAGGAGAAGCAGACAAATGGCAGCTAAAGCAGTTTTGGTTGTCTGGGTAAAACATCTTTTATTCAAGTAGCTGTGTCTGGAAGAAGGAGAGAATCAATTCTGTTAGCACTGTGTGTCCTCAAACAAACAGAGGCCACACTCTTAGCACCATTGTGAACTTCACACAGGTATGGGCTGGGCCAGCACAGGTCCAGATCCCTGCTGCTGAAAGCATGAAGTTACCTCTGTAAGGTACAGTGATGCTGCTACGATGCCTCCAACTCAATCCCATCTTTGGACCACAAGAGAGACTTTTAACCCAGCTTCCCAAAGCAACCTTTTTAGGTGTGCATAGGTGAAGAGCTTACTGTGCAGTGGGAATTCCCAAGCCACTGGACTCAGGAGAGCTGCAGAGGCTTCAAGGTGCTGCCTGCATGGAGCCCTGATTGATGGGCTGGGAGCAAAGAGTTCTGCAGGCTGCTGCGGGGAGTTGGTTCCCTGCGGCGTTAACTCACTCTTCAGCCTGCTTTGCCCAGGAGAAGCTGCTCCAGTTGGGGGTTGGGGTTTGGATTTTCCTGTGTTTCTTTGCTCAAATGGAGGAAGGAGGTGACAGCTGTGCTGAAGAAGAGGCTTCTGCATCAATGCTGCAGCCAAGCTTGAGTCAAAGAGCTTAAAAGACACCAAGATAAATGCCTTGAAGGAAGCCAACGGCGAAGACACATTGAGGGTGCTGCTGCCCAAACCAAGGCAAACTCTTGCTTGCTGCAGCCTGGAGCTGTGGCTGTGAGCAGAGAAGGTGCTGCAAAGTGCTGGGAGAAGGTTGGAATGGTGGAAGGTTGGAATGGTGGAAGGAAGTTGGAACTCTGAAGGGATGGAGCCAAGTGTTGAGCTTCAAAGCCTGCTCCTAACTACCTCAGCAGCAAGAGCCGAGAGCGCCAGGAGGCAGAGGGTGATCTGAACACCTAAAGTGGGGAGGAAGGCACCTGGGAGACAATAATTTACCTTGCTAATGAAGAGTTTTGATTGGTTTTGCTTGATTTGTTTCTTCTTTGTGCAGTGGTTTAGGGAAATCACTGAAGCAGGAGGCCCTGGCTTCGTTAAGTAGTGGGCTGGGAGGCGCCGCTGCTCTACCGGGTGCCCACCCTGTTATTTGTCAGTCCACTGAAGTGATCAAACTTCTGCTCTGTCTCCTCGCTGAAGGAGCCACCTGGGGAGTTGACAAAGAGAAGCACAGGCTTGAGCAGGAGGCAGCAGGGAGGCAGCTCACAGCAGGCTGCAGGGGCTTGCACCGCCTCTGAAATCCTAGAGCGGGTTGGAAGGGACCTTAAAGTGCCAACCCCCCTGCCGTGGGCAGGGACACCTCACACTAGGTCACAGCCTCAGCCAGCCTGGCCTGAAACACCCCCAGGGATCAGGCTTCTACCACCTCCCTGGGCAGCCCCTGCCAGGCTCTCACCACTTTCATGCTGAAGAACTTCTTCCTCAGCTCCACTCTAACCCTGCTCTGCCTCAGCTCCAAACCATTCCCCCTGGGCCTGGCTCTAGACCCCCTCAGCAAAAGTCTCTCTGCAGCCTTCCTGCAGGATCCCTTCAGCTCTTGGCAGGCAGCTCTGATGCCCCCCTGGAGCCTTCTCCTCTGCAGGCTGCAGAGCATCTTTGTGGCCTCCTCTGGCCTTCCTCCAGCAGCTTCTGTGCCCTTCTTCCTCTGGGGACAGCAGAACTGAAGGTGGGATTGGAGGCGAGGCAGAGCTGCTCCAGCCCTTGGAGCATCTTTGTGGCCTCCCTCGAGCAGCTCTGTTCTCCTTCTGCTGGGGCCAGCAGAGCTGGAGGCAGGATTGGAGGTGAGGCCTGAGCAGAGCCAAGGGGCACAGTGCCCTCTGTGCCCACCCTCCCCCTGCAGTCCCCCCCTCACCTATGTGGCAGTTGTACATCCAGATGCGCTGCCCATCGTAGCGGCTCCTGCACTTCATCACATTGTTGGAGTAATCTGACTCAGCCACCTCATAGTTGGGGTTGATGACAACCTGAGGAGTGAGGCAGAAGCACAGCATCAAAGTTCTGCACAGCTGGGCTGGGGATGACACTTCCTAATCAAGCAGGGACATGGAACTATTGGAGCCAGCCCAGAAGAGGCCACCAAGGTGCTGAGAGGGCTGCAGCAGCTCTGCTCTGAGCACAGGCTGAGAGAGTTGGGGCTGTGCAGCCTGCAGAGGAGAAGGCTTCCAGGAGAGCTTGGAGTGGCCTGGCAGGGTCTGAAGGGGGCTGCAGGAGGGCTGGGGAGGGACTGTTGAGAAGTTCTGGGAATAGCAGGAGGAGGAGGAATGGGTTTGGAGTGGCAGAGGGGAGACGGAAAGTGGCTGTGAGGAAGAAGTTGTTTGCAGTGAGGGTGGTGAGAGACTGGCACAGGTTGCCCAGAGAGGTTGTGGATGCCAGGAGGAGGGAAAATGGCTTTGAGCTGGGAGAGGGGAGATGAGGAAGGGAATTCTTGAGTGAGAGACTGGCACAGGTTGAGGGTGGTGAGAGACTGGCACAGGTTTCCCAGGGAGGTTGTGGAGCACAGAAGCACCCAATGTGATCTTTGATCTTTGATCACATTGGGTGCTTCTGTGCTCCACAACCTCCCTGGAGATGCTCAGCACCAGCTTGGATGAGCCCCTGAGTGACCTCTTCTAGTGGGAGCTGTCTCTGCCTATAACTGGCTGAGCTTTGAGCCTCCTTCCAACCTAAACCATTCAATGATTCTAAGATGGAGAAGAAAAATCTCTTGGCAGTGGCAAGCTCAGGGGAGGAGATGCCCAAAGGAAGCAGCTGCTTGAGTCCTGTCACACAGCAGCAGAGTCCTGCCACTGCTGCTGGAGAAGACAGAAGCCACAGCAGTGTCTCAACCCTTCCCCACCCTCCCCTCCTCTTTGTCCCCTGTACCTGGAAAAGGTAATCCCCTGGAGGGACGTCGGTGATGTCTATCCACTGGCAGTCGATGTCGTGCCTGTAGACATCCCAGCAGCCCACTGTGATGCCCTGCTCCCCAAAGTTGGCACATTCATACTGCTTCTGCACATCTAAACCACGGGAGAGAGAGGGGCAGAAGGTCTGGGCTCAGCCTTGGTGGGGCAGGAGGTGTCCCCTTTGCAGCCAGGTTGGGCTGAGAATGTCTCACCCACGACCAGGGCAGAGGGAGGCAGAGTTTTAGAACCAAGCAGGGTGGCAGAGAGCTCCAAGCTCAGCCAGCCCATCCCAGCCCCCAGCCCTGCCCAACCAACCAGACCATGGCACTCAGTGCCCCAGCCAGGCTTGGCTGCAACACCTCCAGCCATGGGCACTGCACCACCTCCCTGGGCAGCCCATTCCAGTGCCAATCACTCTCTCTGCCAACAACTTCCTCCTCACCTCCAGCCTCAACCTGCCCTGACACAGCTTCAGCCTCTGGCCCCTTCTGCTGGCCCTGCCTGCCTGGCAGCAGAGCCCAACCCCACCTGGCTACAGCCTCCCTGCAGGCAGCTGCAGGCAGCAATCAGCTCTGCCCTGAGCCTCCTCTGCTGCAGGCTGCACCCCCCCCAGCTCCCTCAGCCTCTCCTCACAGGGCTGTGCTCCAGGCCCCTCCCCAGCCTTGCTGCCCTGCTCTGGGCACCTTCCAGCACCTCAACATCTCCCTGCAATGGAGGAGCCCAGAACTGGACATAGCACTGCAGGGGTGGCCTGAGCAGTGCTGAGCACAGGGGCAGAACAAGTTGAGCTCCATGGAGCTGCCACAGACAGTGAGGAGCTGCAGGAGAAGTGTTTTGGGGTGAAATGGAACAATCCAGGGTAAGGAGCTGAAGTCTCAGCCTCTGGGACCTCCAGAGACCATTCCACACAGATGCCACCTCCAAGACTGGTTTCTAGCTCCTGCCAGGCCCCTTTCCAGCTATGCTCAGGACTCTGACAGCACCTCTGAAGCCATCACCTGTGTGGGGACAGCCCTGAACTGGCAGCAGAAAGGGCCCTGGGCAGATACCTGCTTCACATTCAGTGTCCTCCAGGCAGAAGCTGGCTTTGTGTCCTTCAGCCACCTTGGTCCCATTGAGGTTCAGCAGATCATAGTGGGTAAACACCTCCATGCTGTGGTAATGCCTGCAAGGCACAGAGAAGCAGAATCAGCTTTGGGATCCAGGGACCCAGGTTGGGTCAGTGGAATGAGGTTGATCAAGGTCAAGTGCTGGGTCCTGCACTTGGGGGTCACAAGGCCATGAAGGCTTCCTGGGCAGCAGGTTGTGGAGCCTCCATCTCTGGAGACTTCCAAGCCCTGCCTGGTTTTGTTCTTGTCTGACCTGCAGGGGATTGTAGCCCTGCTCTGGCAGGGGCAGCTGGACTTGGTGGTTGTGGAATCATAGAATGGTTTAGGTTGGAAGGGATCTCAAAGCTCAGCCAGAGCCACGAGGATGAGCAGAGGGCTGGAGCTGCTCTGCTGCGAGCAGAGCCTGAGGCAGTTGGGGCTGTGCAGGCTGAAGAGGAGAAGGCTCCCAGGGGACCTTATTGTGGCCTGCCAGGATTTGAAGGGGTCTACAAGAAAGCTGGGGAGAGACTTTTGAGGCTGTCAGATAGGGATAGGACTGGGGGGGATGGAACAAAGCTGGAAATGGGGAGAGTGAGGCTGGAGGTGAGGAAGAAGATGTTCAGCAGGAGGCTGGTGAGAGCCTGGCAGGGGCTGCCCAGGGAGGAGGAAGCCTCATCCCTGGAGGTGTTTGAGGCCAGGCTGGCTGAGGCTGTGTGCAGCCTGCTCTGGTGTGAGGTGTCCCTGGGCATGGCAGGGGCTGGGACTGGCTGAGCCTTGTGGTCCCTTCCAGCCCTGCCTGACTCCATGACTCCTGCATGACTCCTCTGTAACTCCTCCGTAACTTCATTACTCCTCTGTGACTCCTCTTTAACTCCTCCATCACTCCTCTATACCTCTTTTGTGCCTCCTCTATAACTCCTCTTTAACTGCTCCGTGCTTCCCCCGTCTCCCGCGGCGCAGCGCAGCGCAGTGCGGCCGGCGGCGGCAGTCCCGCACTGACCGGCAGCTGTCCCGCACTGACCGGCAGCTGTCCCGCACTGACCGGCAGCTGTCCCGCACTGACCGGCGGCAGTCCCGCACTGACCGGCGGCAGTCCCGCACTGACCGGCAGCAGCTGCAGTGACCGGCGGCAGTCGCATTGATCGGTGCAGAGCCGCACTGACCGGTGGCAGCTGCACTGACCGGCGGCGGCTGTCCCGCACTGACCGGCGGCAGTCACATTAACCGGCGGCCCCGCACTGCCCGGCGGCAGTCCCGCACTGCCTGGCAGCTGTCCCGCACTGCCCGGCGGCAGTCCCGCACTGCCCGGCGGCAGTCACATTAACTGGCGGCAGTCACATTAACTGGCGGCAGTCGCATTAACGGGCAGCAGTCGCATTAACCGGTGTCCCCGCACTGCCCGGCGGCAGTCGCATTAACCGGCGGCAGTCGCATTAACCGGTGTCCCCGCACTGCCCGGCGGCAGTCGCATTAACCGGCGGCAGTCGCATTAACCGGTGTCCCCGCACTGCCCAGCAGCAGTCACATTAACCGGTGTCCCCGCACTGCCCGGCAGCAGTCGCATTAACCGGTGTCCCCGCACTGCCCGGCAGCAGTCGCATTAACCGGTGTCCCCGCACTGCCCGGCGGCAGTCGCATTAACCGGTGTCCCCGCATTAACCGGCGGCAGTCGCATTAACCGGTGTCCCCGCACTGCCCGGCAGCTGTCCCGCATTAACCGGTGTCCCCGCACTGCCCGGCAGCTGTCCCGCATTAACCGGTGTCCCCGCACTGCCCGGCAGCTGTCCCGCATTAACCGGTGTCCCCGCACTGCCCGGCAGCTGTCCCGCATTAACCGGTGTCCCCGCACTGACCGGTGGCAGTCACATTAACCGGTGTCCCCGCACTGCCCGGTGGCAGCCACATTAACCGATGGCAGCCACATTAACCGGTGGCAGTCGCATTAACCGGTGTCCCCGCACTGACCGGTGGCAGTCACATTAACCGGTGTCCCCGCACTGCCCGGTGGCAGTTGCATTAACCGGTGTCCCCGCACTGACCGGTGGCAGTCGTGCCAGACCCAGGCGTGGCGGCCGTTCCTGGGGCGAAAGTCGGCCTGGCCGTTGTTGTGGATCTGCGAGGAGAAGCGCAGCAGGCGGCGGTAGCCCGAGGTCAGCGAGGTGTTGACGGCCGAGCTGGCCAAGCAGTTCTCCTCCAGGGCGCACTGCAGCATGAACATGGGTCTGTCCTCCAGGTAAGCTGTCTGCTCCACCAGCTCCGCGTTCAGCACCAGGTCGGGGGCAGCTGGGGGCGGGGAGGGAGGTGGAAAGAGGGAAGGAAGGTTTGAAAGAGCGGCAAAGGCTTCCTGAGGTTGGGTTGGAAGGAAGATGAAAGCTCATCCAGGTGCCAACCCCTCTGCTGTGGGCAGGGATAGCTCCAACCAGCACAGCTTGCTCAAGGTCTCATCCAAGCTGGTGCTGAACACCTCCAGGGAGGTTGTGGAGCACAGAATCAACATCTCCAGGGAGGTTGTGGAGCACAGAAGCACCCAATGTGATCTTTGATCACATTGGGTGCTTCTGTGCTCCACAACCTCCCTGGGAAACCTATGCCAGGGTCTCAGCACCCTCAACCTGTGCCAGTCTTTCACCACCCTCAGCCTCTGCCAGTCTCTCACCACCCTCAGCCTCTGCCAGAGTTTCACCACTTTCAGCCTGTGCCAGTCCAAGATGCTGTGGCTCTGTGCCACTGGAACAGCTCTTTGGTGTCTGAGCATCTAAACGTTGCAGGCTCATGAAGAGGTTTAAGTTGGAAGGGAGTTTTAAAGCTCATCCAGTGCCAAGCCCTCTGCCATGGGCAGGGGCAG
This sequence comes from Pogoniulus pusillus, assembly GCF_015220805.1. Lineage (NCBI taxonomy): Eukaryota > Metazoa > Chordata > Aves > Piciformes > Lybiidae > Pogoniulus > Pogoniulus pusillus. The sequence continues at coordinate 4,788,174 of NC_087305.1, read as the reverse complement.
CTCCCACCAGCCTGAGTTGCTCAAGGTTGCTCCATCCAGCCTGGCCTTGAACCCCTCCAGGGAGGGTGCACTCACAGCCTCCCTGGGCAGCCTGTGCCAGTGTCTGCTCACCCTCACTGGCAGGAATTTGCCTCCCTGGGCAGCCTGTGCCAGTGTCTGCTCACCCTCACTGGCAGCAACTTTGTCCCCATCTCCAGCCTCAATCTGCCCTCCTCAAGCTTCAATCTATTCCCTTTTGTCCTATCACTCCCAGCCCTTGTCAAAAGCCTCTCCCCAGCCCTCCTGAAGCCCTTTAGGTACTGGAAGCTTCTCTAAGCTCTCTCTGGAGCCTTCTCCAGTCTGGACAGCCTCAACTCCCTGAGCCTCTCCCCGGAGCAGAGGTGCTCCACATCCCTGCAGCATCCTGGTCCAGCGGTACCTATGAGAGGTGGGAGCCAATCCCTCCCTCAGCCCCCACAGGCAGCAATCTGCCACTGCTGTGCCACGTCCCAGGGTGGCGAAAATGAAACCAAGCCCTGAGCGACTCACTCTCTGAGCAGGACACCCCAGCAGCAAAGCGGCCACCTCCTCTGGGGCAGGAGACGTCAGCTCCGTCGTGGCGGCAGTGAGCCAGGGACATCTCCGTCCCCGAGCACTTGACGCCGCTCATCACCACGCTGTCAGCACTGACATCTCCGTGCCAATACCAAGTTTCCTGGGCAGAAAGAAAGGCATTTCAGACACCCCAGGGTTTAGTGGGTTCCTAGGGAGGGGATGTTCACCCCCTGGGACCTGTGTTGTCCTTCCAGGAAAGCCTAAGGAAAGAGCCCACACTCCTGAGGAGGTGGATGATGGAGGGGAGGAGAGCCCAAGCGCTGGGCAGCCTGAGGCTTTCCAGCCCCAGTCCCAGGCTGCATGCCCTGAAGATCTGACCAGTCCTCTCCCTGTTGCTGAGCTGCTCCCAATCCCTCTCTCTGGTTCTGAGCTGCTCTCAATCCCTCTCCCTGTTGCTGAGCTGCTCTCAATCCCTTTCCCTGATGCTGAGCTGCTCTCAATCCCTTTCCCCTGGTTCTGAGCTGCTCTCAATCTCTTTCCCTGGTTCTGAGCTGCTCTCAATCCCTTTCCCCTGTTGCTGAGTTGATCTCAATCCTTTTCCCTGTTGCTGAGCTGCTCTCAGTCCCTCTCTCTGGTTCTGAGCTGCTCTCAGTCCCTCTCTCTGATTCTGAGCTGCTCTCAATCCCTCTCTCTGGTTCTGAGCTGCTCTCAGTCCCTCTCTCTGGTTCTGAGCTGCTCTCAATCCCTCTCTCTGGTTCTGAGCTGCTCTCAGTCCCTCTCTCTGGTTCTGAGCTGCTCTCAGTCCCTCTCTCTGGTTCTGAGCTAGTTTTAATCTCTTTCCCCAGTTCTGAGCTAGTTTCAATCCCTCTGCCAGTTGCTGAGCTGGTTTCAGGCTCTGCCTGCTTTGAACCCAGCTGTGAACTCACTTTTCCACCCTGCTCTACCCATCCAGCTGACGAATTCATCCCTGGGCTGTTTCGAGCCATGGAGGCTGTGCCTTTGGGAGTGATGCCCAGAACTAAACCACATCTGCCTTGTGACAGCTGTGCACTGGGGAGGGCCACAAGTAAGCCCAGGGAGCAGGGGAGGGAGGCAGCAAGAACAGCCACGCTGGCGATGCCAGTCGAGAGGAGATGCTGGAGGAGAAGCAGGACTAAGGAGGTCTCTGCTCTGCCTCCTTTGCTTATGAAGGGGGATTCAGAGATGCTCAAACCCTCCTCCCTGCTCCTCTTCATCACCCAAGCTGTGAGTAGGACAGAAAATGAACTCTCCCCCCACCCCCAAGCCCCAACACAACATCCCCTGCCAAAACCAAGCACCCTACACCTTGGTGAAGCTGCAATTGCAAAGCTCTGGAGAAGAAGAGGGACGAAAGAAGTGTGTGGTGGGGGAGGGAAACCCACCCAAAGCCACCCAAACCCACCCAATCCCACCCAAATCCACCCAAACCCACCCCCATCAACCAGATCTGTGGGTGTCAGAGGTGGGAGCAGGTTTCCAGGGAAAGCTAAACCCTCCTGTCCCATCAGTCCCATTGCTGCAGGCTGTTTGGTAACCCTGACAGCAACCCCCTCCACACCCCCCCCCCAAGCCTGCCCTGCTTTGCACTCTGCAGCTTTATGCTGCTGGAGCTGCTGCAGCTGTGCCAGGCAAAAGAGCCCTTTCTGTGCTACAGCTAAAGGAAAAAGTGGCTTGGTTCTTGCTGGCCTCTCAAGGCTGTGCCAACAGAGGCAGGCAGCTGGAAAGAAGCTGTCCTCAGCCTTCCTGGGACGTGGCTGCCCTCAGCTCTTCTGCTCTGCCTGGCAGCCAGGCAGGAGAATCAGCTGCAGGCAGCAGCTGGCATGCAGGGGCTGCTGCAAGAGCAGAGTGGGCAGCTGCAGGCTCCTTGCTCCTGGGCATCTGACCCCAGTGTGTCCCTCAGGGGAAGGGAATCAGAGGATGATGAAGATGCTTTAAGGTCATCAAGTCCAACCTTCTACCCAGCACCACCATGGCCACCAAACCCTGTCCCCAAGGGCCATGGAGAGGTTGCTGCAGTAGCAGCATTGGGCAGCTGCAGGCTTCCAGCTCCAGAGCATCTGAGCCTTCATCAGGGTCTCTGCAGTTGATGCCTTGAGGCTGAGGGCTGTGGCCCTGCAGTTCACTGACAGGTTGAATCAGGCTGGAAGGGACCCTCAAGGCTCACCCTGCAGCCAGCAGGAACATCCCCAGCTAGAGCAAGTTGCTCACAGCCCCAAACAACCTGACCTGCAACAGTGCCAGGCATGGGGCAGCTCTGGCCTCTCAGGGCAACCTGGGCCAGGCTCTCCCCAGCCTCAGTGTAACGAAATTCCTTCCTTTTCCCCAGCCTATGGCCAGGTTGTGAGCAAACATTGCCCCCTCAGCCTGCAGACAGGTTGGGTTGTGAGGTTTGCAGACCTCAAACCTCAGGAGGTCCACAGGGGCTGGTGTAGGGTAGGAGGAAACCCTCTCTGTGCAAGCTGGGCCAGGCTCTCACCACCCTCACTGCACTGTCACAGAGTGCCAGGGGCTGGAAGGGACCTCCAGAGCTCATCTGTCCAACTCCCCCTGCCAGAGCAGGAGCACCCAGAGCAGAGCACACAGGGACACAGCCAGGCAGGGGTTGGATATCTCCAGAGAGGGAGACTCCACAGCCCCCCCTGGGCAGCCTGTGCCAGGCTTCTGCCACCCTCACAGGGCAAAAATTCCTCCTCCTGTTTCCATGGAACTTCCTCTGCCTCAGCTCCCACCCAGTGCCCCTTGGCCTGTCCCTGGGCATCACCCAGCAGAGCCTGGCTGCAGCCTCCTGCCACTCCCCTGCACACAGTACTAAACCTTACAGAGTCACAGCACCCTGCAGGCTGGCAAAGCCCCTCAGGGTCACCCAGCCCAACCTAGGACCTGCTCTGCAAGAGTCACCTTAAAGCATAGCCCCAAGCACCACACCCAAACGAGCCTCGAACACCCCCAGGGTGGGCGACTCCAGCACCTCCCTGGGCAGCTCATCCCAGCCCCTGACCACTCTCTCCTTTCCTAACGTCCACTCTAAACCTACCCAGCCTCAGCTTGAGGTCATCTCACATTCCTGAGCTCACCTCCTCTCCAAGCTGCAGGGTCCCAGCTCTACCTATCGACCCTTCCTCCCCCTCCTCCTCCTCCAGCAGCTCCCACCCGGGCTCGCCAAGGCCACCAGTGCCGAGGGGCGGGCAGGGGCACTCACCTGGAAGGCATGGCTGGCAAAGCCCAGCCCCAGCTGCCTGCACACCACCATGGCCTCCACGGTGCCCCAGCCGTCGCTGCAGACGGTGCCCCAGCTCAGTGTGCCGTTGCGCTCCGCCAGCACCTCCACCCTGCCCTCGTAGGGGTTGCGGCCACCGCTCAGGCGCAGCTGCAAGGGAGGCAAAGCTCCAGGTAGCAATCAGAGCCAGAGAGTCAGAGAACCAGAGCCAGAGAGTCAGAGAATCAGAGTCAGAGAATCAGAGTCAGAGAATCAGAGGCAGAGAATCAGAGGCAGAGAATCAGAGGCAGAGAATCAGAGGCAGAGAATCAGAGGCAGAGAAGCAGAGGCAGAGAATCAGAGAATCAGAGGCAGAGAATCAGAGGCAGAGAATCAGAGGCAGAGAAGCAGAGGCAGAGAAGCAGAGGCAGAGGCAGAGAATCAGAGGCAGAGAATCAGAGGCAGAGAATCAGAGAATCAGAGGCAGAGAATCAGAGGCAGAGAATCAGAGAATCAGAGGCAGAGAATCAGAGAATCAGAGGCAGAGAATCAGAGGCAGAGAATCAGAGAATCAGAGGCAGAGAATCAGAGGCAGAGAATCAGAGGCAGAGAATCAGAGGCAGAGAACCAGAGGCAGAGAACCAGAGGCAGAGAATCAGAGGCAGAGAATCAGAGGCAGAGAATCAGAGGCAGAGAATCAGAGGCAGAGAATCAGAGGCAGAGAACCAGAGGGTCACTGCACAGCTTGCAGCTGAAGAGGCACCTCAAGCACCACAGAGACTTGTGAGTGAGTGGAGCTCAAAGCTCAGCACAAAAGAGGACCTCCAGCCTTAGTCACCCTCCAGACCCAATGCTGATGGCAAAATCCACCCTGGGCAGGCAGAGGTGACACAGTTCCTGCTCACACACCCTGCACAGCAAACCAGGTGACCTTTAAAGGTCCCTTCCAACCCAAAGCTTTGTAGGATTCTCTCATGCTCCAGGGTGGAAACAGCTCCCCAGAGCCTCTCAGCTGCTCACCTGGTTCTGGAAACCCATGGCTGGAACATTGCATCTCACAGCAGCATCTTCTTCATGGTTGCAGCCCTGGGACTCTATGTTGAACTTGCAGTCTGTGAGGGACTTCTCAAAGCCTGTGCAGTCGATTTCATTCAGGTGGATTGGACCCATGCCTGGGGGAGGGAAAGAAGAAAAGAGAGCCCTGAGCCTCTGTCCTTGCTGCTGTGTGCTGAAGGGATGGCCAAGAACAGTTTGTTGTGTCACAGGCATAGAATGGGTTTGGGTTGGAAGGGGTCTCAAAGAGCATCTCATTCCAGCCCCCCTGCCATGAGCAGGGACACCTCCCACCAGCCCAGGTTGCTCCAGGGTCCATCCAACCTGGCTTTCAACACTGCCAGGCTTGGAGCCTCCAAAGTTTCTCTGAGCAACCTGTTCCAGTGCCTCAGCATCCCCCAGGGGAAGAGTTTCTTCCTCATGGCCAATCTCAATCCAGCATCTTCCAGTCTGAATCAGAGAATCACAGAGCCAAGCAGGCTGGCAGAGAGCTCCAAGCTCACCCAGCCCAGCCCAGCACCCAGCCCTGCCCAACCAACCAGACCATGGCACTCAGTGCCCCAGCCAGCCTTGGCTGCAACACCTCCAGCCATGGGCACTGCACCACCTCCCTGGGCAGCCCATTCCAGTGCCAATCACTCTCTCTGACAACAACTTCCTCCTCACCTCCAGCCTCAACCTGCCCTGACACAGCTTCAGCCTCTGGCCCCTTCTGCTGGCCCTGCCTGCCTGGCAGCAGAGCCCAACCCTACCTGGCTCCAGCCTCCCTGCAGGCAGCTGCAGGCAGCAATCAGCTCTGCCCTGAGCCTCCTCTGCTGCAGGCTGCACCCCCCCAGCTCCCTCAGCCTCTCCTCACAGGGCTGTGCTCCAGGCCCCTCCCCAGCCTTGCTGCCCTGCTCTGGGCACCTTCCAGCACCTCAGCATCTCCCTGCAATGGAGGAGCCCAGAACTGGACACAGAAGCCATCTCCCCTGGTCCTGCCTCTCCCTGTGTTTGTACAAAGTCCCTCCCCAGCTCTCCTGTTGCCTGCTCCAGCTACTGCAAGGCTGCTTTAAGGTCTTCTTGGAGCCTTCTCCTCTCTAGTCTGAACACCTCCAACTCTCCCAGCCTGCCCTCATAGCAGAGCCCTTTCAGCCCTGCTGTGGCCTCCTCTGGTCCCTCTCCATCAAGTCCCTGTACTGAGGACTCCAGAGCTGCCCCAGCACTGCAGGGGGGGTTCAGCAGAGCACAGCAGAGGAGCAGAATCCCCTCCTTGCCCCTGCTACTGGGGATCAGCCCAGGGCAGGGCTGGGGCTAGGCTGGCAGCACTCAGTGCTGCCTCATGCTGAGCCTCTCCTCCCCCAGCACCCCCAAAGTCCTTCCCCTCAGGGCTGCTCTCTCTAAATTGTCCTCACAAGTGGCCTCTAGAACTCAAACCACAGTGACCTCGGTGATTTCTTGCCCAAAGCAAGCAAAGAGCTGAAAAAAAAGGATTATTAACAACTGGAGCCTCCAGTTCCTTCCAGCAGCAGCTGGGATGCAGGCACAGAGGAGCCAGAGGAAAAGGCCAAGTTTCCATTCTTGCATAGCTCACAAGCTTCAGCTGAAGGAATTCACCAACCATGACCTTTTGGCTTTGTGTCTGTGCTGGAATCAGCTCCCAGGAGAGCTTTGACATTTAAGTGGGACACAGAGACCAAAAGAGGGCTCACAGGATCACCCCAGCACAAGGAGGACATGGAACTGCTGGAGGGAGGCCAAAAGATGCTCCAAGGGCTGAGGCAGCTCTGCTGTGAGCACAGGCTGAGGCTGCTGGGGGTGTGCAGCCTGCAGAGGAGAAGGCTCCAGGAGGACCTCAGTGCTGCATTTTGGCATCTGAAAGGGGCTACAGGGAGGCTGGGGAGGGACTGCTCAGAAGGGCTTGGGGGGCTAGGATGAGTGGCAGTGGTTTGAAGCTGGAGCAGGGGAGGTTTAGGTTGCACAGCAGGAGCAAGTTCTGCCCAGGGAAGGTGGTGAGGCACTGGCACAGGCTGCTCAGGGCTGTGGACGAGGTCCCATTCCTGGAGACATCCAAGCTCAGGCTCGATGCAACAACCCTGGGCAGCCTCCTCCAGCCGGAGGTGTCCCTGCAGCCTGCAGGGGGTTGGCCGAGATGAGCTCTGAGGCTCCCTCCCCACCCGACGCCATCCGCGAACCTCACTGCGGAGCTGCTGCAGATGCAGAGGCGAACGCAGAGCTCCGCAGCCAGGAGCATCCCCTGGGACACAGGAGCAGAGAGCTGAGCCTGGCCCAAAGCCTTCCCTTCCCACCCTCGCTGTGATGCTCCAGCTGCTGCAGAGGCTTCCCCAGGAGCTGGCAGCCCAGAGCACAGCCTGGCTGCGGCACCAGGGCAGCAGGGCAGCAAGAGGCTGCCACAGGAGGAGATGCTGTGGCAATGGGCAGGCTGCGGGAGGTGGCAGGGCACAGCCTGTTCCCTCCCTCATGTGGCAGCCTCTTCCCCCTCCACCATGCTTGGGCTGCTCCTTCCAGCAGCTGAGCCCAGCAGCAGCTTCCTGCATCCCACCCCAAGAGGCTTTCTGGGGATGATCCCAAGGGACAGGTCACGTTTTAGAGGCTTTCCAAGCCTCTGGCCAGCACCACTGTGCTGGACACGTGCTGGTGGTTTCCCTGCCCTCCCCTCCAAACCATCCTGGCCTGGAGGACGTTTCCCTCCTGCCTTGAAGTCTCCCAGTCGAGGATTTGGGGTTGTTTTCTTTAGGCTTGGCTTGTGGATCAGGAGGTGGTTGGGGAGAGTGTTCCTTAGGCTTGGAGTTAGCATTTTTGCCACTGTCTGGGATGTGAACCAGCTGCCCAAGGGAGGAAATCCAAACCCAACCCCTGCTTCAAGTGTCCTTCTGTTTACAGGGAGCTGAACTCATGCTCTGGGCATCTGAAGAGCAGATCCTGGAAGCATCTTTGCCAGGAACCTTCTAGCAATGTATTACACCATGGGGTGGATCTAGAGGAGGCCTAAAGAGAATTGGAGAGCAATGGAGGAGACAGCAAGGCCAAGGGGATGAGATTGGACAAGGCCAAGGGCAGGTTCTACACTTTGGCCACAACAACCCCAAGCAGCCACAGGCTGGGGCCAGAGTGGCTGAGAGCAGGCAGGCAGAGAGGGCCCTGGGGGTGCTGTGAGAGAGGAGCTGCAGAGGAGGCAGCAGTGCCCAGGTGGGCAGCAGAGCCAATGGCATCCTGGGCTGGCTGAGGAGCAGTGTGGGCAGCAGGACAAGGGAGCTGCTTCTGCCCCTGTGCTCAGCACTGCTCAGGCCACCCCTGCAGTGCTGTGTCCAGTTCTGGGCTCCTCCATTGCAGAGAGATGCTGAGGTGCTGGAAGGTGCCCAGAGCAGGGCAGCAAGGCTGGGGAGGGGCCTGGAGCACAGCCCTGTGAGGAGAGGCTGAGGGAGCTGGGGGGGTGCAGCCTGCAGCAGAGGAGGCTCAGGGCAGAGCTGATTGCTGCCTGCAGCTGCCTGCAGGGAGGCTGTAGCCAGGTGGGGTTGGGCTCTGCTGCCAGGCAGGCAGGGCCAGCAGAAGGGGCCAGAGGCTGAAGCTGTGGCAGGGCAGGTTGAGGCTGGAGGTGAGGAGGAAGCTCCTGGCAGAGAGAGTGATTGGCACTGGAATGGGCTGCCCAGGGAAGTGGTGCAGTGCCCATGGCTGGAGGTGTTGGAGCCAAGGCTGGCTGGGGCACTGAGTGCCATGGGCTGGTTGGTTGGGCAGGGCTGGGGGCTGGGATGGGCTGGCTGAGCCCTGAGCAATGCTGCCTTGGCAGGGGGTTGGGACTGGCTGATCTCTGGAGCTCCCTTCCATCCCCTCCCACTCTCTGTCGCCTTCAAGGCATCTCCACTGCCTCCCCAAGTCCTCTATTCCACTTCAGTCTCAAGACCCAAGAGACTCCCTTAGGGCAGAGACCAAACCTCTGCTGCCCAGAGCAGACTCCCTCTGCTCCCAGCCGCGCCGGAGGCTCCGGAAGGTGGAACAAAGCAGAGCTGGTCCTAGGAGCTCTCAGATGGCCTTACCTTGCCCAAGCCTTGCTCCTGTGATGGCTTCCTTGGCACTGCCAAAGCCCAGCTCTCTGCACACCACGCTGGCAGACACCAGGTTCCAGTTGTCATCACAAACTGTTCCCCACTCTCCATTCTTCAGCACCTCCACTCGCCCCTCGCCGGTGTTGGCTCCACCTTTCAGCCTCACCAGTGGCTGCTGCAAAGGCAGAGAGAGAGGAGTTGGCACTGCCCAGGAACGAGCAATTCCCTTCTCTGCAGCACCTGGCAGCAGGGGGAACTTGTGCCCCCCCCTCCAAAGTATTACCCCTAAGGCATCTCCAAACGACCACCACAGCGTGGGAGGCTAAAAGGGCTGGGTGGAGGTCTTGGACTTAGACCTTCAGAAGTCACTTCCTTGCTGTTGGGGTTCTGGGGAGTTTGTTGCCCCTCAGCTCAGCAGGAGGGGAGCACAGAGCCACCCCCAGCCTGCCCTGGGACATTTAGAGCTTCCTTCCCACTCAGACCATTCATGGAGTGGTAGAGGTTGGAGGGGACCTTCAGCGATCACCCAGTCCAAGCCCACCCCTGCCAAGGCAGCAGCAGCCAGGGCAGGGCACACAGGAGCACAGCCAGGGGCAGTAGGAAGCTCTGCACACAAGGAGACTCCACAACCTCCCTGGGCAGCCTGCTCCAGGCCTCCTGCACCCTCACACCAAACAGGCTTCAACTCCTCTTCAGGGTGGAACCTCCTGAGGTCCAGTTTGTGCCCCTTGCCCTTTGCCCCTGGGCAACACTGAAAAGAGCCTCCAGGGCAGTGTCTGGAGATGTTGCCTGGCACCTTCTCAGCTCCCACTCCTGAAGCAAGAGAGACACAGGGCTGAGGGCTGCAGCCAAGGGTGGCAGAACCCCCTCTGAGCCAGCACTAAGGACCTCCAGGTGCCAAGACCACCCCTCTCTCCTAGAGGACATCTGAACTTCCCTTGGCACCCAGGGGCACACTGAAGGTCCCTTGGCACCTGTAGGCTTACTGAAGGTCCCTTGGCACTTAGAGGCTCACTGAAGGTCCCTTGGCACCCAGAGGACACACTGAAGGTCCCTTGGCACCCAGAGGACACACTGAAGGTCCCTTGGCACTCAGAGGCACAGTGAACTTCCCTTGGCACCCAGAGGACACAATGAAGGTGCCTTGGCACCCAGAGGCTCACTGAAGGTCCCTTGGCACCTATAGGCTCACTGAAGGTCCCTGGGCACTTAGAGGACACATTGAAGGTCCCTTGGCACCTATAGGCTCACTGAAGGTCCCTTGGCACCTAGAGGCACATTGAAGGTCCCTTGGCACCCAGAGGCTCACTGAAGGTCCCTTGGCACCCAGGGGCACATTGAACTTCCCTTGGCACCCAGAGGACACATTGAATTTCCCTTGGCACCCAGAGGCACAGTGAACTTCCCTTGGCACCCAGGGGCACACTGAACTTCCCTTGGCACCAACCCACCCCACTTTTGCTGCAGCTTCAGCTGTTCCTCCCCACTCAGCACTGCCACCACCACCACCACTAAGCCTCTCCAGGGCTGCTTTCCAGCAGCCTTCTGCACATCTGAAGAGGTTTTGTTAAGCTCCACTCAGCCCTGTCCTTGCTGGACTGCCCAAGCAGAGCTCCTCAGCCTGTCCCGAGTCCCTCAGGGCATTTCTTTGCAGAGGGGAAATGCCAGCTTGGACCCTTTGCACTTCCTGGAAAGAACCCAGCAGTGCTTAAGTGGCTGTGAAACTGCAAAGCCCAGCAGCAGCTGGGCAGGAGTTCAAGTGGCTTGGCCAGAGGAGCTCAAACAGAAACGTGACAGATGGATTTGCTTGCTGCTTGCTCTCAGCCCTGCCAGCTGCAGCCACCAGCCACTCTCCCACCCTCTAGAGCCTGTAGGCAGAGGCTCAGCATTGGCAGGGGCTCAGCTGGGCTTGTAGGGAGAGGAGGAGTGCAAAGAGGAAGCAACAAGGTCGGCATGAACCAGCAGTGTGCCCTCATGGGCAAGAAGGGCAATGGGCTCCTGGGGGGCATGGAGAAGAGTGTGGGCAGCAGGGCAGGGGAGGGTCTGGTGCCCTCTGCTCTACCCTGCTGAGGTCACAGCTGCAGTGCTGGGGCCAGGTCTGTGCTGCCCAGGGGCAGAGGGACAGGGAAGGGCTGCAGAGAGTCCAGGGCAGGCTGGGCAGATGCTGAGGGGCCTGGAGCAGCTCTGGCAGCAGCAAAGGCTGAGCCCTGGGGCTGAGAGCCTGCAGGAGAGCAGCCCCAGAGGGCATCTGAGCAGTGCTGAGCAAGAGCTGAAGGAGCTGTGGGGGGCAAGAGGCTGGGGCCAGGCTCTGCTGAGCGATGCCCAGTGCCAGGCCAAGGGGCAAAGGGCACAGAGTGGACCCCAGGAGGTTGGATGTGAAGAGGAGGAGGAAGTTGTTTGTTGTGAGGGTGCTGAGGCCTGGAGCAGGCTGCCCAGAGAGGCTGTGGAGCCTCCTTGTGTGCAGAGCTGCCAACCCCCCCTGGGCACTGTGCTGCTGGGCAAGCTGCTGGGGGTGCCCTGCTGGGGCAGGGGGGGCTTGGCCTGGGCTGCTCTGCAGAGCTCCCTTCCCACCTCACCATGCTGGGTTCTGGGCTTTGCCCCAGAGCTTGGAGATTTCAATTCCTCTCCTTCCTTACCCCCTCCCCACCCCACCATGTGCTGGCATCCTGTGACATCTGCACAACAGCTGCTTCCTGCTGCCAGGACACACATCTTGGGGCCCTGCAGCTGAGGACTGATGAGGAAGTTGCATCCCTCAGGCTGTTCCCACAGGTTGCAGTTTGCTTCCCTGCTCACCTCCTGCCTGAAGGCTTTTCGGAAGCCACTGTGGCTGCTGGGGGCAAAGGCTCGGCCTGGGACACAGCTGACAACTGCAGGCATCCCATTGCCACAGGTCGTGTTCTTCTCTGCATCCACCTGGAGGTGATTGCCCAGCTTGCAGCTGGAGATGTGAGCTTCATTGCCACTGCAGTCCATCGAGTAAGACCAATAATGCTGCTTCCTTCTGCTGGCAAACATCCTGCAAGGAGGGACAGAGAACAGGGCAAGGAGCCTCAGGAGCCCAGGGGGAAACTGCCCTGGCAGAGCTACAGCTGGGGAAGGACAAAGGTGTGGAGGTCAAATGAGGGTGATGAGCATCAGCTGAAGGCTGAGCCATCCACCCACACAAGGACCCTCTGCTGGGTGGCACAGGTCAGAGCCCACAGTGCAGCCTGGGCAGCAATCCTGCTCCTGAAGGAGAGGCACACAGCAGATCCCTGCCCTCTGCAGGGCTCAGGCAGTGTCCAAATAGTGCAAATCAGAGAGAGGGGCAGAAGGTCTGGGCTCAGCCTTGGTGGGGCAGGAGGGGTCCCCTTTGCAGCCAGGTTGGGCTGAGAATGTCCCACCCACGACCAGGGCAGAGGGAGGCAGAGCTTTAGAATGATGGAACCAAGCAGGCTGGCAGAGAGCTCCAAGCTCAGCCAGCCCAACCCAGCCCCCAGCCCTGCCCAACCAACCAGACCATGGCACTCAGTGCCCCAGCCAGCCTTGGCTGCAACACCTCCAGCCATGGGCACTGCACCACCTCCCTGGGCAGCCCATTCCAGTGCCAATCACTCTCTCTGCCAGGAGCTTCCTCCTCACAGACAGCCTCAACCTGCCCTGACACAGCTTCAGCCTCTGGCCCCTTCTGCTGGCCCTGCCTGCCTGGCACCAGAGCCCAACCCCACCTGGCTACAGCCTCCCTGCAGGCAGCTGCAGGCAGCAATCAGCTCTGCCCTGAGCCTCCTCTGCTGCAGGCTGCACCCCCCCAGCTCCCTCAGCCTCTCCTCACAGGGCTGTGCTCCAGGCCCCTCCCCAGCCTTGCTGCCCTGCTCTGGGCACCTTCCAGCACCTCAACATCTCTCTGCAGTGGAGGAGCCCAGACCTGGACACAGCACTGCAGGGGTGGCCTGAGCAGTGCTGAGCACAGGGGCAGAAGCAGCTCCCTTGTCCTGCTGCCCACACTGCTCCTCAGCCAGCCCAGGATGCCATTGGCTCTGCTGCCCACCTGGGCACTGCTGCCTCCTCTGCAGCTCCTCTCTGCCAGCACCCCCAGGTCTCTAGGTCCAACTTGACCGTTTGCTGCCCTCTTGGACTGCAGTGCCACAGAAGGGGAGCAGAAGGAGCTTTACACACTGGAAAGGACCTGGAGCTGCCTTCATTCATTGCTGCTACTCCACACCCGGGCAGCATGGAGCAGCTCTGCCCCTGTCCATGTGCTCAGAGTGGGAGTGAGACCCTGCAGGAGCATTTCCAGAGGGCTTTCTCCACAGACACGTGCAGGGGGAGCAGACAAGAAACAGCCTGGCTGGGATGCCTCAGAATAGCAAACAATGACCTCACCCTGGAAACTTCATGAGGCATCAACATCTGGTTGCTATTAACAGCCCCTGGTAAGCTGGGGGGAAGGAGGCAGAGAGTGAGGAAAGAGAGGCAGAGAGAGGGGAAAGAGGCAGGCAGAGAGGGGAGAGAGAGAGGGGAAAGAGAGGCAGAGAGAGGGGAAAGAGAGGCAGAGAGAGGGGAAAGAGAGGCAGAGAGAGGGGAAAGAGAGGCAGAGAGAGGGGAGAGGCAGAGAGTGGGGAAAGAGAGGCAGGCAGAGAGGGAAGAAAGAGGCAGGTAGAGAGGGAAGAAAGAGGCAGGCAGAGAGGAGAAAGAGAGGAGAAAGAGAAGCAAAGAGAGGGGAAAGAGGCAGAAAGGGGAGAAAGAGGTAGAGAGGAGAGAAAGGGGCACAGAGAGGAGAAAGGCACAGAGAGGGCAAAGAGAGGCACAGAGAGGGGGGAAAGAAGGGAATGAGGAGAAGGAGGCAGAGCGAGGGGCAAGAGGAGAAAGAGGCAGAGGGGAAAGCTCCAGCTCGTTTTCCTAGGAAGAGAGAGAGGAAAGGAGGAGGCTGCAGGATGATCCTTGCAGACCCCCACTCAGGGCATCCCTGTGGGTGCCTTTGCAGCCCTCCCCTCCCCAGGCAGTCCTAGGCCAAGCTGGAGTCCAAAGCGTTTCTGTTGGTGGGAGAAGATGAAGCTTCATCACCCCAGCTTTGATCCAAGCCCCAGGTGAAGGCCAAGGGCTGCTGGAAGGGTTCAGCTAAAGGAACCTTGCTATGGAAATGCCTCTGAGGGGACTCAAGGAGCAGAAGCCAAATCCTCACAGGCATGCCAGGGAAATCACCCCCAGGAGGAGCAGGAGCTGGAGCTGCTCCCCAGGGGGGTGAGCAGGAAGCTCCTACCCTTGAGAGGTTCTCCAGGCACTGACTGAAGGCAACAATTCTGCTGCCCTCAGGCTCAGGGAGGCAGGAGAGAAGCCAAAACTGCCAGCTCCTGCCCAAACCCTTCAGCCCTAAGCTTTGCTAGGGGCAGCCCAGCCCAGGAGGAGTTCTGCTACAGGCACAGCAGTGATGAACTGCCCAAACTCCTGATGGCCAGGAGCAGGCTGGTTACACTGGGAGGTGCTCTCTGGGATGCCTTGGGATGGAGCATCCTGGAACTGCTGAGATCCTGCATCCATTTCTTTGCCAGGTCCTGCAAGGATCTGCCTGGGAGGCTTTGAGAAGGCTTCGGCTGTGGCGCAGGAGGCTTCAGGTCCAGCTCAGGAGGCTTCAGGTCTGGTGTAGGAGGCTTCAAATCCAGTTCAAAGGGCTTCAAGTCCAGCTCAGAAGGCTTCAAGTCCAGCTGTGGAAGGCTTCAGGTCTGGCTCAGGAGGCTTCAAGTCCAGTCCAGAAGGTTTCAGGTCCAGCTCTCTGCCTTAGCCCTCTCCAGTCCAAAGCTTCCACTCTCCCTCAGAATCCATCAGGTCCCCTTGAGAAGCCATCAGGTCCCCTTGAGAAGCCATCAGGTCCCTCTGAGAAGCCACCAGGTCCCCTTGAGAAGCCACCAGGTCCCCTTGAGAAGCCATCAGGTCCCTCTGAGAAGCCATCAGGTCCCTCTGAGAAGCCACCAGGTCCAACTCTCTCCCTTAGCCCTCCCCAGCCACAAACTTCCACTCTCCCTAGCAGCAGATTGGATTCAGTTCTATTCCCCTTTCCCCAGCAGAGCAGGAGCTGGGAGGAGGAGCTGACAAGTGGTGCCTATAGAAGATGCCTTTGAAGAGGGAAGATGGAAACAAGGCTGAGATTTGTTGGACTTCCTACCATAAATCCTGCTGTCAGCTTCAGAGCCTGAGCTACATCCAGGAATAAAAGCCTGGCTCTGGGACAAGGATGAACTAAGTTGTTTTCTTGCAAGCAGGACCCATCTGCAAACCATTTCACCTCCCAGCACTGTGCAGAAGCAGAGGAGCAGCCTGCTCAGCCTGGAGCTTGTGGGGAGTGGGATATGGGAAAGAGGAACTCATGGCCAGCAGAAACCTGAGCCCAGCCCAGCTGGAGGATGGTGTTAAAGGCAGTGAGGAGACCATTTCTGAGCCTTCAGACTCAGAGAAGCACAGAACCAGGCAGGGTTGGAAGGGAGCACAAGGAGCAGCCAGTGCCAACCCCTGCCATGCCCAGGGACACCTCACACCAGAGCAGGCTGCACACAGCCTCAGCCAGACTGGCCTGAAACACCTCCAGGGATGAGGCTTCCACCAACTCCTGGGCAACCCCTGCCAGGCTCTCACCACCCTCATGCTCAGCAACTTCTTCCTCACCTCCACTCTGACTCTCCTCATTTCCAGCTCTGTTCCATCCCCCCCCAGTCCTATCCCTCCCTGACAGCCTAAAAAGTCCCTCCCCACCTTTCTTGTAGCCCCCTTCAGACACTGCAAGACCACAAGAAGGTCTCCTCAGAGCCTTCTCCTCTCCAACCTGTGCTGTCATCAGCCTCCACCACAGACCTGCCTCTTTCTGCTCTGCTCCCTAGCAGGGACAACCTTAAAGCAGATGCAGAAAGACTTAAGTGAAACTTGGCCTCGTTTCTTTCCTGATCTAGAGAGCAAAAGAAAAGCCTCAGCAGGTCAAAGGGGAGAACTGAGTCCTCCAGGCAGGAGCTGAGCTTTTCCTGCCTGCTCCTTTTGGCCTCTGCAGTTGCTATTTCTGCAGTCTCCCCCTGGAGCTGGCTGGCCAAGCTTCAGCTCCTTCACTGCTGAGGTGTTGAACGATGGAAGAGGTCCATGGGCTGGAAAAGCATGAAGCTACAGAGCAGAGCAGCACGAAGAAGTCATGGAACCATAGAGTCAGGCAGGCTGGCAGAGAGCTCCAAGCTCACCCAGCCCAGCCCAGCACCCAGCCCTGCCCAACCAACCAGACCATGGCACTCAGTGCCCCAGCCAGCCTTGGCTGCAACACCTCCAGCCATGGGCACTGCACCACCTCCCTGGGCAGCCCATTCCAGTGCCAATCACTCTCTCTGCCAGGAGCTTCCTCCTCACCTCCAGCCTCAACCTGCCCTGCCACAGCTTCAGCCTCTGGCCCCTTCTTCTGTTGCTGGCTGCCTGGCAGCAGAGCCCAACCCCACCTGGCTACAGCCTCCCTGCAGGCAGTAATCAGCTCTGCCCTGAGCCTCCTCTGAGGAAAGGGAAAAGGAAAAGGAAAAGGAAAAGGAAAAGGAAAAGGAAAAGGAAAAGGAAAAGGAAAAGGAAAAGGAAAAGGAAAAGGAAAAGGAAAAGGAAAGCCCAAGCAAGCATTTTCCATCCCAGCCCTGTGATTCTCTCACCTCTTAGGTCAGGACCCACCAAAACCCTCCAACTGCTCCTCTTGCACCAAGTCGAGGAGCAAAACCCTTCCCCTGCCCGCTGCAAGGAAATGCTTTGACATCCCAAATGTTTACACAGGAGAAGGGGGGAAAAAAACCCCAAACCCTGATCTGAAGGAATGAGGCAGCCCAGGGGAGGGGAAGTGAGGGCTTAGATTCTCCTCCCTCAAGGTCTCCACTGCCCTCTGAGGGTTTGCATCTCAGCACAGGGCTCCAAGCGCTCAGATGCAGAGAGAGAGAGAAGCAGGCTTGGGGGGGCTCACCCAAAGCTCTGCTCTTACTTGTAGACATTGGTGTTGTATTTCCTCTCACTGGGGAAGCCAAACATGCCACAGACCACTCGGGAGTTTTTCATGCTCCAGTGCTTGTCACATATCTGCTTCCAGGTCCCTTCATCCTTCACCTCCACGTAACCCTCCGTGACCGGCACTCGCTTGCGGTAGGTGGCCAGGATGGGTCGGATCCTGATGTCCTCCACTTGGATGTTCATGTTCTGCAAAGCAGGAGAGTGAAGGCAGAAAAGGCAGAGCCAGGATGAGAAGGGGTTAGGTTGGAAAGGGAGGTCAAGGATCAGTCAGTTCCAGCCCACTCTGACATAGGCAGAGACACATCCCGCGAGGAGAGGTTGCTGAAGGTCTCATCCAAGCTGGTGCTGAACACCCTCCAGGGAGGTTGTGGAGCACAGAATGAGGAAGGGAATTCTTGAGAGTGAGGGTGGGGAGAGACTGGCACAGGTTGAGGGTGCTGAGACCCTGGCACAGGTTGCCCAGGGAGGTTGTGGAGCACAGAAGCACCCAACGTGATCTTTGATCACGTTGGGTGCTTCTGTGCTCCACAACCTCCCTGCAGGTGTTCAGCCCCAGGCTGGATGAGACCCTGAGTGACCTGTTCTAGCAGGAGATGTCCCTGCCTATGTCAGGGACAGCTGGAACTGACTGATCCTTGACCTCCCTTCCAACCTAACCCATTCTATGCTACTCCAAACGCTGGCAGGAGCTCAGGGAAGCAGAAGCCCTGGCAAGGAAAAGCTTTTGGGGCTCTCACAAAACCACTGAACATCTCTTCCCCTGCCTCTGGGGTCCCTGTGTGCTGACATCAACATTTCAGTACATCCCCAAGCCAAATTCCTCCTCCAGCTGAAGCCTTTGCTTGGAACAGCAAACTGAGTCATGGGGGTTGGGATGGATTTCACATGCAGAGCCTACGTGAGGGCACTTCACAACCCATCCTTGCAGGGACCTAAGCCCAGAAGCTAAATGCTGCCTGGAAAACAAAACAGCTTCTGTGGCAAGCAGCTTGCCAAAGAGCTACTGAAAACGTTCAGAGCTTGCTTTGCAAGTCCAAAATGTAGGAGCCCCAACCTGGTTGGGCTGAGAGTTACGTCAGGACTCAGGAATCCTCCTCCCTCCTCCCCATCCCCTGCTCAGATTCAATCGCTTGGAAGTGGGGGGGGGGGGGGATGCCCAGAGCTTTAAAAGGGGCATGGGCCTCTGGTGAGGGTTGGGCAGCACAAGGAGGTATTGAGGTCAGGGAAGGCAGAGGAGGACGTGCAGAGTCCTGCAGCTCACACGTGGCTCGCCCATCCTCCAGATGCTGCGCCCACGCTGATGCAGCTACCAGACCGTGGGCACTGAGGAGCCAGCTGGGGAGAAGGAGCTGGCTGGGGCAGGGAGAGGGGCAGCAGCTCCTCCTCACCCACTGCTCTGCCCCCAGCCCCTTGGGGAAGTCACTGAAAGGGGTTTTGATTCACCTCAAGGGCTTCTGGTTCCACTCACCTAAAGGGGATCTCATCCCTCCCACCTAAGGAGTCCTAATTCCTCTCTCCCAAAGGCATCCTAATTCCCCTCACCTAAAGGGGTCCTAATTCCCCTCACCTAAAGGGGTCCTAATTCCCCTCACCTAAAGGGGCTCTCATTCCCCTCACCTAAAGGGGTCCTAATTCCCCTCACCTAAAGGGGTCCTAATTCCCCTCACCTAAAGGGGTCCTAATTCCCCTCACCTAAAGGGGCTCTCATTCCCCTCACCTAAAGGGGCTCTCATTCCCCTCACCTAAAGGGGCATCCTAATTCCCCTCACCTAAAGGGGCATCCTAATTCCCCTCACCTAAAGGGGTCCTAATTCCCTTCACCTAAAGGGGTCCTAATTCCCCTCACCTAAAGGGGTCCTAATTCCCCTCACCTAAAGGGGTCCTAATTCCCCTCACCTAAAGGGGTCCTAATTCCCCTCACCTAAAGGGGTCCTAATTCCTCTCTCCCAAAGGCATCCTAATTCCTCTAACCTAAGGGGTCCTAATTCAAATCTCTCCCCCAAAGGGGTCCTAATTCCTCTCTCCTAAGGGGTTCTGATTCCTCTCACCTAAGGAGCTGTGATTCTCCTCACCTAAGGGGTCCTAATTCCTGTCTTCCAAAGGGGTCCTAATTCCTCTCACCTAAGGGGTCCTAATTTGAATCTCTCTCCCAAAGGGGTCCTAATTCCTCTCTCCCAATGGGTCCTAATTCCTCTCACCTAAGGAGTTCTGATTCTCCTCACCTAAGGGGTCCTCATTCCTCTCACCTAAAGGGTTCTAATTCCTCCCACCTAAGGGGTCCTCATGCCTTCCTTTTCACTCTGTTCCTCTTTTTCTTCCCTCCCCTGTGGCTGAGGCTCCATCCCTGCAGCCATTCCAGACCAGAGGTGCCCCTGAGCAGCCTGCTCCAGCTGGGGGTGTCCCTGCTGCCCGCAGGGAGGTTGGACAAGAGACCTTTGAGGATCCCTTCCAAGCTGATGCAATCTGGGAACCTGTGAATCCACTTGGATTGAGCATGGCCTGCTGAAGATCCAGAGCCTGCTGAAGTCCCCATCCCTGGAGGTGTTTAAAAGGAGAGTGGATGAGGCACTTAGTGCCACTGGTTGGTTCATTAGAAGGTGTTGGGTGATAGGTTGGACTCAATGACCTCAAAGGTTCTTTTCCAACCTGGTTAATTCTCTGACTCTATTGAGAAGAAGAGGCCCAAGGAGAGAGCCAAAGCTTCCAAGTGCACTGGAGAAGCACAGGAGAGGAGAGCAAGCAGGCAGAAGATGTGCAGTGACAGCTGGAAGAGGCTGAGACAGCCTGAAGTGAGGTTCTCCACCTGTGTCTGCAGGGCACATCCACCCTAGATCGAGCCCTGAGCATCTCTGCCACACATCAGCCTCAGCCTCACCACACAGTGAAGTGCAAGCAGGAGACTTTCCATGCCAGACCTGAGCAGCAGTGTGCTGGAACCCACCTGTGGCTTTCACTTGACAGCTGCTTCCATCCCACTGGAATTTAGGCAGGTCAGAGGCCACAGTCCTCGGCAGGGTGGAGGAGGAGAGTGTTTGGCTGCCAGGGTGACCTCACACTCAGCAGGGGTGGCCAAGGTGGCTGTGCTTCGTGAGGAAGCTGCATGACAGCTCCTGCTCACCCCACATGAACCATGCAGAGTGCTCCAGAGGAGAACCTCTGCTCTGAGGACAGGCTGAGAGACCTGAGGGTGTTCAGCCTGGGGAAGAGAAGGCTCCAAGGATAGCTTAGAGAAGCTTTCCAGTACCTGAAAGGGCTGCAGGAGAGCTGGAGAGGGACTTCAGACAACAGCCTGGAAGGACAGGGTGAGGGGGGATGGCTTCCAGCTGGATGGAAATTGGATGTGAGGAAGAAGATGGTGAGGCACTGGAACAGGTTGCTCAAAGGAGCTGTGGAGGCTCCAAGCCTGGAAGGGTTCAAAGCCAGGTTGGGTGAGGTGTTGAGCAGGCTGACCTGGGGGGCTCTGACCTGGTTGGTGTTCTTCAAACCACTCAACCTGCCCCTGCCTTGGCACTTGTGCATGGTGACCAGCAAGGGCCACCCAGTCCAACCAGTGAGTGGAGAAGACACATCCAGACCAGCTCTGGGCTCCTCAGCCTTCCCCATGGTGTGGACTGGGGGGAATGGAGCAAAGCTGGAAGTGAGGAGGTTCAGATTGGAGGTTTGGTTGGGTGGTTTGGGTTCTTTTTTTCATCCTTTAACCTTCCAACACCAACGTGGAGAGCAGCTTGGGCTGATGGAGAAAACAGACTCCTCACAAAGCCCCAGCAGCAAACAGTCCTTAATGGCTCCAGCAGAGCTCTCTCACATCAGGCTCTGCAGGCTGGGGCTGGCCACGTGGAGACAAACTCCTACAGCAGAGCTGTCACAGCCACCAGGGAACCTCAGCCCTGAAAGCTCTGCTTAGGCTCACACTTCCAGCCAGGCTCTGGAGCCACAAGAGGGAAGGTCATGGAATGGTTCAGGCACAGAGCTGGACACAGGCACCCCTGGAGTGCTGTGTCCAGTTCTGGGCTCCTCCATCCCAGAGAGATGTTGAGGTGCTGGAAGGTGCCCAGAGCAGGGCAGCAAGGCTGGGGAGGGGCCTGGAGCACAGCCCTGTGAGGAGAGGCTGAGGGAGCTGGGGGGGTGCAGCCTGCAGCAGAGGAGGCTGAGGGCAGAGCTGATTGCTGCCTGCAGCTGCCTGCAGGGAGGCTGTAGCCAGGTGGGGTTGGGCTCTGCTGCCAGGCAGGCAGGGCCAGCAGAAGGGGCCAGAGGCTGAAGCTGTGGCAGGGCAGGTTGAGGCTGGAGGTGAGGAGGAAGTTGTTGTCAGAGAGAGTGATTGGCACTGGAATGGGCTGCCCAGGGAGGTGGTGCAGTGCCCATGGCTGGAGGTGTTGCAGCCAAGCCTGGCTGGGGCACTGAGTGCCATGGTCTGGTTGGTTGGGCAGGGCTGGGGGCTAGGCTGGGCTGGGTGAGCTTGGAGCTCTCTGCCACCCTGCTTGGTTCTGTGATTCCATGAGTAGATGGAGCCAGAGGCAGAGGCCTCACACAGGCTCCTGGACCTGGTTGGAATCATAGAATGGGTTGGGTTGGAAGGGAGCTCAAAGCTCAGCCAGACCCAAACCCTCTGTGCCACAGGCAGGGACAGCTCCCACTAGAACAGGTCACTCAAGGTCTCATCCAACCTGGTGCTGAACACCTCCAGGGAGGTTGTGGAGCACAGAATGGGATCAAAGCTCACAACGATGTGATTTGGGTTGGGACATGCAACACTGCCACCAAAACAAGAGGAGGGAAGTGGCAAAGCCTTCTGGGCTGGGCTCTGCTCCCCTCCACCCCACACCCAGGAGCCACACTGCTGCTGCCCTCCAGCCACACCAGCCCAGCCCAGGAGCCAACCTGCTTACCCAACCAATGGATCTCACTTTCAGACAGCCAGAGAGGGGGGTGAGGGGGGGTTGGGTTTGAGCTCTCACAAAAGGATTCCTGGCTTGGAAAGCTTTCCCATGGGCCTCAGCCTCTTTTGTTCCCAAGCTCTGAACCAAACACTTCCCCAGGGCTCCAGCTCCCCTTGCAACAGCTGACACAACTTTCATCAGGGTTCCTTTCCCCTCTTGCACTCTGGTTTGTGCTGGCAGAACAGTTCCTGCCAGGGCAGCACAGGTGGTTGGTGTCCTGCTCTGCTGCCCAAGCTCATCCATCCTCTTTCTTTCTCTACCAGCCTGGAGGCTGTGCAGTGATTGATGCAGGGCAGGAGATGCCCTTCCTAGTAAGGCAGCTGCTGCCTCCCAGCCTGCAGGCAGTACCCTGGGGCTGAAGCAGCAGCTCCTGCCTGAAAGCAAGCCCCAGCAGCTGGCATCTCAGCTGGGCTCTTCAGAAGAGTGCCTCAGAATCACAGAATGGAGCTGGTTGGGAGAGACCTCCAAGCTCATCCAGTCCAGTCCTCCAGCCAGCACCAAGGCCATGCAGTGCTTGAGCACCCCTGGGGTGCACTGCCCTGGGCAGCCTGTTCCAAGGGTTGAGAACCCTTCCAGGAGAGAAATATTTCCTAGCATCCAGCCTGAACCTCCCCTGGGGCAGCTTGGAACCATTTGTTCCAAGTGCAGGGTTCTGCACTTTGGCCACAACAACCCCAAGCAGCTCCAGGCTGGGGGCCAGAGTGGCTGAGAGCAGGCAGGCAGAGAGGGCCCTGGGGGTGCTGGCAGAGAGGAGCTGCAGAGGAGGCAGCAGTGCCCAGGTGGGCAGCAGAGCCAATGGCATCCTGGGCTGGCTGAGGAGCAGTGTGGGCAGCAGGACAAGGGAGCTGCTTCTGCCCCTGTGCTCAGCACTGCTCAGGCCACCCCTGCAGTGCTGAGGGTGGCAGAGAGCTCCAAGCTCACCCAGCCCAGCCTAGCCCCCAGCCCTGCCCAACCAACCAGCCCATGGCACTCAGTGCCCCAGCCAGCCTTGGCTGCAACACCTCCAGCCATGGGCACTGCACCACCTCCCTGGGCAGCCCATTCCAGTGCCAATCACTCTCTCTGACAACAACTTCCTCCTCACCTCCAGCCTCAACCTGCCCTGCCACAGCTTCAGCCTCTGGCTCCTTCTTCTGGCCCTGCCTGCCTGGCAGCAGAGCCCAACCCCACCTGGCTACAGCCTCCCTGCAGGCAGTTGTAGTCCATGTTCCTGCTCTCCTGATACAAGATTCCCTGTGAAAGCCTGGCTGGGGCACTGAGTGCCATGGTCTGGTTGGTTGGGCAGGGCTGGGGGCTAGGTTGGGCTGGCTGAGCTTGGAGCTCTCTGCCACCCTGCTTGGTTCTATGATCCACTCCAACTGCTCTTTTCCTGCCTCATGCCTGACCTATGCCAGTGCTCCACAGACACTGAATCCCATTCACCTCCTCCAGGCTCTCCTGGTGCCCCAAACAAAGACCACAAAGGCTGCTCCATGGGCAAGAAATGATTTCCCTTCCCCCACTTAAGAGCACAACACCAAAATCTTTCCACACAGCCTTTGCTCATCCCAGAAGCATCTTCCCTGCTGCACAGAGAACTTTCAGTCTCAGCTGACTGAGTTTTTCCCTCCCTCCCTTCAAGATGACTTTTTAGGAAGCTAAAAAGCCAGGAATGGGCAGAATCTGTTTAGATTTAGACCTCTGGACCTGTGCCTCTGAGTCACTCACAAGGTCCCAGCTGTTAAATCAACACAGTCAAAGAGATGCTGCAAGACAAAGCTGGGGGTGGAGGTGGGGGTGGGGAGCAGTGATCCCCTGGGAACATCCTGCTGGAGTGGACTGCACTTTTTGTTCTGGCTTGGTGCAGGACAAAAGGGTGAGAGGGCTGAGAGTGCAATCCAGGATTAGCATCCAGGATAGCATCCAGGAGCAAATGGTGCAGGCTGACAGAGGACAAAAGCTGAAGCCTGTGCTAAGCCCTCAAAGGCCTCAGTGGCAGCCTGGGGAGTGGCAGTGCCAAGCAGGCTGGTGAAAAGCACAGGGCACAGAAGGGAGAGAAGGCAGAAGCAGTGAGCCCTGGAGGTGCTTTGACAACCTCAGCCAGGGGTGAGAAGCTGCTCCCAGTCGTGGTCTGAGCAAAGCTTTCACATTCTCTATTTCACAGGACCATTGAGGTCACAGGATCAGGTCAGGGTTGGAAGGGACCCCAAGGAGCAGCCAGTTCCAGCCCCCTGCCATGGTCAGGGACATCTCACACTGCATAGAATCAGGTCAAGGTTGGAAGGGACCTCAAGGATCAGCCAGTTCTGACCCCCTGCCATGGGCAGGGACACCTCACACCAGAGCAGGCTGCACACAGCCCCATCCAGCCTGGCCTCAAACACCTCCAGGGATGAGGCTTCCACCACCTCCCTGGGCAGCCCCTGCCAGGCTCTCACCACTCTCCTGCTCAACAACTTCTTCCTAAATAGAAGTCAGAAAAGACCTCTTAAGACCAAGTCCAATCCTCAACCCCAAACCACCTTCAGAACTCTCTGCAAACATTTGCACTGAGGACAGAGCCTGCAGGAGAGCAGCCCCAGAGGGCATCTGAGCAGTGCCCAGCAGGAGCTAAAGGAGCTGCAGGGGGCAAGAGGCTGGGGCCAGGCTCTGCTCAGTGATCAGGGCTCAGGCAGTGTCCAAACAGGGAGCTTGGGCAAGGAGCTACAGGAGAGAGTCCAGGGCAGGCTGGGAGGATGCTGAGGGGCCTGGAGCAGCTCTGGCAGCAGCAAAGGCTGAGCCCTGGAGCTGAGAGCCTGCAGGAGAGCAGCCCCAGAGGGCATCTGAGCAGTGCTGAGCAAGAGCTGAAGGAGCTGTGGGGGGCAAGAGGCTGGGGCCAGGCTCTGCTCAGTGGTGCCCAGTGCCAGGCCAAGGGGCAGTGGGCACAGAGTGGACCCCAGGAGGTTGGATGTGAAGAGGAGGAGAAAGTTGTTTGTTGTGAGGGTGCTGAGGCCTGGAGCAGGCTGCCCAGAGAGGCTGTGGAGCCTCCTTGTGTGCAGAGCTGCCAACCCCCCCTGGGCACTGTGCTGCTGGGCAAGCTGCTGGGGGTGCCCTGCTGGGGCAGGGGGGGGCTTGGCCTGGCAGAGCTCCAGAGCTGCCTCCCCACCCTGACCACGTTGGGGTTCTGTGCACTGCAGTTCAAGCCACAGCAAAGCCCTTGCAGCCCCTGGGCTTTGAAGTGAGACCTTTTAATGCTTCACACACACCCAGGAGGGGAAAAAAGAAGTCCAGGAATAGCAGCAGGGCCCTGGCAGGCTCAGCCAGACCTTGTCTGGCCACCGTCTGGCCAGGTCTGGTCTCAGCTCCCAGCTCTATTTGTGCCCCTGGAGTGGCTGCAGCTATTTGAGCCATTCCCAGGCTGTCCCAGCTGAAGCCTTTCTGTGTGCACAGGGCAAGAGGGAGGACAACAAATATTGTGTCAAGGATGCTTCTGGGGGGGACTCAGTCAAAGAGCCCCAAACCCTGCATTGATTGGAGAAGGGAAAACATGGGAAAGGGAGATCAGAGCCTGTGGTCTGCAAATGGCAACACCAATGGCTCCATGCACTGCTGGGGGAAGCCAGGATGGCATTGCCTGCTCCTGGGGGGGTGTGGACACACATTCCACCTTCCCCCCTGCCACAGCTCCTGGCACCCTGCAGAGACCTTAGGAAAACATTTAAGGAGCTGTGCACACATTTGCACTGCAGGGTTTGGCAGCCTGCAAGTTTGCTGCTGACACCAAAGTGAGAGGCTTGGCTGGGACAGCTGCAGGCTGTGAGGGCATCCAGAGAGAGCTGGAGACAGAGCTGGGCAGAGGGAGCTGGAGAGACACAGCTGGGCACAGGGAGCTAGAGACAGAGAGCTGGGCACAGGGAGCTGGAGAGACAGAGCTGGGCACAGGGAGCTGGAGAGACAGAGCTGGGCACAGGGAGCTGGAGAGACAGAGCTGGGCACAGGGAGCTGGAGAGACAGAGCTGGGCACAGAGAGAGCTGGAGAGACAGAGCTGGGCACAGGCAGAGCTGGAGAGACAGAGCTGGGCACAGGGAGCTGGAGAGACAGAGCTGGGCACAGAGAGCTGGAGAGACAGAGCTGGGCACAGAGAGAGCTGGAGACAGAGCTGGGCACAGGGAGCTGGAGAGACAGAGCTGGGCACAGAGAGAGCTGGAGAGACAGAGCTGGGCACAGAGAGAGCTGGAGAGACAGAGCTGGGCACAGGCAGAGCTGGAGAGACAGAGCTGGGCACAGGGAGCTGGAGAGACAGAGCTGGGCACAGAGGGACCAAATGAGGTTCAAGAAGGACAAGAGCAGAGTCCTGCACCTGGGGAGGGAGAATAAACTGCAGCAGCACAGGCTGGGAGGGGACTGCTGGAGAGCAGCCCCAAGCAGAGGGAGCTGGGAGTGCTGGGGGAGAGCATCCCTGGCACAGCAATGTGCCCTGGGGGCCAAGAGGCCAATGGGGTCCTGGGGGGCACTGAGCAGAGTGTGTCCAGCAGAGCCAGGGAGGTTCTCCTCTGCCTCTGCTCTGCCCTGGGGAGACCTCCTCTTGAGAGCTGCCTTCAGTTTGGGGCTCCCCAGGTGAAGAGGGACAGGAACTGCTGGGGAGAGTCCAAGGGAGGGCTGTGAGGATGAGGAGGGGAGTGGAGCAGTGCCTGGGGAGGAGAGGCTGAGGGCCCTGGGGCTGCTTAGTCTGCAGAAGAGAAGACTGAGAGGGGATTGAATCAATGTCTGGAACTCTCTGAGGGCTGGGGGTCAGGAGGGGGGGACAGGCTCTGCTCACTGCTGCCTGGGGTAGCCACTCGCAGGCCACTCAAAGCCTCCTGAGCTCATTCCAGAGAGCAAACATCACTCGGGCAAGCCGCAGAGCCCTGCAGGGTGATGCTTCCTCTGCTGAATGTGAGCTGTGACACGCAGCAGCCTTCCCAGGGCTGTTAGGAGAGGGCAGGGACTCGCAGCTCACATTCACACAAAGCCTCTGCTCCTCCTCCTCCTCCTCCTCCTCCTCCTCCTCCTCCTCCTCCTCCTCCTCCTCCTCCTCCTCCTCCTCCTCCTCCTCCTCCTCCTCCTCCTCCCTGGCTTGGACATTCTGACCCTATGAGTAACCCTGCTCAGCATCTTCCACCCCAGCTCTGCTAGCTCCCAGCTCAAAGCCATCCCATCCAGCCTGGTGCTGAGCACCTCCAGGGAGGTTGTGGAGCACAGAAGCACCCAATGTGATCTTTGATCTTTGATCACATTGGGTGCTTCTGTGCTCCACAACCTCCCTGGGCAAACCTGTGCCAGGCTCTCACCACCCTCAACCTGTGCCAGTCTCTCACCACCCTCACTTCTCCCTCACAGCCACTTCCAATCTCCCCTCTGCCACTCCAAACCCATTCCTCCTCCTCCTGCCATTCCCACACCTCCTCAACAGTCCCTCCCCAGCCCTCCTGCAGCCCCCTTCAGACCCTGCCAGGCCACTCCAAGCTCTCCTGGAAGCCTTCTCCTCTGCAGGCTGCACAGCCCCAACTCTCTCAGCCTGTGCTCACAGCAGAGCTGCTGCAGCCCTCTCAGCATCTTGGTGGCCTCCTCTGGGCTGGCTCCAACACTTCCACGTCCTGCTTGTGCTGGGGGCTGCAGCTAAACCAGGGCCACCAAGTGCCACATCCAGTCTGTGGCTCCACCACTTCCCTGGGCAGTCCATCCCAGTGCTTCCTTCCCACCCCCTGCCCCCTCAACCAGTTTGGTGTTTTCCCTCACCAGTGACCCTGAGCCATCACCGTGGGCAGTTCCTTGTCCCCCCTCAGTGGATGTCTTCATCCACACACAGCAGCCAGGGGGTGGGAAACACAACTCCTCTTACATCAGTGTCCCCTGAGAGCTCTGGGGGGGTGACTCAGGCTGCTGCCTGCCTGAGCTGCTTTGCTCTCATGATTCATTTTCCTTCCACGTGAAGCTAAATCCTTGCCCCTCTCACCAGCACCACCCCCAGCACCACCACCTAGCCCTCAATTACCCCCCCATGTGCTCAACTCATCAGCCAGCCCCCAGAGCTTAGCTAATGGAAAAGCAGAGCCCTGCAAAGCTGCTGTGATTAATTCCTGCAGCAGCTCAGAGGGAAGTGGCCTCTGTCTAGACCAAAGCAGCTTTTTCTTCCCAGGCCTCTGCTCTGAGGCTCTGCTGTGGCTTGGGGGGGAAGTAGGAGGCTGCCAAAGCCATCCCTGATGTTCCATGAGCTCGACTCAGCCCTCTGAGCAACAACAGAGCCTTTGACAGGGGCAGCTCAGCAGCCTCCCTGCCCTCCAGAGCCAAGGGAAGGCAGATCAGGGCAAGGCAAGGAAGGGGACAGAATAGGATGGAATGGGACAGAGTGGGATGGAATAGAACAGAATGGAATGGAATAGAATAGAACAGAACCAAGCAGGGTGGCAGAGAGCTCCAAGCTCACCCAGCCCAGCCTAGCCCCCAGCCCTGCCCAACCAACCAGACCATGGCACTCAGTGCCCCAGCCAGCCTTGGCTGCAACACCTCCAGCCATGGGCACTGCACCACCTCCCTGGGCAGCCCATCCGAGTGCCAATCACTCTCTCTGCCAGGAGCTTCCTCCTCACAGACAGCCTCAACCTGCCCTGACACAGCTTCAGCCTCTGGCCCGTTCTTCTGTTGCTGCCTGCCTGGCAGCAGAGCCCAACCCCAGCTGGCTACAGCCTCCCTGCAGGCAGCTGCAGGCAGCAATCAGCTCTGCCCTGAGCCTCCTCTGCTGCAGGCTGCACCCCCCCAGCTCCCTCAGCCTCTCCTCACAGGGCTGTGCTCCAGGCCCCTCCCCAGCCTTGCTGCCCTGCTCTGGGCACCTTCCAGCACCTCAACATCTCGAGGCTGTTTCCTCTCATCCTATTGCTTGTTACTACACTACCTGGGAGAAGAAGCTGACCCCCAGCTGGCTCCAGCCTCCTTTCAGGGCAGCTGTAGAGCCAGAAGATCTCCCCTCAGCCTCTTTATCCTCAGGCAAGGCTCACAGGCACATGCAGCAGCTCTGCAGGGCCACTGCACTGCACAGCTTGCAGCTGAAGAGGGACCTCAAGCACCACAGAGCCTTGTGAGTGAGTGGAGGAGCTCAAAGCTCAGCACAAAAGAGGACCTCCAGCCTTAGTCACCCTCCAGACCCAATGCTGATGGCAAAATCCACCCTGGGCAGGCAGAGGCGAAACAGTTCCTGCTCACACACCCTGCACAGCAAACCAGGTGACCTTTAAAGGTCCCTTCCAACCCCCTTCAGGCTCCTTTCAGGGAGCTGTGGAGAGCCAGAAGGTCTTTTCAGCCTCCTTTCCTCCAGGCTGAACACCCCCAGAAGCTCCCTCAGCTGCTCCTCCCCAAGCCTATTCTCCAGACCCTTCACTGGACTCATTTCCCTCCTCAAACCCCCACTTACAGAGCATCAGGAATCCATTTTCCTCCTGACCCTTGTGCTCTAACCCCCTCTCTTCCAAGTGATCCCATGCACAGCTGAAACTGATCTCTGGAAGGGAGCATCTTCAGCCAGCACCTAGGAGCTGGGCTCAGTGCTCTCAGAGGGCTCTGCCAGCCTCAGTGATGCTGTGTGGTTCTGCTGAGCTGCACTCTCAGCAGTCTGCAGCTGCCCGGGGAGCAGCAGGCAGCCCAGAAGGCTCTGCCCCTGCAGCCTGGGGGAGGAGGTTGCTCTTTTACCTCTATTTGGTTCAGCAGGGAGCTGTCGAACTTGAAGCCAGGGATCCTCTTTTCACTGCAGACCACTCCCACGTCCTCGGTGTGCTTGCAGTCAGTGACTCCCCAGCCGTTGGAGGTGCAGGCTGCCAGGGTGGTCTCCTTGCCAGTGCAGTGGACGTTGTCCAGCCAGATCTTCCCTGGAGGGCAAAGCAGAACAGAGCTGAGGCTCACGAAGAGGCCAAATCCAAAAGCAAGCAAAGCTGCTGGGCTCCTGCTCTGCTGGCAGGGGGGGGAAGAGGTGACCTGAATGAAATGGCTAAGGGATGCACCCAGGTGGCACCAGGATGGAAGGCAGCCTCAAAGGGCATCCTGCCCAACCTCCCTGCAGGCAGCAGGGGCACCCCCAACTAGAGCAGGCTGCCCAGGGCCACAGCAAGCCTGACCTTGGATGTCTCCAGGGATGGGACCTCAACCACCTCCCTGGGCAGCCTGTGCCAGGGTCTCACCACCCTCACAGTGCAGAACTTCCTCCTGATGTCCAACCTAACTCTGCCCTGCCCCAGCCTCAAACCATGGCCCTGGTCCTGTCCCTTCTGAGCAGTCCCTCCCCAGCCAAGCCTGGCTGGGGCACTGAGTGCCATGGTCTGGTTGGTTGGGCAGGGCTGGGGGCTAGGCTGGGCTGGCTGAGCTTGGAGCTCTCTGCCAGCCTGCTTGGTTCTAGGACTCTAAGTGACCTGCTCTGCTGGCAGCCACTGCAGAGCATGCAAATGCCACCAGGTCCCCTTGCTGTGGCTGATTAGATCCTGCCCCACTCTAATCATGCTCACCAAATCATCCCTCCTGCCTTTCAGGCTTCATCCCTCCTCTATCAAATCCTTATTCAAGCTCTCATAGGAGGCAGCTCAAAAAGTTTCTTTCCCCACAGCTGAGATGTTCCAATCCCTTCATCATCCTCACAGCCTCCCCTGGGCTCTCTCCAGCAGATCTCTGCCTCCCTTGGACTGGGGAGCCCCAAACTGGACACAGGATTGCAGCTGTGGCCTCAGCAGGGCAGAGCAGAGGGGCAGGAGAACCTCCCAGCCCTGCTGGCCACACTCTCCTTGCTGCACCCCAGGATGGCATTGGGTCTCCTGCCCAGGAGGGCACAGTGCTGCCTGGTGGACAATTTGCTGCCCACCACCACTCCAACTGTACTCCAAGGGTTAAATCCCACAGCAATCTCCCTCTGGTTTGTCTCCAGCTCTGAAGTCCTCTCCCTCACTTAGAAATCTCCTCCCCTCTGCCCTCCAAGAGCCAAAATCCACAGCCTGGCCCAACCCTGCAGCTTTCCCCCACCTCAGCCAAGTCAGCTCTGGAGCCCTGCTCACCCTTTTTGTGGGCAGCTTTATAGGTGTGAGCAGTGAGTGGTGCTAAGTGACAGCCACACACAGCACCTCCAGCCCTGCTGCCCTGCCAAACAACCTGGCTGTGGCTTCCACCAGCGTGCCAGGCTGCAGCCCTGGCAGGGGGAGAAGTCATCTCCAGAGGTCTACCTTTAAACTAACAGCAGACAGCAACGAGGTTCTCCCCCTGAAACCCTGATTACACTGGAAGGAAACCACAGAGCAGCATCCTACAGCTCCCTGGGGTGGAAGGGACCCCTCAAAAGTGGCCCCCTGCAGCCAGCAGGGATGTCCCCAGCTAGAGCAGGATGTCCCCAGCTAGAGCAGGCTGCTCACAGTCACATCCAGCCTGATCTTGAATGTGCCCAAGGGTAGGGCCTCAAGCACAGCCCTGGGCAACCTGTGCCAGTGTTGCCCCAGCCTCACAGCAAGGACCCTCCCCCTGGTGCCCAACCTGACCCTGCTCTGCTCCACTCCCAAACCACTCTCCCAGGTCCTGTTCCTCAGGGCTGCCTTGGAGGCTCAGAGGATGTCAGAGGTTAGAAGGGACCCAAAGAGCCCATCCAGTCCAAGCCCCTGCCAGAGCAGGACCACACAATGCAGCTCAGGGCACACAGAACACATCCAGACAGGCCTGCAAAGGCTCCACACAAGGAGACTCCACAACCTCTCTGGGCAGCCTGTGCCAGGCTCTGGGACCCTTCCAGCCAAGAAGTTGCCCTGGTGCTGAGCTGCAACCTCCTGTGCTGCAGCTTCCATCCACTGCTGCTGCTCCTGTCCCAGGCAGCAGTGAGCAGAGCCTGTCCCCCCCTCCTGACCCCCAGCCCTCAGAGAGTTCCAAACATTGATTCAATCCCCTCTCAGTCTTCTCTTCTGCAGACTAAGCAGCCCCAGGGCCCTCAGCCTCTCCTCCCCAGGCACTGCTCCACTCCCCTCCTCATCCTCCCTGCCCTCCCTTGGACTCTCTCCAGCAGTTCCTGTCCCTCTTCACCTGGGGAGCCCCAAACTGCAGGCAGCACTCAAGAGGAGGTCTCCCCAGGGCAGAGCAGAGGCAGAGTTGACTTTACCTTCTCCTTTGCCATACTTGGAGCTGGGCAGCCAGGACACAGCCTCCACATAGCCCAGCTCCCTGCAGACCACATGCGCGGCGTGGATGGAGAAGTCATCGTCGCACACTGTGCCCCACTCCCCGCTGTAGAACACCTCCACCCTGCCCTCGTTGTGCTTCCTCTTCTGCCCTGCCAGCCTCAGCTGGATCTTGGGGACGTTGGCTGCTCGCTGAGGGGCTTGGTAGACTTGTGGGGGTGGCTCAGGGTAGTCAGGGAGGTAAGGCCAGTGCTCGTACTGGGCGAAGGCTGGCAGGGTGATGGAGAGGAGGAGCAGGGTGAGGAAGCAGTGGTTATGGGGGAAGCCCAGGGATGGTTCCATGGTCAGTGCTCACGGGTCTCAGAGCCAAATCCTCTTGCTAGCAGCTGCTGGTCAGTGCAGGGAGGGCCTGAAATGGAAGAGAAAGTTCATAGAAGGATAGAGCCAAGCAGGGTGGCAGAGAGCTCCAAGCTCACCCAGCACAACCCAGCCCTGGCCAACCAACCAGACCATGGCACTCAATGCCCCAGCCAGCCTTGGCTGCAACACCTCCAGCCATGGGCACTGCACCACCTCCCTGGGCAGCCCATTCCAGTGCCAATCACTCTCTCTGCCAACAACTTCCTCCTAGCATCCAACCTGAGTCCAACCTCTCTGGGCAAGGCAGGTTAAAACCCCCCAGAGGCAAGCAAAGGGAGGTTAAAGCCCCCAGAGGCAAACAAAGGAAGGTTAAAGCCCCCAGAAGCAAGCAAAGGGAGGTTAAAGCCCCCAGAGGCAAGCAAAGGCAGGTTAAAGCCCCCAGAGGCAAGCAAAGGGAGGTTAAAGCCCCCAGAGGCAAGCAAAGGGAGGTTAAAGCCTCCAGAGGCAAGCAAAGGGAGGTTAAAGCCCCCAGAGGCAAGCAAAGGGAGGTTAAAGCCCCCAGAGGCAAGCAAAGGGAGGTTAAAGCCCCCAGAGGCAAGCAAAGGGAGGTTAAAGCCTCCTCTGCTCCTCTTTTTGCCCTCCTCTGACCCTCTTTGTGCCCCTCCTCTTCCCATCCTTCTGCCCCTCCTCAGCTCCCCTGGACCCATCCCAACCATTCCACATCCTTCTGTCATCTTTGCCAGGAGGCTCAGCAGGGCCAAGCTGAGAGGTTCAACACTTTGGAGCTCTGTTTCAAGGCACTGGAAAACCCATCCAGAAATCAGCCCTCTGCAATCCCACATTCCACCTGCAAGAAGCAAATCCCAGAGGCTTTCTCCCTAGGATCAGGATCCTGCCTGCTTCAGGAGACAACACAGCAGTGTGTGCTAGCAACCACAGCTCCTTCTTTCCCCCCCTCCAGGTCATGTTACCATCTTGCTCCAAAATAGTTCCACCTTCAAGCATGGAAAGACAAAGCCCTCACAGTGCTCACATGGCCCCAGAAAGAAAACCTCCCATCCCCTGAGGTCTTGTTTATTGAGGTGCTTCAGAGCAACCATTCAGGCAGAGTCACAACAGTCAGGAGCAGCAGAAGGCTGTGGAATGTGAAGGCAGGGAGAGGTTAGCAGCTTCTGGAAGGAAGAGCAAAGCAGGCAGAGGGGATTCAGGGAAGCACAGAATGGTTTGGGTTGGAAGGGAGCTCAAAGCTCAGCCAGTTCCAACCCTCCTGACATAGGTAGGGACATCTCCTGCTAGAACAGGCTGCTCAAGATCTCATCCAGTCCAGTGCTGAACACCTCCTGGGCTGGCTGAGGAGCAGTGTGGGCAGCAGGGCAAGGGAGCTGCTTCTGCCCCTGTGCTCAGCACTGCTCAGGCCACCCCTGCAGTGCTGTGTCCAGTTCTGGGCTCCTCCATTGCAGAGAGATGCTGAGGTGCTGGAAGGTGCCCAGAGCAGGGCAGCAAGGCTGGGGAGGGGCCTGGAGCACAGCCCTGTGAGGAGAGGCTGAGGGAGCTGGGGGGGTGCAGCCTGCAGCAGAGGAGGCTCAGGGCAGAGCTGATTGCTGCCTGCAGCTGCCTGCAGGGAGGCTGGAGCCAGGTGGGGTTGGGCTCTGCTGCCAGGCAGCCAGGGACAGAACGAGGGGACCCAGGCTCAAGCTGTGCCAGGGCAGGTTGCGGCTGGATGTTGTTAGGAAGTTGTTGGCAGAGAGAGTGATTGGCACTGGAATGGGCTGCCCAGGGAGGTGGTGCAGTGCCCATGGCTGGAGGTGTTGCAGCCAAGCCTGGCTGGGGCACTGAGTGCCATGGTCTGGTTGGTTGGGCAGGGCCGGGTGCTAGGCTGGGCTGGGTGAGCTTGGAGCTCTCTGCCAACCTGCTTGGCTCTGTGATTCTATTCTATGATTCTCTTCTGTGCTGTGCTCTGCTCAGACCCCACCTCAGAGCAACCTACCCAGGCTGAACCTCCCAGGGGCTGATTTCAGCTCAGGCTGGGCAGGATGTTTGGGGTTTGGTGGCTGCTGCCTTTCCTGCAGAGCTCCTTCCCCTCTCTCTCCCTCTCTGAAACAGCCTCCAGATTTCTGAATGAGGTCATCCTGGAAGTGCACATTTTGGTCTCCCCCATTCCAAAGCATCCAAGCAGACCACTCCAAACCTATCAACCAAAGGCAGTGCAGAGCTGGGAAATCTCTCTGGCTTCTCCTGGCTCCCCCAGCCTGCAGCTCAGGCCATGAGACACTTCCCCAGCACAGCATTAAAGTGGAGTTTAAGGCTGGAAGGCTCCTGCCAGCTGCTGACTCAGCCCTTTTTCAGGACTCCAGCCTGAAGCCCTGGAGGCAGCAGATGCCCCTGGGCTGACAGGGAGCTGTGGGACAGTTCAGTTCCAAACCAGCACTGAGCATTTACTGCTTCACAGCCTCAAGCCCAAAGCAGGAGAGGCAGAGACCTGCTGGAGAGAGCCCCACAGAGGCTGTGAGGATGATGAAGGGAGTGGAAGATCTCTGCTGTGGAGACAGCCTGAGAGCCCTGGGGGTGGTTGGTGTGGAGAGGAGAAGGCTGAGAGGGGATCTGAGCAATGCCTGTGACCATCTGAGGGGTGGGGGTCAGGGGGGCAGGTGCCAGGCTCTGTTGGGTGGTGCCTGGGGATAGGACAAGGAACAGTGGGCACAGAGTGGACCCCAGGAGGTTCCACCTCAGCACAAAGAGAAACTTGTTTGGTGTGAGGGTGCAGGAGGCCTGGAGCAGGCTGCCCAGAGAGGTTGTGGAGTCTCCTTGTGTGGAGCCTTCCCAACCCTCCCTGGCTCTGTTCCTGTGTGCCCTGCCCTGGGTGATGCTGCCCTGGCAGGGGGTTGGGACTGGCTGATCTCTGGAGCTCCCTTCCAGCCCTTGGCTCTGTGAGTTTCATTTCATCCCAGCAGGGAGGCAGTGCAAAGCCCTAAGTGTGATCTCCCCCAGCTCACACAGCCCAGAGCTGGAGGCTTGCCACAGCTCTGCCAGCTGCACCAGCTCAGACACCTTGGTGCATCTCCTGCCCATGCCTTACAGGACCTGAACAGGTCACACTCTGGAGTGGTTGGCAGAGGACAAGTCACAAGGGACACAACTTTGAAGAGAATCACAGAGCCAAGCAGGGTGGCAGAGAGCTCCAAGCTCACCCAGCCCAACCCAGCCCCCAGCCCTGCCCAACCAACCAGACCATGGCACTCAGTGCCCCAGCCAGCCTTGGCTGCAACACCTCCAGCCATGGGCACTGCACCACCTCCCTGGGCAGCCCATTCCAGTGCCAATCACTCTCTCTGCCAAGACCAGGGGCAGAAGGAGCTCCCTTGCCCTGCTGCCCACACTGCTCCTCAGCCAGCCCAGGATGCCATTGGCTCTGCTGCCCACCTGGGCACTGCTGCCTCCTCTGCAGCTCCTCTCTGCCAGCACCCCCAGGGCCCTCTCTGCCTGCCTGCTCTCAGCCACTCTGGCCCCAGCCTGGAGCTGCTTGGGGTTGCTGTGACCAAAGTGCAGAACCTGCCCTTGGCCTTGTTCAGTCTCATCCCCTTGGCCTCTGCCCACCCATGCAGCCTGGCCAGGTCCCTCTGCAGGGCTCTGCTCCCCTCCAGCAGCTCCACAGCTGCTCCTAGCTTGGTGCCATCTGCAAACTGCCTGCTGCTGGACTCCATCCCCTGCTCCAGACCATCAATAAAGATACTGAACAGAGCTGTGCCCAGCACTGATCTCTGGGGGACACCACTGGTGCCAGCCTCAGTGTCAGACATTTCTCTCTTCTCTCCAGCCTGAATCTCCTTCTTTTAGCTCAAACCATCCCCTCCTTGTCCTGCCACACCAGGCCCTGCTCATAAAGCCTGTCCCCAGCTTTTTCTGCTCAGCTGCTGGCAGGCTGAGGGCTGTTTTGCACAGGGCTGGGAAGCCCAAGCAGAGGCAGCACAAAAGGTTTTGGTTTTGCTCCTTTTTTTTCCAGCAGGGATTGAATTGTTTTGCACCTTCTGCCAATGAGAAACATCTGCACCAGAGCCTTTTGCTGTGAAAGAGAAGAAGTTGTCCAGAGAGGAGAACTCAAACTGCCTCTGGAGTGGAGCTGCTAACATTTACACAACGCTGCTGGCATGGAGCTGCAGTTGCTGCTCTCGGATTGAGCTTACTTTAACAGCAGCAACCCAAAACAAAAGCACTGCCTGGGCTTGCAGAGTGCTTGCAGCAGAACTTTCTGCCCTCAGGTTGCACCAGGGGAGGGTTAGAATGATAGAGCCAAGCAGGGTGGCAGAGAGCTCCAAGCTCAGCCAGCCCAGCCTAGCCCCCAGCCCTGCCCAACCAACCAGACCATGGCACTCAGTGCCCCAGCCAGGCTTGGCTGCAACACCTCCAGCCATGGGCACTGCACCACCTCCCTGGGCAGCCCATGCCAGTGCCAATCACTCTCTCTGCCAGGAGCTTCCTCCTCACCTCCAGCCTCAACCTGCCCTGCCACAGCTTCAGGCTGTGCCCCCTGGTGAGGGAGAAACTTGGAGATGTTTGAGCTCATTCATCATCTGCAGCAATAACTCCATCCTCAGAGCTCACAGCTGCCTTCCCCCAGCGAGGGCACACAACATCCAGCCCGAGAGGCAAGAAGGGAAGCTCCAAGAGCAAACTTTCAACCTTGAAGAGAGAGAAGTTGGAGATAGATAATGAATGAGCTTAAACCTTCCACCTCCAGCAATAACTCCATCCTCAGAGCTCGCAGCTGCCTTCCCCCAGGGAGGGCACACAACATCCAGCCCGAGAAGCAAGAAGGGAAGCTCCAAGAGCAAACTTTCAGCCCTGGAGAGGGAGAAGCTTGGAGATGTTTAAGCTCCTTCATTATCCCTTTCATCCCCAGCAATAACTGCATCGTGAGAGCTTGCAGCTGCCCTCCCCCAGCAAGGGCACACAACATCCAGCCCAAGAAGCAGGAAGGGAAGCTCCAAGAGCAAACTTTCAACCTTGAAGAGAGAGAAGTTGGAGATAGATAATGAATGAGCTTAAACCTTCCACCTCCAGCAATAACTCCATCCTCAGAGCTCACAGCTGCCTTCCCCCAGGGAGGGCACACAACATCCAGCCCAAGAAGCAAGAAGGGAAGCTCCAAGAGCAAACTTTCAGCCCTGGAGAGGGAGAAGCTTGGAGATGTTTGAGCTCATTCATCATCTGCAGCAATAACTCCATCCTCAGAGCTCACAGCTGCCTTCCCCCAGGGAGGGCACACAACATCCAGCCCGAGAGGCAAGAAGGGAAGCTCCAAGAGCAAAGTTTCAGCCCTGGAGAGGGAGAAGCTTGGAGATGTTTAAGCTCGTTCGTTATCCCTTTCCTCCCCAGCAATAACTGCATCCTCAGAGCTCGCAGCTGCCCTCCCCCGGGCACTTGGCTTTACCTTGGAGTCAGTGGTAGGCAGCGCTGGGGGTGACCTGGGTCTGGTCCTGCTTCTCTCTCCCGGGCTGAGCTCCGCGTCCGAGCTGTTCCTCTGGGCGGCTGGGAAAGCAGCCTGCAGGCAGAGCAATGTGCTGGAGGAGCTGCTGCTTCCTGCCAAATTTCACTCGAGTGAGGCGAGCAAACCCCTCCCAAGAGCCAGCCCCTTCAGCCTGCCTGCTACCAGGAGCTCCTCTTGTAACCCGAGCAGAGCTGAGGGCAGGGAAGAAGTGGGGAGGGGGAAAAACAACCCATAATAAATCAAAATCCAGCATCTAAGCAAAGCTGGGAGGAAGGAGGTTGGTTAGGAGCAGGAATGCTTGCCCAGGAGCTTCCCGGAGAGGAAAGGTTTTAAGCATCAGAGCAGGGGAAGGGTAAGAAGTGAGACTTTGTGCAACCTCACTTTGGGTCAGAGCCTCAAGGGGCTGAGCTCGACAGACCCTACAAAGTGCAGGGTCTGAGAGCACAGCAGCTCCAAACTGCCACCCCTGAGAGCACAGCAGCTCCAAACTGCCACCCCTGAGAGCACAGCAGCTCCAAACTGCCACCCCTGAGAGCACAGCAGCTCCAAACTGCCAGCCCTGAGAGCACAGCAGCTCCAAACTGCCACCTCTGAGAGCACAGCAGCTCCAAACTGCCACCCCTGAGAGCACAGCAGCTCCAAACTGCCACCTCTGAGAGCACAGCAGCTCCAAACTGCCACCTCTGAGAGCACAGCAGCTCCAAACTGCCACCTCTGAGAGCACAGCAGCTCCAAACTGCCACCTCTGAGAGCACAGCAGCTCCAAACTGCCACCTCTGAGAGCACAGCAGCTCCAAACTGCCACCTCTGAGAGCACAGCAGCTCCAAACTGCCACCCCTGAGAGCACAGCAGCTCCAAACTGCCACCTCTGAGAGCACAGCAGCTCCAAACTGCCACCCCTGAGAGCACCTCCAAACCTCCAATCCCTGACAGCAGCTCCAAACTGCCACCCCTGAGAGCATCTCCCAACCTCCAACCCCTGAGAGCACCTCCAGACCTCCAACCCCTGACAGCAGCTCCAAACCCCCACCCCTGAGAGCCCCTCCACACCCCCATCCCTTCCTGTAAGCCTGCAGAGGTTTGCAGCACAGCATCACCGCAGCCACCCAGGCATCATCCACCTTAACCCTTCAGCATCCAGCAGGAGCTCAGCTTCATACTCAGAAATCCTGCACTGAAGAGCTCAGAACTGTTCCAGCTCAGAATTACTCCAGTTAAAAGCTCAGAATTAGCCAAGCTGTGAATTATCCAAGCTCAGAATTTAGTCGAGCTCAGAACTATCCAAGCTCAGGGTTAGTCAAGCTCAGAATTAGTCAATTTTAAAGCTCAGAATTAGCCAAGGTCAGAATTAGCCAAGGTCAGAATTAGTCAATTTTAAAGCTCATTATTAGTCAAGCTCAGAATTATCAAGCTCAGAATTAGTCAATTTTAAAGCTCAGAATTAATCAAGCTCAGAATTAGTCAAGCTCAGAATTATCCAAGCTTAGAATTATCCAAGCTCAGAATTAGTCAGTTCTAAAGCTCAGATTTAGTCAAGCTCAGAATTAGTCAATTTTAAAGCTCAGAATTAACCAAGCTCAGAATTAGTCAGTTTTAAAGCTCAGAATTATCAAGCTCAGAATTAGTCAAGCTCAGAATTATCCAAGCTAAGAATTAGTCAATTCTAGAGCTCAGATTTAGTCAAGCTCAGAATTATCCAAGCTTAGAATTATCCAAGCTCAGAATTAGTCAGTTCTAAAGCTCAGATTTAGTCAAGCTCAGAATTAGTCAATTTTAAAGCTCAGAATTAACCAAGCTCAGAATTAGTCAATTTTAAAGCTCAGAATTAACCAAGCTCAGAATTAGTCAATTTTAAAGCTCAGAATTAATCAAGCTCAGAATTAGTCAGTTCTAAAGCTCAGAATTAGTCAAGCTCAGAATTATCCAAGCTCAGAATGAGTCAATTCTTTGACCCCATTCTGTGCTTCTGTGCTCCACAGCCTCCCTGGAGGTGTTCAGCACCAGGCTGGATGAGACCCTGAGTGACCTTGTTCTAGCAGGAGCTGTCCCTGCCTGTGGCAGGGGAGTTGGCACTGGCTGAGCTCTGAGCTCCCTTCCAACCTAACCCATTCCATGACTACTCCAACGCCTGCCCAGGTGGAGCATCCTTTTGGGGCAAGCCTCACCAGGACTTCTCAGGTGCACCAGGAGGAAAAAGGAGCAGAGCAGGACCTGCCCAGAGGGAGCAGAACCTCCCAAGAGCAAAACTATTTCAGCCTGGCAGGATGCAGCAGGGGCAGAGGAAGGAATGTGGTGAGTGTCTGTGAGCCAGGGCAGGGAGCACCATGACAGCCTGCCCCAGGAATGTCTGCAGAGCGCCCGGGTCGGGTGAGGATATGAGCAGAAAATCCCATCCAGGGCTTGCAGCTGATGGAAAGCTTTGGCTGGGGGCGTAAAAGGGAAGCATTCAGCAGCAGCTCAGCGAAGGCAACGCTCACGGATCGAGGGAATCTGCTGCCCCCTTGGCCACGGAGTCAGAATTAACCAAGCTGGAAAAGACCTTTGGGGTCGGAGAACGGTTTAAAGTTGGAAGGGACCTCAAAGGTGATCCAGTTCCAACCTCCCCCCCGGCATAGGCATGGAGCTGCAGGGGAATTGCAGGGAGGTTCACATTGCAGCTGGGAAGAGAATGATAGAATGAGGCAGGGCTGGAAGGGAGCACAAGGAGCAGGCAGTGCCAACCCCTGCCATGCCCAGGGAC
This sequence comes from Pogoniulus pusillus, assembly GCF_015220805.1. Classification (NCBI taxonomy): domain Eukaryota; kingdom Metazoa; phylum Chordata; class Aves; order Piciformes; family Lybiidae; genus Pogoniulus; species Pogoniulus pusillus. Next base: position 4,747,687 of record NC_087305.1, on the reverse strand, counting down.
ACCCTACCCTAGAGCAGGCTGCACACAGCCTCAGCCAGCCTGGCCTCAAACACCTCCAGCCATGGGGCCTCAACCCCCTCTCTGGGCAGCCCCTGCCAGGCTCTCACCACTCTCCTGCTCAACAACTTCCTCCTCACCTCCAGCCTCACTCTCCCCACCTCCACCTTTGCTCCATCCCCCCCACTCCTGCCACTCCCTCACAGCCTCAAAAGTCCCTCCCCAGCTTTTTAGGAGCCCCCTTCAGATCCTGGCAGGCCACAAGAAGGTCACCTGGAGCCTCCTCTGCTCCATCCTGCACAGCCCCAACTCTTTCAGGCTGTGCTCACAGCAGAGCTGCTGCAGCCTCTCAGCATCCTCCTGGCCCTGCTCTGGACACTCTCCAGCATCTCCACAGCCCTCTTGGCCCAGGGGCTCCAGAGCTGGATGCAGTTAGCAAATCAAAGCCTGCATTCTGCAGGACAAAAGTGCTGCTCAGAGCAGAGCTGAATCCCCTCCATCAGGCAGCCACTGCCAGCCCCACACCAGGCTCCTCCACCTTCACTTCATTGCTTCTTGGTTTCTGTGGGCTTTGAGGGCAGCACAGAGCCACATCCCACCCTGGGACATTTGGAGCTTCCTTCCCACTCAAACCATCCACAGAGTGGTGGAGGTTGGAAGTGGCCTGTAGAGATGAGACCAAGCTCCCTGCCAGGGCAGCATCACCCAGGGCAGGGCACACAGGAACACAGCCAGGGAGGGTTGGGAAGGCTCCACACAAGGAGACTCCACAACCTCTCTGGGCAGCCTGCTCCAGGCCTCCTGCACCCTCACACCAAACAAGTTTCTCTTCATGCTGAGGTGGAACCTCCTGGGGTCCACTTTGTGCCCACTGTTCCTTGTCCCATCACTGAGCACCACCAGAGCCTGGCACCTGCCCCCTGACCCCCACCCCTCAGATAGTCACAGGCATCACTCAGATCCCCTCTCAGCCTTCTCCTCTCCACACCAACCACCCCCAGGGCTCTCAGGCTGTCTCCACAGCAGAGATCTTCCACTCCCTTCATCATCCTCACACCCTTCAACAAATCTCTGCCTCCCTTGAACTGGGAAGCCCCAAACTGGGCACAGGATTGCAGCTGTGGCCTCAGCAGAGCAGAGGGGCAGGAGAACTTCCCCAGCCCTGCAGGCCACACTGCCCTTGATGCACCCCAGGATGAGTCCTTCCATGAACCACACTTGTAGAGGTACCAACAGTGGCATCCTGGGCTGGCTCAGGAGCAGTGTGGGCAGCAGGACAAGGGAGCTGCTTCTGCCCCTGTGCTCAGCACTGCTCAGGCCACCCCTGCAGTGCTGTGTTCAGTTCTGGGCTCCTCCACTGCAGAGAGCTGCTGAGGTGCTGGAAGGTGCCCAGAGCAGGGCAGCAAGGCTGGGGAGGGGCCTGGAGCACAGCCCTGTGAGGAGAGGCTGAGGGAGCTGGGGGGGTGCAGCCTGCAGCAGAGGAGGCTGAGGGCAGAGCTGATTGCTGCCTGCAGCTGCCTGCAGGAGGCTGTAGCCAGGTGGGGTTGGGCTCTGCTGCCAGGCAGGCAGGGCCAGAAGAAGGGGCCAGAGGCTGAAGCTGTGTCAGGGCAGGTTGAGGCTGTCTGTGAGGAGGAAGTTGTTGTCAGAGAGAGTGATTGGCACTGGAATGGGCTGCCCAGGGAGGTGGTGCAGTGCCCATGGCTGGAGGTGTTGCAGCCAAGGCTGGCTGGGGCACTGAGTGCCATGGTCTGGTTGGTTGGGCAGGGCTGGGGGCTAGGCTGGGCTGGGTGAGTTTGGAGCTCTCTGCTACCCTGCTTGGCTCTCTGACTCTCTCAGCCATGCAGCTCAGCACCATTTCAGGTCCACGTCCCTTACCTAAGTGTTCCCTCCTGCACCTGCCTGCAGCCCACACCTTGCTGCATGGACAAGCCAAGACTGGTTTGGACCAAGCCAGTCACAAGCCTGGGTCTGTGCTCCCCCACATTAGCCACACACCATTAGGTGCTGTAATCTCTCTCATTTTCAGTTCTTTGCAGAGTGGAAGCCTCATTGCCTCCCCAGACCTCCTGTTCTCACCCTGTAGACTCTCTGGAGCCACAGGTCAGCCTGACCCTCGCAGCTGACACAGCAGCCCCACTGAGCTGCCTAAAGGTAGGGAGAGGTCATCTAAGTGGTGCTGGGGGCCATGGTCTAGCCCCAGGACAAGCAGCAATGGATAGAAGCTGCAGCACAGGAGGTTGCAGCTCAGCACAAGAGCAACTTCTTGGCTGGAAGGGTCCCAGAGCCTGGCACAGGCTGCCCAGAGAGGTTGTGGAGTCTCCTTGTGTGGAGCCTCTCCAGGCCTGTCTGGATGTGTTCTGTGTGCCCTGAGCTGGGTTGTGTGGCCCTGCTGTGGCAGGGGGCTTGGACTGGATGAGCTCTTTGGGTCCCTTCCAACCTCTGACATCCTCTGAGCCTCCAAGGCAGCTCCACTCCTCCCACCCCACTGCTTCCAGGCTCTTGTGAGCTGCCAGGCAAGGAGCAGCCAGCAGCTGGATTCCACCTCCTGCATCCACTGCATCCTGCTCTTTACACCTTCTCTTTTCCCCAGGCTGTTGGTGCTGGGAGGGCTGCAGCTCAGCCTGGTCTCAGATGCACAGATCCTGCTCCCAGCTCTGCTCCTCCACTCAGCTGTGCTTGTGGAGCAGTCACTGAGCTCCTAGCAGCTGCTCCTTCCCCTTGCTGCCTTGCTCTGCCCCACCTGGTGCTTAGCTGGGGCAAGCAGAAGGTTCTGTTTGCCCCTGGCAGGGGGGTTGGAGTTGAGCTCTTTGGGTCCCTTCCAAGCCCTAACACCCTCTGCTCCTCTGCTCCTGCCCTGGCAGAGTTAGAGAAGGGTTGGAGGAACTGGAGTTAGCTCTGTGAGCTAATCAAGAGGCACCTCAGCCACCCAGGAGATGAGCAGAGCAGGGCAGGGCAGAAAGGAAGTCCTGCCCCTAAAAAACGAGGTGAAGAGAGATTCCTAGACAGGAAAAAATGAGTTTGAGGGCTGCAGCTGCAGCCAGAGGGGGCTGCCCCAGTGGGAAGCAGGGTGAGGCAATGCCACATGTGCAGGGCAACGACTCCCACCTCCACCACACCACCCTGCCAGGAGCTTGGGAAGGAGATTTGCACTTTGTTCCGTTATCCCAAGAGGTCCTGGAGGTTCCCATCCCCTCCCACTAGATGGCAAGAGGCCCCCTGCGAACAGCAGAGCCTCTGCAGCACAGCCTTGGTGGCCAGGGGGCAACAGCCAGAGAAGGGATTGCTGGCCCTGAATCCCTGGAGACTGGAAGGGACCCTCCAGAGACCATCGAGTCCAAACCCCCTGGCTCCAGCAGCATCACACAGGGATGGGTTTGGAATCCCTCCAGAGAAGGAGACTCCACAACCATTCTGGGCAGCCTCTTCTCACCTGGGCAGCCTTCTCCTCATCTTCCTGGCTTCCAGTTTAGGGCAAGGAGCAACTGGGAGCTGTTGCAAGAGCCTGGCAGCTTCTTCTTGACCCCCAACCCTCAGCTGCTTGCAAACAGGAATGAGGCTCTGGGCAGCCTGATCTGGTGTGAGGTGTCCCTGCCCATGGCAGGGGAGGTTGGAGCTGGCTGAGCCCTTCCAGCCCTGACTGCTGCTGTGATTGTATGGCACATTAGGATGAGCACTGAGCAGATCAAGCTGGTCTCATGCCCAGCCCAGCTGGGTTACTTCCACAGAACCAAGACCCTTGGGATCATCAGGGAATGGTTTAAGTTGGAAGGGAGCTCAAAACTCAGCCAGTTCCAACCCCCCTGGCATAGGCAGGGACAGCTCCCACTAGAACAGGTCACTCAAGGGCCTCATCCAACCTGGTGCTGAACACCTCCAGGGAGGTTGTGGAGCACAGAAGCACCCAATGTGATCAAAGATCACATTGGGTGCTTCTGTGCTCCACAACCTCCCTGGGCAACCTGTGCCAGGGTCTCAGCACCCTCAACCTGTGCCAGAGTTGAAGCCTTTGCCCTCCCCCTGAAGGCTTTTGCAGTCTCTCTGCAGCCTTCTTGCAGCCCCTTTCAGGTACTGCTGTTAGGTTCCCCCCACCCAGAGCCTTCTCTCTCTTCTCCCCTCAGCTCCCCCCAGCCTGTCTTCATAGCAGAGCTGCTCCAACCCCCCCTGATCGTTTCTTTGTGGCCCTCCTCTGGACCTGCTCCATCAGCTCCATGTCCTTCCTGCACTGAGACCTCCAGAGCTGGACACAGTCTGTAGGAGATGCTCCCATTTCTGTAACACCTTTCATGGCTGTGGGACCAGCAAGGAGCTAAGGACCTTGAGACTCTGCCCCTTGGCTCTGCCCTGCTCAGACCTCATCTCCAATCCTGCCTCCAGTGCTGCTGTCCCCAGCAGGAGGAGGGCACAGAGCTGCTGGAGTGAGGCCAGATGAGGCCACAAAGATGCTCCAAGGGCTGGAGCAGCTCTGCTGTGAGGACAGGCTGAGGGAGCTGGGCTGGTGCCCAGGGACAGGGACACAGCAAGTCCTCAGGAGGCTCATTTGGGCTTTCAATGAGCTTCATGCATTATTTGGTAGCAACAATGGCAGAAACAATAGGACAGGCCAGAACGAGGTGCCCCAGCTCAGCCATGCCATCAGCTCCCTGCTGTTGGCTGTCCCCTGCCCTAAGTGCTGCAGGGGCAGGAAATCCTTTTGTTTCCACCAGCTGCAGGCTTGGGGTCCTTGGGAGAACCACAGAGTGCCAGGGGCTGGAAGGGACCTCCAAAGCTCAGCCAGGGCCAACCACCCCCTGCCAGAGCAGGAGCACCCAGAGCAGAGCACACAGCAGCACAGCCAGGCAGGGGGGGGAAGGTCTCCAGAGGGGGAGGCTCCACAGCCCCCCTGGGCAGCCTGTGCCAGGCTTCTGGAACCCTCACAGGGAAAAATTCCTCCTCATGGGTAAATGAAGCTTCCTCTGCCTCAGCTCCCACCCTTGCCCCTTGGCCTGGCACTGGCATCCCCCAGCAGAGCCTGGCTGCAGCCTCCTGCCACTCACCTGCACACACTGAGAACCATTGCTGAGGTCACCTCTCAGCTCCTCTGCTCCCAGCTCCCAGCCCCAGCTCCCTCAGGCTCTGCTCCTCACAGAGCTCTTCCATTCCCTGCAGCATCTCTGGGGCTCTGTGCTGGGCTCTCTCCAGCACTTCTGTGTCCCTCTTCAGCTGGGAGCCCAGAACTGGACACAGCACTGCAGATGTGGCCTCAGCAGTGCAGAGCAGAGGGGCAGGAGAACCTCTCTGGACCTACTCCCCACAGCCCTTCTGACCCACCCCAGGCTGGCATTGCCCCTCCTGGGCACCAGAGCACACTGCTGGCTCCTGCTCACCCTCCCACCCACCAGGACCCCCAAATCCTTTTAGAATCATAGAATCAACCAGGTTGGAAGAGACCTCCAAGATCATCCTCTTCCCCTTTGCTGCCTTCCAACAGCTCAGTCCCCAAGCAGCCACAGGCTCCCTTCCCTTCCCCACCCTCTGCACCATCCCTGCCTTTCCTCATGGCTCTACTTTTGCCTCCCAACCTCCCCCTTCCATTAGAGGCTTTCTTTGCTTTGAAGGTTTTCCACACACAATCCCCAGCCCAACAAAGAGAAGAGTGATGTGGTTAAGAGGCCATGAAGCCAAAAGCTTCACCTGCCCATTCCAGGTCAGTGGGAGAGGTCAGAGAGCAGTGCCCTTGCCTCTCCCCCCTGCTTTTCTGCATGCCTTACCTCTCCCTTAATGCACCTGGAGAAAGGAGAAGGTGAACAAGAGCAGCAGAAGAAAGCAAATCAAAGATGTTAATGCAGGACCAGACCCAAACAAACAAACACTGCCATTGTGACTTAGGAATCCAAGGCCAGGAGCAGGCACTGAGTGAAACCAAAGGCTCTTAAAGGAATCCTGTTCCCCCCTGGGGTTGTTGCTTGCTGTAGACTCTTCACAGCAAGTTTGTGTCCAGGCTTGGGATGGAAATTGCTTGCTTGGGTTCTTTCTTTTAGGGCTGGGGGATAGGTTGGACTGCATGACCTTGGAGGTCTCTTCCAAGCTGGTTGATTCTATGATTCCCTTCCCTTTCCTTTCACCTGGGGTTGCAAGGACAAGATGAGTTCAGTCTCCTCCTCAGGAGAGCTCACAAACAGCTTCCTCCTCTTAGAATCACAGAATCAGGCAGGGTTGGAAGGGACCACAAGGTTCAGCCACTTCTAACCTGCCTGCCACAGGCAGGGACACCTCACACCAGAGCAGGCTGCCCACAGCCTCAGCCAGCCTGGCCTCAAACACCTCCAGGGGTGATGATTCCAACACCTCCCTGGGCAGCCCCTGCCAGGCTCTCAGCACCCTCCTGCTGAAAAGCTTCTTCCTCATCTCCAGGCTGACTCTCCCCATTTCCAGCTTTGTTCCATTCCCCCCAGTCCTATCCCTGCCTGACAGCCTCCAAACTCCCTCCCCAGCTTCCTTGTAGTCCCCTTAAGATACTGACAGGTCACAACAATGTCACCAGAGAGCCTCCTCTGCTCCAGCCCGCACAGCCCCAACCCCCTCAGCCTCTCTTCCACACCCCCTGAGAGAGGTAAAAATAACCCAGACTGAAACACCCCCAAACCTCACCACTCTGACACTGCAGTGCTGATTCCTGGGGCACCACAGGCAGTTTTCAAAGCAGCTAAGAGGTCATTTTGCAGACACAGGCACCAAAAAGCTCAGCACCCCTGTAAAACACACCTAGGCTTGGCCCTGAGCTGATTGCTGCTGAAGATCTGGGCCTCCTCCCTAGGGTTTGAAGCTCCTGAAGGGAGTCACACATCTGTCAGCCTCAACACAGCAAAGGCCAAGGTGCAAGGAACACCCCAAAGGCTGTTTTACTTCAAGGCTGCTCTCAACCCACACTCTGCAATCAGCCTGGAGCTGTGCCTTAACTGCTCTGCCCCAGCTGCAGCACCTTACAGCTTGTTGAAGCTCCTGCAGCTGGCACTGGCTCACTCCTGAGGCCTGTCAAGATCCTTCTGGAGGGAGTCCACAGCATCACACAACTTGGTGGCAGCAGCAAACCTGCTGAGGGTGCCTCAGTGCCACTGCCAAAGCTGCCACCCAGCACTGGAGCCAGAGCAGCTCACACCTAGAAGAGAAGAGACTTTCACCAACTGGATCTGGTGAGAACAGAAATGACCCTGGGCACCAAACCAGCCACAGCCCAAAGCAGCTCATAGAAATCTCACTTTTAATCGTGGACAATTTCACCTTCAAGTAAAATCAACCTGGTTTAAATAAAATATAAATTAAAACAACCCAGAGGACTCCACAAAGAAAAGACACTGGGGCAGGACTGACTTGAGCAGGAGCAAAAGCTGAGGCATGTTCCAGTTCTCTTCAGCTTGCTGGAGATTGAGGGAGGTCTCTGAAGGGTTAGGAAACAGAAAGCAAAAGGATTCAGTGACTGTGGCCACCCTGGGGAGATTGCTTAGAATCAGAGAAGCAGCAGGATGGAAGAGAGCTCCAAGCTCACCCAGCCCAGCCCCCAGCCCTGCCCAACCAACCACACCATGGCACTCAGTGCCCCAGCCAGCCTTGGCTCCAACACCTCCAGCCATGGGCACTGCACCACCTCCCTGGGCAGCCCATTCCAGTGCCAATCACTCTCTCTGCCAGGAGCTTCCTCCTCACCTCCAGCCTCAACCTGCCCTGACACAGCTTCAGCCTCTGGCCCCTTCTGCTGGCCCTGCCTGCCTGGCAGCAGAGCCCAACCCCACCTGGCTACAGCCTCCCTGCAGGCAGCTGCAGGCAGCAATCAGCTCTGCCCTGAGCCTCCTCTGCTGCAGGCTGCACCCCCCCAGCTCCCTCAGCCTCTCCTCACAGGGCTGTGCTCCAGGCCCCTCCCCAGCCTTGCTGCCCTGCTCTGGGCACCTTCCAGCACCTCAACATCTCTCTGCAATGGAGGAGCCCAGAACTGGACACAGCACTGCAGGGGTGGCCTGAGCAGTGCTGAGCACAGGGGCAGAAGCAGCTCCCTTGTCCTGCTGCCCACACTGCTCCTCAGCCAGCCCAGGATGCCATTGGCTCTGCTGCCCACCTGGGCACTGCTGCCTCCTCTGCAGCTCCTCTCTGCCAGCACCCCCAGGGCCCTCTCTGCCTGCCTGCTCTCAGCCACTCTGGCCCCAGCCTGTAGCTGCTTAGGGTTGTTGTGGCCAAAGTGTAGAACCCTGCCCTGGGCCTTGTTCCATCTCATCCCCTTGGCCTCTGCACTCCCATGCAGCCTTCCAGCTTCCAAGACAAAAAGGGGAAACTCTCCCAAATGAAAACCCCAAAGTGGAGCAGTGTTTGTGGAAGCACAGCACTGGGTGCACCAGAATTGCCTTCTCCCATCAAGACATTGACTGCAGAGCACCAAAGCTGACCTAAAAGGTTTGGTTTTCTCACTGCATTTTCTTTTCTTGGACTTGGAGGAGACTTAGAATTGAGAGGTGACAGCAGCTGTGGAAGCTGGCAAGGGAAAGAAAACCTCCTTCAGAGCTTCACTCACCCTGACCCAGCACTCACACTCTGCTTCCCTGACCCCGCTGAGCTCATGCCGCTGCTACTCACCAGCTGCCAGCCAGCTCCTGCTCACCCCAGGACACACAGAAAGTGCAACATGTTAAAAACTAAAGTGATAACAAGAGTGATTTTAGGCAGATGGTGCCTGATGGGACTAAGCCAAGCTGACCACCTTCTCCCATCCTCCCAAAGTCCAGCTGCATCCCTCCCAAAGTCCAGCCGCATCGCAACGCTCCGGCGCGAGCTGCTGCTTGGGGATGGTTGAAAGGGACAAAAAGGAGGAACCCTGAGGCAAAAATGGCTTTGTGTGTGTGTGTAGCAAGTCCAACAAAAGCACATCTCCATCACAGCATCTCCTCAGGGCCCTGGGATCTTCTGTGGTGGGAGGCCTTCCTCCAGCCAGAGGGCAGGGGAGGAGGAGGAGTTGCGCAGCATGCGGCGGTGGATGCGGCGCAGGCGCAGCAGGTAGAGCAGGATGGAGAGCAGCACGACCAGGAAGCAGGCAGAGAACAGGTAGTGGTTGTACACGAAAGAGAAGCTCCTCCAGTGGGAGTGGCTGCCACGGAAGTTCTCTTGCTGGATGTCTCTGTGTGGAAACCAAAAGGCATAGCAGGCACCAGGGGCAAACCCAACCAGGCCTCCCCATCCTCCTCGGCACAGAGCGCTGCTGGCGCAGGGACCCAGAGCTTGGGGTTGGAAGGGACCTCTGGGGACCATGGAGTCAGCAGGGCACCCACAGCAGCACAGTGCCCAGGAGGGGTTGGAAACTCTCTGGCAGCCTGCTCCAGACCTTCAGCAGCCTCACACCAAACAACTTCCTCCTCCTCTGCACACGCAACCTCCTGGGGTCCACTTTGCGCCCACTGCCCTTTGGCCTGGCACTGGGCACCACTGACAAGAGTCTGGCCCCAGCTTCTTGCCCCCCACAGCTCCTTCAGCTCTTGCTGAGCATTGCTCAGATGCCCTCTGGGGCTGCTCTTCTGCAGGCTCTAGGCCCCAGGGCTCAGCTTTTGCTCCTCCCAGAGCTGCTCCAGGCCCTTCAGCATCTTCAGGGTCCTCTGTTGGACTCTGTCCAGTAGCTCTCTGTGTCTCCTGAACTGGGGAGCCCAAACCTGGACATAATGCTCCAGATGTGGCCTCAGCAGAGCAGAGTTAGTGCAAGAGTCTTTAGAAAGTATCACTGAAACTACCTGAAACCTCATGGAATGGCCTAGGCAGGAAGAGAGCTCTGAGGTCATCTGCTCCACCCTCCCTGCCATGGGCCTCTGCCTCTCAACTCGACTTGGCTGCTTACAGCCCCAGCCAGCCTGGCCTCAAACACCCCCAGGGATGAGGCTTCTACCACCTCCCTGGGCAGCCCTTGCCAGGCTCTCACCACTCTCCTGCTCAACAACTTCCTCCTCTCCTCCAGCCTCACTCTCCCCACCTCCAGCTTTGCTCCATTCCCCCCACTCCTGACACTCCCTCACAGCCTCCAAAGTCCCTCCCCAGCTTTTTTGGAGCTCCCTTCAGATCCTGGCAGGCCACAAGAAGGTCACCTGGGAACCTTCTCCTCTGCAGACTGCACAGCCCCAACTCTTTCAGGCTGTGCTCACAGCAGAGCTGCTGCAGCCTCTCAGCATCCTCCTGGCCCTGCTCTGGACACTCTCCAGCATCTCCACAGCCCTCTTGGCCCAGGGGCTCCAGAGCTGGATGCAGCACTCCAGGTGGGCTCTCAGCAGAGCAGAGCAGAGGGGGAGAATCCCCTCCCTGGCCCTGCTGGCCACACTGCTGCTGCTGCAGCCCAGGCTCTGCTTGGCTCTCTGGGCTGCAAGTGCACACTGCTGGCTCCTGCTGAGCTTCTCCTCCAGCAGCACCCCCAAGTGCCTCTCCTCAGGGCTGCTCTCCAGCCTGGCACTGCCCAGCCTGGAGTTGTGCTTGGCAGTGCCTCCACCCAGCTGCAGAACCTTGCATCTCCTCTCCCTCTACCTATCAGCTGCTTTGCTATCACCACACTTATTCCCTTCCCACTTTCCACCCAGCTGCTCTCGGCAGCCCCTGCAGAGCAGAGCTGGTACCTCAGCGGCAGGAAGCGCGTTCGGTAGAGAATGGCCCCCAGGGTCCACTGCACCTCTTTGTCATAAACCTGCAGAGCTGTTTTCAGATTGCTGTAGGTGACAGGAAATGAGAAGCCACTGTGGAACACTTCATACATCCAGGCAGACTTAAAGCACTGGTACCTAGGGGCAGAGAGTGGCAGAAGGTCAGAGCAGTGCTTAGAACTCAGAGGATGCAATCGTGAGCGGTTTGGGGTTGGTTATTTTTTCCCTCCCCTTGGCTGATGCAATATTTAAAGGTCCTATTCACACCTCTCCACCAGTTAATTAACTGGATCATTTGGCCATCACCTCGACCTCTCCATCCCTGGCCAAGTGTGGCTGACTGAATGTGCTGAACAAACACAAAGCACTTACTTCAATCTGTGGAGATCAGCGTGCGAGGCGTAAAGCCCCCGGTCAAAGCGCTCCCGCAGCACAGACCACTTCGTGGCACAATAATCCTTCAGAGGCAGAGGGGAAAGAACAAAAGAGGAAGGTTTTAGCCTTGCTTCTGCCTTCAGAACCACAGAGTGCCAGGGGCTGGAAGGGACCTCCAAAGCTCAGCCAGGTCCAACCACCCCCTGCCAGAGCAGGAGCACCCAGAGCAGAGCACACAGCAGCACAGACAGGCAGGGGGGGAAGGTCTCCAGAGGGGGAGGCTCCACAACCTCCCTGGGCAACCTGTGCCAGGGTCTCAGCACCCTCAACCTGTGCCAGTCTTTCACCACCCTCAACCTGTGCCAGTCTTTCACCACCCTCACTGCAAGCAACATCTCCCTCACATCCAGTTCCAACCTCCCCCCTGCCACTTTAACCCCTTTCATCCACCTCCAAGTCCTCTTTTTCCAGTCAGCAGCTTTCCAGCAGCCTGCAGCATGGCACTGGTCCAAGCCTCTCCCAGGCAGACTTTACCTTTGCAGCTTTAGTGAACTTAGCAGCATTGTAATCCCCTCCCATGCGTAGCACATCCTCAGTGCAGTAGTAGAACTCTGAGAAGCCATAGAATTCACTGTTCTGGAAGTGCACAGCAGGTTGGTAGACCCCATTAAGAGAAGTTTGGGTCTCATTGGTCTTGTTCATGAAGGGTTGGATGAGTTCCCGGCAGAGCTGGAAGTCTCCTGTCCCCCGCAGGTACAGGACCTGCCCCTTCTGCTTGATTTCATCCTCAGCATCCAGGGGCAGGCAGGGATCTAGGTAAGGGGAATCAGAAGTCAGCCCAGTCTGTGTGCCCAGCAGCCTGCAAGAGAGAGCAAGCAGAGGAACCACATCAGGAACACCCAACAGCAACACAGAGCTGCCTCATCTCCAGAGCCTGCAGCACTCTGTGCAGCACAGCCTGGAAATCAGAGAACCAAGCAGGGGGGAAGAGAGCTCCAAGCTCAGCCAGCCCAGCCTAGCCCCCAGCCCTGCCCAACCAACCAGACCATGGCAGCACTCAGTGCCCCAGCCAGGGATGGCAACTTCACTCTAACCCTGCTCTGCCTCAGCTCCAAACCATTCCCCCTGGGCCTGGCTCTGGGCACCCTCAGCCAAAGTCTCTCTGCAGCCTCCCTGCAGGATCCCTTCAGCTCTTGGCAGCAGCTCTCAGGTCCCCCTGGAGCCTTCTCTCCCCCAGCTCCCTCAGCCTGTGCTCACAGCAGAGCTGCTCCAGCCCTGGCAGCATCTTTGTGACCTCCTCTGGCCTCCCTCCAGCAGCTCTGTGCCCTCCTCCTGCTGGGGACAGCAGCACTGGTGTTCAGATAGGGGGTCAGTGAGCCTGGTGATGCTGAGAACCCACATCCCAGTGCCTGCAGCCAGCTACCTGTTCTTGAGCACTGTGCTGGCAAAGAGGCTGTCCTCATATCTCTGCCGTGCTGCATTTCCTCCAAAGCCAAGGAAGGTGGCAACATAGACCCTGTAGATGTGCTCAGTCTGATGAGCATCACAGCCCAGGTTGAATTCTGCCAGCAAGTTTTTGGCTACTTCCTCCTGCAGGAAACACAAGCACCAAGGAGAGGAGTAAATAACATCAACCATGTGCTAAAGGTGACACAACAACAACCATGAACAACTCTTCCTGGCTCCAATTGAGCTGAGGCAATCTGCTCTGCACTTCAATGCCCAGAGTTGAGAGGCAAACCTGAGAGCTTCTCTGCTAGTCCTGCTCTAGGCCATTTCTCCTGAAGTTAATGGGAGATGATTCCTGCAGCTTGGGCAGGCCAATCCCAGGCACAGCTCCAGGATGAGTGCAGAGTGGGTTGAGAGCAGCCCTGAAGGAAGAGCCTTGGGGGTGTTGGGTGCTGAGCAGCTCCCCAGCAGCCAGCAGTGCCCTCCTGCAGCCCAGCAGGCAGCTGTGTGCTGGCTGCAGCCAGAGCAGTGTGGGCAGCAGGGCAGGAGAGGGGCCTCCAGTCCTGCCTCCAGTGCTGCTGTCCCCAGCAGGAGGAGGACTCAGAGCTGCTGGAGAGAGGCCAGAGGAGGTCACAAAGATGCTGCCAGGGCTGGAGCAGCTCTGCTGTGAGCACAGGCTGAGGGAGCTGGGGGAGAGAAGGCTCCAGGGGGACCTCAGAGCTGCCTGCCAAGAGCTGAAGGGATCCTGCAGGGAGGCTGCAGAGAGACTTTTGCTGAGGAGGTCTAGAGCCAGGCCCAGGGGGAATGGTTTGGAGCTGAGGCAGAGCAGGGCTAGAGTGGATCTGGAGTTCATCCAGTCCAACCCTCCCTGCCCCAGCAGGGCACCCCCAGCAGCCTGCCCAGCAGCACAATGCCTGGGAGGGGTTAGAAGCTCTCCACACAAGGAGGCTCCACAGGCTCTGTGAGCAGCCTGCTCCAGGGCTCTGCTAGTCTTGAAGTGAAGAATTTTTCCCTTAAGTGGAACCTCCTGGGTTCGAATTTGTGCCTTCTGCCCCCTGTCCCTGGGCACCACTGAGCAGAGCCTGGCCCCAGGCTCTTGCCCCCCACAGCTCCTTCAGCTCTTGCTCAGCACTGCTCAGATGCCCTCTGGGGCTGCTCTCCTGCAGGCTCTCAGCCCCAGGGCTCAGCCTTTGCTGCTGCCAGAGCTGCTCCAGGCCCCTCAGCATCTTCCCAGCCTGCCCTGGACTCTCTGCAGCACTTCCCTGTCCCTCTGCCCCTGGGGAGGCCAGACCTGGACCCAGGACTCCAGCTGTGGCCTGGCTACACCTCACAGAAGCTCTTACCCAAGGACCACCACACAGCACCAAAACACAACCTCCTAAGCTTAACCCACATTTAAATCCCTTCATGCACACAGACACAGAACTCACTCCAGCTCCACTGAGCTGCATGAAGAAGCCACAAATGAATCCCTGAGCTGAGGAAGGACTCTGCCATCTTCCCTCACTTTGCTGTCTTGGCATGGGATGGAAATGGAGGGGAAGACTCAACACAAAACAAGGCGGGGGGGGGGAGGAAAACCAAACTCCAAACAAAGAGAACAAGGAGAATGCATTAAAATAAACCCAAAAGAAAAGGAGGAAGTTGCACAGATAATAACCTGCTGTGAAGAGGCAAAGCTTACAGTTTTAGGGACTTCATAGGCTATCTGGGTCGAGACTCCCCCCATGTCAAGGATACCCACTGTCCTCTTCCTGAAGATAGCCTCCTTGTTCTCACTGCCTGGCACATGGACCTCCACGACTGCTTCATCCTCTGGGGAGAAGAAGAAAGGCAGTGAGAAATAACCCCCAAGGTAAGGCCTCACTTCTGGGTTTGGGTTGCAACTTCACATCGAAACCGAGGCCACAGCAGCTTCGTCCTGAGGCAAAGGGCAAAACTCCTGCAGAGGTTCTCAGCCTGGGTCTGAAACTGTCCTTTTAACTGCTCCACTTAGGCTTTCATGGCCTGGGAACAGCTCTGTTCATTTCTGGGCTCTGCAGCCACACAGAGGACAAAACAGCAGCTTGGAGCTCACAGAATGGCTCAGGTCGGAAGGGATCTCAGTGCTCATCTGCTCCAACCTCCCCTCCATGGGCAGGGACACCTCTCAGCTAGACTCAGCTGCCAGAAGCTTCATCCAACCTGGCCCTGAACACTCCCAGAGAGGAGGCATCCACAGGCTCCTTGGGCAACCTGTTGCAGAGTCTCAGCACTGCAGCAGCAGTGCTCTGCTGCAGCTTCCCTTCTGGGTTTGGGTTGCAACTTCACATCAAAACCGAGGCCACAGCAGCTTCGTCCCGAGGCAAAGGGCAAAACTCCTGCAGAGGTTTTCAGCCTGGGTCTGAAACTGTCCTTTTAACTCCTCCACTTAGGCTTCCTTGGCCTGAGAACAGCTCTGTTCATTTCTAGGCTCTGCAGCCACACAGAGCCTTCTCCAGGCTGAACACCCCCAACTCTCCCTGCCTGGCTTCATAACAGAGCTTCTTAAGCCCTGAGAGGCCACCAGGAGGTCTCTCTGGAGCCTTCTCCAGGCTGAACACCCCCAACTCTCCCTGCCTGGCTTCATAACAGAGCTTCTTAAGCCCTGAGAGGCCACCAGGAGGTCTCTCTGGAGCCTTCTCCAGGCTGAACAACCTCAACTCTCCCTGCCTAGCCTCATAAAAGAGCCCTTCCAGCCCTGCCAGCATTGCTGTGGCCACCTCTGGCCCTGCTCCAACAGGTCCCTGTGGCAGGAATGTATTTGGGAGTGCTCCCTAAAATCCAGTTCCCAGTTCAGTACTCACCATCATCTGTGTGTTCAAATCTTCCAAGCACAAAGTTGATGCCAATCCAAGCATAAACTCCTGTGTGGATAAGAAAAAGGATTGAGGCACTTCAGGAATCTCTGACACACAACATCCTGAAACAAAGAGGCCTTTCTGCAGGGCACTGAGGATAATCCCTGCTCAGCTTGCATCATAGAAACCCCTCACAGGTAAAAGGTTCCTGATCAGTGCTCCTCATCCTCCTCTCTCAAGTGCTCTGAATCCAAATTCAGTACATTGAAGCAAAAGTGATTTGAAAGTGATTTAGAGCTCTGAAAGAGCCTTGGGGGTGCTGGGTGCTGAGCAGCTCCCCAGCAGCCAGCAGTGCCCTCCTGCAGCCCTGAAGGAAGAGCCTTGGGGGTGCTGGGTGCTGAGCAGCTCCCCAGCAGCCAGCAGTGCCCTCCTGCAGCCCAGCAGGCAGCTGTGTGCTGGCTGCAGGCAGAGCAGTGTGGGCAGCAGGGCAGGAGAGGGGATTGTGCCCCTTGGCTCTGCTCAGACCTCACCTCCAGTCCTGCCTCCAGTGCTGCTGTCCCCAGCAGGAGGAGGACTCAGAGCTGCTGGAGGGAGGTCAGAGGAGGCCACAAAGATGCTGCCAGGGCTGGAGCAGCTCTGCTGTGAGCACAGGCTGAGGGAGCTGGGGGGGTGCAGCCTGCAGAGGAGAAGGCTCCAGGGGGACCTCAGAGCTGCTGCCAAGAGCTGAAGGGATCCTGCAGGAAGGCTGCAGAGAGACTTTTGCTGAGGAGGTCTAGAGCCAGGCCCAGGGGAATGGTTTGGAGCTGAGGCAGAGCAGGGTGAGAGTGGAGCTGAGGAAGTTCTTCAGGATGAGGGTGGTGAGAGCCTGGAACAGGCTGTGGCTGCCTCCTGCCTGAGGTTGTTCAAGGCCAGGTTGGATGAGGCCTTGAGCAACCTGGTTTAGTTAAGAGGGAAGGGAAACAGGAGCAGATGATCTCTGAGGTCCTTTCCAACCCAACCCATTCCACAGTTCTATGACTTTAACCCTCTTGGTGACCTGATCCAAACACAGCTCCATCAGAAACCACTTTTTCCCTGCCAAGTCTCTTCCATCCATCCCTCATGCCTGATTCTTACCCCTCCCTCCCCACAGACAGAGAAAACCAACTCAGATTCCTGCTGAACACTGCTGTTATTCCCTCTGCTAACTAGAAAACAGTTAGCTGAGTCAGAAGATGCCAGCAGATGATCCTCTCCACCTTCCATATGTTGCAACTTAGGGATTAGGTCTCTTAATCACCCTAGAGTTTGAAAAGCCATTTCAAACAGTCAATAAATGAACCCAAGAGGCATTGTGAAAGCAATAAAGAGAACCAGAATGGAGCTCACCCTCCTGCTTCCCTGAAATCACCTCTGCATGGGAGTCTGAAAAGAGGAAATCAAACTGCACAGGGATATCAGTGAGCAGATCTTCCAGAATGGCCTTCTGCTGGCTGCAGAGGGGAAAACAAAAGCACATTTGGCAGAGTTAAGAGACAGGCAGAGCAGGACTGGGGTGGAAAAGGCTGAAAAGGAGGCAGAAAATCACCTTTCTGGCAGAATCCTCATCCCTGCAGTGCACAGGATGTAGAGAGGAGTCTCTTTGTGCTTGGCACGGGGCACATGTTCAGCAGCAAAGCTGAGCAGTGGGGAGATGTAGTCACTGACCTTGTCTGGAGAGCTGGCAAACTCAGAAATGCCTGCAGAGAGGGAGAAGGAGAAGGGAAGCAGCTCAGCTGGGAGCTGGACAACCTGGAGAACCAACAGGGAAGGAACCAAGAAGCCAAAGGCAAAGCCATGGGAATCACTGCTAGGGATGCAGCTAGGATTGGCTCATCCTCCCTGCAAGAACCAACTCCCTGCTGGTGGATTGGGCTCAGAACTGCTCCAGAGGGCTTTACAGAAAGCCAGGTACTGATGCACCAGCTGAGCCAGGGAGGTTCTGCTCCCCCTCTGCTCTGCCCTGCTGAGGCCTCCTCTGGAGAGCTGCCTTCAGTTTGGGGCTCCCCAGGTGAAGAGGGACAGGAACTGCTGGAGAGAGCCCAAGGGAGGGCTGTGAGGATGAGGAGGGGAGTGGAGCAGTGCCTGGGGAGGAGAGGCTGAGGGCCCTGGGGCTGCTTAGGCTGCAGAGGAGAAGACTGAGAGGGGATTGAATCAATGTCTGTAACTCTCTGAGGGCTGGGGGTCAGGAGGGGGGGACAGGCTCTGCTCACTGCTGCCTGGGACAGGAGCAGCAGCAGTGGATGGAAGCTGCAGCACAGGAGGTTGCAGCTCAGCACAAGGGCAACTTCTTGGCTGGAAGGGTCCCAGAGCCTGGCACAGGCTGCCCAGAGAGGTTGTGGAGTCTCCTTCTGTGGAGCCTTTGCAGGCCTGTCTGGATGTGTTCTGTGTGCCCTGAGCTGGGTTGTGTGGCCCTGCTCTGGCAGGGGCTTGGACTGGATGAGCTCTTTGGGGTCTCTTCCAGCCCCTGACATCCTCTGAGCCTGTGAACTCAACCAGCAACTGTCCTGAGCCACAGAGAATTCCCCTTCCCACCCACCCAGAAACCTGCCAGGCTCATACCTTAAGCTGCCTGCAAACCAGACCCAAAGAGATCTGGAGCAGTATCACACTGACAACTCCCAAGTGTCCTTCTCCCAGACACGTGGAAAAGCCCAAGTTAGGCTAAGTCACTCCCTAGAAAACCACCCCCAAGGCTCCTCTCTGCCCACAGAGGCCAACCCCAAGGTTGATTTCTTCCCAGGACCTGGTTTAATTTTCATCACCACTGGTTTCCTGGCTTTGTCTCTCATCTGTTTGATGTCCAGCAGGTCGTGAGGGTTGCCATTGTGCCTGGGCCAACAGTACACAAAGATCCTGGAGCCACTGCTGCCACAGTCCACAACGATGCCATAGTTGAGATTGGGGTTGTTGGTGTCTGTGGCTTCTGTGTCAGTTACTCTGGCAAGGTACCTGGAAGAGACCTAAATGTTACTCAGGTGGCAAGGAAATTCCATAGGGAAGCAGATTCAGAGCAGGAACCCCATAACAAAGGAAGAGTGAAGGGCAGGACTCTTTCAAGCAGTTCCCTGAGGTCCTTCTGGAAGTGAGGGGCTCAGAACTGGACACAACATTCCAGATGTGGCCTAAATGTTACTCAAATGGGAATGAAATTCCATAGAGAAGCTTTTCTCCACAGTAGATTCAAAGCAGGAACCCCACAAGAAAGGAAGAGTGAAGGGCAGGACTCTTCCAAGCAGTTCCCTGAGGTCCTTCTGGAACTTAGGGGCTCAGAACTGGACACAACATTCCAGATGTGGCCTCAGCAGGGCAGAGCAGAGGGGCAGGAGATGCTCTCTGGACCTACTCACCACAGCCCTTCTAATCCACCTCATCTTTCACAGACAGGACCTGTCAGGGCTTTCTCTTTGGCCTCCAAACTACGTGGAATGGGTTAGGTTGGAAGGGAGCTCAAAGCTCAGCCAGTTCCAACCCTCCTGCCATAGGCAGGGACACCTCCTGCTAGAACAGGTTGCTCAGGGTCTCATCCAGCCTGGTGCCGAACACCTCCAGGGAGGTTGTGGAGCACAGAAGCACCCAATGTGATCTTTGATCACATTGGGTGCTTCTGTGCTCCACAACCTCCCTGGGCAGACCTGTGCCAGGGTCTCACCACCCTCACTTCTTCCTCACATCCACTTCCAATCTCCCCTCTGCCACTTCAAACCCATTCCTCCTCCTCCTGCCATTCCCACACCTCCTCAGCAGTCCCTCCCCAGCCCTCCTGCAGTCCCCTTCAGACCCTGCCAGGCCACTCCAAGCTCTCCTGGAAGCCTTCTCCTCTGCAGGCTGCACAGCCCCAACTCTCTCAGCCTGTGCTCAGAGCAGAGCTGCTGCAGCCCTCTCAGCATCTCCTCTGGGCTGGCTCTAACACTTCCAAGTCCTTCCTCATTTCATTGCCCACCCCAAGGCCCTCTCCAGCTCTCACCTGTGGAACCTTTTGTCCCTGTAGGCTCGCCCATACTTATTCCTGATGAGCACCACGGAGTAATAGAGCAGGGAGACTGCAGCAGCAAGAATTCCTATCACCAGGATCTGTCTCAAAGTGGTGTTGAGGACACGTGGACATCCCACTGGTGAGATGCTGAAGTGCCAAGAAGCAGGAAGCAAACAGGAGATGCTGATCCTAAAATTCAAAGAGGATAATCTGCTTTGAAATTTGACTTTAGTATCTCCCCCCCAAAAACCAAGCAGAACCTATTTTAAACCATTTTAGCTCCTCTGCTCTAGCTCTGCTCTGGAGGGCAAATCAGAGCCTAGGCTGCATCAGGAGAAGTGTGGCCAGCAGGGTCAGGGAGGGGATTCTGCTCCTCCTCCTGCAGGGTGGAGACAGTGCCAAGCACAACTCCAGGCTGGGCAGTGCCAGGCTGGAGAGCAGCCCTGAGGAGAGGCACTTGGGGGTGCTGCTGGAGGAGAAGCTCAGCAGGAGCCAGCAGTGTGCACTTGCAGCCCAGAGAGCCAAGCAGAGCCTGGGCTGCAGCAGCAGCAGTGTGGCCAGCAGGGCCAGGGAGGGGATTCTGCCCCTCTGCTCTGCTCTGCTCTGCTCTGCTCTGCTCTGCTCTGCTGAGAGCCCACCTGGAGTCCTGCATCCAGCTCTGGAGCCCCTGGGCCAAGAGGGCTGTGGAGATGCTGGAGAGTGTCCAGAGCAGGGCCAGGAGGATGCTCAGAGGCTGCAGCAGCTCTGCTGTGAGCACAGCCTGAAAGAGTTGGGGCTGTGCAGGCTGCAGCAGAGGACGCTCCCAGGTGACCTTCTTGTGGCCTTCCAGGGCCTGAAGGGGGCTCCAAAAAAGCTGGGGAGGGACTTTTGAGGCTGTGAGGGAGTGGCAGGAGTGGGGGGGATGGAGCAAAGCTGGAGGTGGGGAGAGTGAGGCTGGAGGGGAGGAGGAAGTTGTTGAGCAGGAGAGTGGTGAGAGCCTGGCAGGGGCTGCCCAGGGAGGGGGTTGAGGCCCCATGGCTGGAGGTGTTTGAGGCCAGGCTGGTTGAGGCTGTGTGCAGCCTGCTCTAGGGTAGGGTGTCCCTGGGCATGGCAGGGGCTTGGCACTGCCTGCTCCTTGTGCTCCCTTCCAGCCCTGCCTGGTTCTGTGATTCTACTCAAGACACTGCTCCCATCTTTGAATTCATTCATCATCAAGCCACGCATTTAACATTAGGTTCCCTGGCAGCTCCTTTGGGATTCTCATCTACCCATTCTGGGGGTTCTTACCTCCCCATTTTGGGTGTGACCAGCAGAGAGAAAGCCCAGTTGGTGCTCAGACATCAGCCAAGCCACCTCAGCCTACAGCAGCCTTTCTCAAAGCCATGGCTCTTCTGTTCCTGAAGGACAAAGAAAACAGAGATGATCTTTTAGCCTTCCAAAGAGGACTAGCAGCAGACCCAAGGAGCTGATCCTTCCCCTCTCCTCTGGCCAGACCATATTTGGAGTGCTGGGTCCAGCCTAGAAGCTCCCCAAGCCAAGAAATACACAGAGGAAGTTTATTGTAGGTCTGCAAAGGTGCTGAAGTACCTCTCAAATGATGAGAGGCTGCTTGAAGTGGAGAGGAGGCACCTGCCTGAATGCAGATATGTCAAGGACAAGAGAGGTTCTCCTGCCCCTGTGCTCAGCACTGCTCAGGCCACCCCTGCAGTGCTGTGTCCAGTTCTGGGCTCCTCCATTGCAGAGAGATGCTGAGGTGCTGGAAGGTGCCCAGAGCAGGGCAGCAAGGCTGGGGAGGGGCCTGGAGCAGAGCCCTGTGAGGAGAGGCTGAGGGAGCTGGGGGGGTGCAGCCTGCAGCAGAGGAGGCTCAGGGCAGAGCTGATTGCTGCCTGCAGCTGCCTGCAGCGAGGCTGTAGCCAGGTGGGGTTGGGCTCTGCTGCCAGGCAGGCAGCAACAGAAGAAGGGGCCAGAGGCTGAAGCTGTGTCAGGGCAGGCTGAGGCTGGAGGTTAGGGGGGCTATAGGAGGGCTGGGGAGACTGGCACAGGTTGAGGATGCTGAGACTCTGGCACAGGTTGAGGGTGCTGAGATCCTGACACAGGTTTCCCAGGGAGGTTGTGGAGCACAGAAGCACCCAATGTGATCTTTGATCACATTGGGTGCTTCTGTGCTCCACAACCTCCCTGGAGGTCTTCAGCCCCAGCTTGGATGAACCCCTGAGTGCCCTGCTCTAGCAGGAGCTGTCCCTGCCTATGCCATGGGATTGGAGCTGGCTGAGCCTTGAGCTCCCTTCCAACCCAACCCATTCTGTGCTTGTGTAACCTACACCTGCCCTGCTGCAACCTGAGGCTGTTTTCTCCCAAGATCTGGCAGCTCATCAGGACACTCAGCGAACAGAAACCTCCCACCAGGAGGACGGAGAGACGCTGGAAGGGATTGCTCTGCATCATCTCCACCCTCAGGCACATTCAAAGCCTGGCTGGATGCTGATCCTGCCCAGGCTGACTCTGCCTGCAGCACTGCTCTGCTCAGGGAAAGGAGTTCGGGCAGAGAGAGCAGAGCAGCTGCGGCAGAAGCTTTCGCTGAGCTGAGCCTCTTCAGCTCCTGCTGCCACCTGCTCAGCTCATCCTCGCCGCGCAGACTCCGGGAGCAACGCAACAGCAGCACCGCTTCGAGGCAAAGATCACCACACAAACGCCGACACCTCAGGCCAGGGCTTTTCGCCCTCTCCCCGGCCCCTCCGGCTGCCCTCACAGCTCTGCCACCCGCGGCCTGCCCTTACCAAAGCTCCTGCCCGAGGCGCCGCCAGCTCCCTGCGCCGCCGCCACACCGCAGCCGCCCGCTCCCGCTCCCAGTGAGGCCCACAAAGCCGCAGGGAGCGAAACGCGCAGCGTGACAGGCCCCACGGGGCCGTGGGGATGCCAAACCTCTGCTCCACAGGCCCAGCAAAGCAGAGCTCGGGCGGCGCGGCCCTGCCCGGCCCCTCACGCCGCTCCCCACCACCGCAGCGGCACCCCCCCGGCCACCGGGGCCCACCCGGGGCGTTCAGACACGCTCCTCCCAGCCACGGCCAGCCCCGCAGCAAGCCTCCGTTCCCCGTTCCCAGCCAGGAAGCTGGAGTGGGCAGCGGCGGCCGCGGCCGCCCCACACTCACCTCCCGCCGCAGCGCCGCATAGCAACCGGCCACGGCGCCACTTCCGGGTCCCGCCGCCGGACGTGACGCACGCACGCACGCACGTGGTGCTGCCGGGAGTAGGCGGGGAAGGGATTCCCCGGGGGCGTGGCCTTCTTTGGGAGGTGGAGACAGCCTGGCAGGGGGCGTGACCAAGAGCGAGGTGTGATCGTGATTGGTCAATATAAGCGTGGGGGCGGGACCAGTTTTGGGCGGTGGAGCCATCTGGGCAGGGGGCGTGACCAAGAGCGAGCTGTGGTGGTGATTGGTCAATATAAACGCGGGGGCGTGACGTGTGGTGGGCGGTGCAGCCAGCCAGGCAGGGGGGCGTGACCAAGAACGAGGTGTGGTCGTGATTGGTCAATAGATGAGTGTGGGCGTGACAAGGACTAAAGCGTGGTCGTGATTGGTCGGGGGTACGAGTGGGCGTGCGGCCCAGGGGCTGCGGGAGGGCTGCGGGCAGCGCTGTGCCGGTTCGCATTGAGTGCTGCCAGCCCTAGCCCTGCCCTGCCCTGGGCTGGTCCCCAGCAGCGTGGGCACCAAGGGGCAAGGAGGGGATTCTGCCCCTGTGCTGTGCTCTGCTGAGAGTCCCTCCCTGCGTTGCTGGGGCCAGCTCTGGACCCCCCAAGGGAAGGACAAGGACAGTTAGACCTGGGCCGTAGGAGGCCACGAAAATGACCCTGAGGGCTGGAAGCTTTCTGCCGTGAGGGAGCTGGGGGGGTGCAGCCTGCAGCAGAGGAGGCTCAGGGCAGAGCTGATTGCTGCCTGCAGCTGCCTGCAGGGAGGCTGTAGCCAGGTGGGGTTGGGCTCTGCTGCCAGGCAGGCAGGGCCAGCAGAAGGGGCCAGAGGCTGAAGCTGAGGCAGGGCAGGTTGAGGCTGGAGGTGAGGAGGAAGTTGTTGTCAGAGAGAGTGATTGGCACTGGAATGGACTGCCCAGGGAGGTGGTGCAGTGCCCATGGCTGGAGGTGTTGCAGCCAAGGCTGGCTGGGGCACTGAGTGCCATGGTCTGGTTGGTTGGGCAGGGCTGGGGGCTAGGCTGGGCTGGGTGAGCTTGGAGCTCTCTGCCAGCCTGCTTGGCTCTATCCTATGAAGGGCAACCTGCTGGCAGAGCAAGCAAGGATCACTCCTGCGCGTTGCCACCAAGTGGCAGCTTCTGCCCACGCAGCTCCTTCAGACAGCTGGAAAGGAAAAGTTTATCTAAGGAGCGATCAAGGACTCGTCCCAGGAATGATCTGCTGGCAAGGCTGAGCAGCTTTGCCGGTGTCAGCTCCAGTCACGGAGTCCTGGGGTGAAGGTTCAGCCTCAGCCTGCCATGGATGTTCTCCCCCAGCACTCCCAGGTGGAGAACACATCTGGTTCTGAATTGGTGCCTGGAGAAAATGGCTTGGTGGAGACCCAGAGCAGCTCCACTGGGTTGGACTTTGGGCATCTCCATCTCCAAAGGAGAAATCACCTCTGGGGCAGGCACAGGTCAGCCCTGGTAGCCACTGGGCTGGAATTTAGCCATCAATCTCCAAAGCAAAACCAAAAACACCTCCAAGGCAGGCACAGGTCAGCCTTGGCAGCCACCAGGCTGGAATTTGGGCATCAATCTCCAAAGCAAAGCAGAAGCCACCTCTAGGGCAGGCACAGGTCAGCCCTGGCAGCCTGAGTGAGGTGTGTGCAGGGTGCTGGCTCCTATCTGAGGGGTGCACAGCATCTACCCCACCCCACCCTCCCAAATATCAGCTCAGGCTGTGCAGCAGGGTGAGCAGATACAGGAGAGGCAGCTGGTGCCTGGCAGTGCCTGTGGCTGCTGATCAAGGGGGGAGCACCTCTGAGCTTGTGGCTGCTGGGGGTGCCAAGGGGGATGTGGAGGAGGAGGGCACCTTCCAGCCCCTCAACATCTCTCTGCAATGGAGGAGCCCAGAACTGGACACAGCACTGCAGGGGTGGCCTGAGCAGTGCTGAGCACAGGGGCAGAAGCAGCTCCCTTGTCCTGCTGCCCACACTGCTCCTCAGCCAGCCCAGGATGCCATTGGCTCTGCTGCCCACCTGGGCACTGCTGCCTCCTCTGCAGCTCCTCTCTGCCAGCACCCCCAGGGCCCTCTCTGCCTGCCTGCTCTCAGCCACTCTGGCCCCAGCCTGTAGCTGCTTGGGGTTGTTGTGGCCAAAGTGTAGAACCTGCCCTTGGCCTAAGTGATGAAATCCATCAGGATGAAACAATCTGACCAAGTCCATGTGAGAAGCCAGTGGCAGGGCAGGACCATCCCAGCTTTAAAGGCATTCCCTGAGTGACAAACCAGAGGTTGGTTGTTTTTTTTTCTTTCCCCACCTTTCCAGGTATAATTTTGCTGACTGCTGGAAACAGAGCCCAGGTGGGGATGAAAATGAAGCAGAGCCAGAGCCAGACCCAGCAAACCCCCATGGGCTCCTCTTAGCTTTCTCTGCCCAGTGCCACCAGGCAGCCCCAGCAGCACCACCAGCATCTGCTGCACCTTTCCCATTGTTTCCTCAGAGCTTCAAACCAGAAAGGCAGGTTGAGGGGGGGGGGGGGGGGGGGGGGGGGTTAGGGGGGGGCTGTGAATATTTGGTCCAGGAAGTAAGACAAAAGACAACTTCAATTATACTCATTGGACATTGCCTCTCCCCTGTTCCATTAATCCCTTCAGGCAGGTCATGGTAAATGAGGTCAGACTATGTGAGAGCTGAAACGAAACCCAGAGGCCAAATTCCTCACATCCACACCTCCTCTCTCACCCAGCTTGCATAAATGATCATCTCTGCTGCCTCTGCCTGCAGAGCTTTGCTGGAGCTGCACTGCCCCAGCAGCAGCAGCAGCAGCAGCAGCAGTGTGGGGGCTCAGGTCTCTCTGATCACTAATGGAGTCCCCCAGGGATCAGGGCTGGGGGCAGTGCTGCTCAGCATCTTCATCAATGCCACTGATGAGGGCACAGACAGACAGAGTCTGCTCAGCAAGTTTGGTGCTCAGCTGGCACCAAAGTGGGAGGCTTGGCTGAGACAGCTGCAGGCTGTGAGGGCATCCTGAGAGAGGTGAAGAGACAGAGCTGGGCACAGAGAGCTGGAGAGACAGAGCTGGGCACAGGGAGCTGGAGAGGCAGAGCTGGGCACAGGGAGCTGGAGAGGCAGAGCTGGGCACAGAGAGCTGGAGAGGCAGAGCTGGGCACAGAGAGCTGGAGAGACAGAGCTGGGCACAGAGAGCTGGAGAGGCAGAGCTGGGCACAGGGAGCTGGAGAGGCAGAGCTGGGCACAGGGAGCTGGAGAGGCAGAGCTGGGCACAGAGAGCTGGAGAGGCAGAGCTGGGCACAGGGAGCTGGAGAGGCAGAGCTGGGCACAGGGAGCTGGAGAGGCAGAGCTGGGCTGGCTGCTCTCAGCCACTCTGGCCCCAGCCTGTAGCTGCTTGGGGTTGTTGTGGCCAAAGTGCAGAACCTGCCCTTGGCCTTGTTCAGTCTCATCCCCTTGGCCTCTGCCACCCATGCAGCCTGGCCAGGTCCCTCTGCAGGGCTCTGCTACCCTCCAACAGCTCCACAGCTGCTCCTAGCTTGGTGCCATCTGTAAACTGCCTGCTGCTGGACTCAGTCCTCTGGTCCAGATCATCAGTAAAGCTATTCTTGGCCCTGAGCTTGCTCTGTTAGCTGTAAGCCTCCAGCAGTACACACTGGCCATGAAATGGATCGTGTCAGGTGCTGCTGTGGTGAATCCAGGCACAGAAGGATGATCTGAGTTTATGCTGGGGTTGATGGGTTTGGGTTTTCCAGCACTGAGCTACCTAAGCAGCATCCTGCTCTGCTCAGGGAATCACAGAACCATAGAACCAGGCAGGGCTGAAAGGGACCACAAAGAGCAGGCAGTGCCAGCCCCTGCCATGCCCAGGGACACCCTACCCTAAAGCAGGCTGCTTTCAGCCCCATCCAACCTGGCCTCAAACACCCCCAGGGATGAGGCTTCCACCACCTCCCTGGGCAGCCCCTGCCAGGCTCTCACCACTCTCCTGCTCAACAACTTCCTCCTCCCCTCCAGCCTCACTCTCCCCACCTCCAGCTTTGCTCCATCCCCCCCACTCCTGCCACTCCCTCACAGCCTCCAAAGTCCCTCCCCAGCTTTTTTGGAGCCCCCTTCAGATGCTGGCAGGCCACAAGAAGGTCTCCTGGGAGCCTCCTCTGCTCCAGCCTGCACAGCCCCAACTCTTTCAGGCTGTGCTCACAGCAGAGCTGCTGCAGCCTCTCAGCATCCTCCTGGCCCTGCTCTGGACACTCTCCAGCATCTCCACAGCCCTCTTGGCCCAGGGGCTCCAGAGCTGGATGCAGCACTCCAGGTGGGGTCTCAGCAGAGCAGAGCAGAGGGGCAGAATCCCCTCCCTGGCCCTGCTGGCCACACTGCTGCTGCTGCAGCCCAGGCTCTGCTTGGCTCTCCGGGCTGCAAGTGCACACTGCTGGCTCAGGGAGGGCTGGAAATCAGGGGATGCCTTGCCCTAAGTAGGTCACTCCACCTGGAAGACAAAACAAGGCAGTTTGCTTCTTTTTGTGTGTGTGTGGTGGTTGCTGATGGAGAGATAGCAAAGGACTGGAACACTGCAGGTCCCTGGGGCTGAGATTTTCCCATGGCCACCTCAAGAATTGAGACTCTGGCACAGGTTACCCAAGGAGGCAGTGGAGGTCCTCTCCCTGGAGGTGTTCAAAGCCAGCTTGGATGAGGCCTTGAGCAAACTGGGCTGGTAGGAGGTGTCCCTGCCCCAACTCTCTCAGCCTGTGCTCAGAGCAGAGCTGCTGCAGCCCTCTCAGCATCTTGGTGGCCTCCTCTGGGCTGGCTCCAACACTTCCATGTCCTGCTTGTGTTGGAGGCTCCAGAGCTGCCCCCAGGACTGCAGGTGGGGTCTGAGGAGAGCAGAGCCAAGGGGCAGAGTCCCCTCCCTTGCCCTGCTGCCCAACCTATCCAGGCAATCCAATGATTCTCTGATTTTGGGTTTAATTTACCTTCCAGGATCTGAAGGAGGCTCCAGGAGGGCTGGGGAGGGACTGTTGAGAAGGGCTTGGGATGGCAGGAGGAGGAGGAATGGGTTTGAAGTGGGCAGAGGGGAAGAAGAAGTTGTTTGCAGTGAGGGTGGGGAGAGACTGGCACAGGCTGAGGGTGCTGAGACCCTGGCACAGGTTTCCCAGGGAGGTTGTGGAGCACAGAAGCACCCAATGTGATCAAAGATCACATTGGGTGCTTCTGTGCTCCACAACCTCCCTGGAGGTGCCCAGGACCAGGCTGGGTGAGTCCTTGAGCAACCTGTTCTAGTGGGAGATGTCCTCTGCCCATGGCAGGGTGGCTTAGAACTGGCTGAGCTTTGACCTCCCTTCCAACCTAACCCATTCCATGATTCCATGATTGGAAGAAGACCTCTGAGCTCCCTCAGCCCAACCCCCAACCTAACCCCCTCCACATCCTGTCATTTGCTGCTGCTTGGCACTGTGCTGCTGGAGGTGAAGTTGTTGCTGTTGTTGTTCCTCCTCCTCCTCCTCAGCCCCAGCAGGGTGTGGCAAGGATGATGCCCGAGCCAAAGTGGTGCTCAGCTGTTGGGAACTCGAAGATTTGGAGAGTGGAGGTGAAGAAAAAAACCCCAAGCCAAAGAGCAGAACATGTCCTGCTGGCTCCTGGAGATAAGCCCCAAGCTCTGTGGCTCCCAGAAGGTGTCCTCCTCCCAGCAGGACACTCCTGCCTTATCGACCTGAGTGCAGCTGTGGTGTCCTGCCCCTCCTGCCCAGCAAGAGCCTGTGATAAGCAAAACTGGGTCCTGCTGATCAGCTGGGAGTGCCAGGCAGATGGCCCAGGGCTTGCAAGCATCTTCTTTGGGCAGGGACTTAGGAAAGGAAGGAGAATTTCACTTCATTTTGCCAGTTGATGCTCAGCTCTGGTTGTGTTTCACAGAATCACAGAGCCAAGCAGGGTGGCAGAGAGCTCCAAGCTCAGCCAGCCCAACCTAGCCCCCAGCCCTGCCCAACCAACCAGACCATGGCACTCAGTGCCCCAGCCAGCCTTGGCTGCAACACCTCCAGCCATGGGCACTGCACCACCTCCCTGGGCAGCCCATTCCAGTGCCAATCACTCTCTCTGCACCTCCAGCCTCAACCTGCCCTGCCACAGCTTCAGCCTCTGGCCCCTTCTGCTGGCCCTGCCTGCCTGGCAGCAGAGCCCAACCCCACCTGGCTACAGCCTCCCTGCAGGCAGCTGCAGGCAGCAATCAGCTCTGCCCTCAGCCTCCTCTGCTGCAGGCTGCACCCCCCCAGCTCCCTCAGCCTCTCCTCACAGGGCTGTGCTCCAGGCCCCTCCCCAGCCTTGCTGCCCTGCTCTGGGCACCTTCCAGCACCTCAGCATCTCTCTGCAATGGAGGAGCCCAGAACTGGACACAGCACTGCAGGGGTGGCCTGAGCAGTGCTGAGCACAGGGGCAGAAGCAGCTCCCTTGTCCTGCTGCCCACACTGCTCCTGAGCCAGCCCAGGATGCCATTGGCTCTGCTGCCCACCTGGGCACTGCTGCCTCCTCTGCAGCTCCTCTTCCCCAGCTCCCTCTCTGCCTGACTGCTCTCAGCCACTCTGGCCCCAGCCTGTAGCACTGCTTGGGGTTGTTATGGCCAAAGTGGAGAACCCTGCAAACCTCAGGGGAGCTCCAGTGCTGGACAGGATGACCTGAGAAGTGGCTCTGGTCTGTCAGGCAGCAAGGGGACAGTTGCCCAAGTGCCACTTGTCTCAAAGGGAGCTGTTGCAATGCCATCTGGGGTCACTCTGTCTGTGCCCTGCACGGGATGACTCCTACTTGCCAGGCAAGGGATGGTTGGAGAGCACCCAAAATTCACAGCCTGCCAGTGTGACATGTGACAACAAAACCACAACCCAGACCAGACTCCCTGTCCTGTTTCTCACTCCCTAGATGATTGATGTCCCTTCCTCATCAGTACCTCAATGTGTGCACCTCTCTGTTGGCATCTTGAGTTGGGGTTCAAGAAGGACAAGAGCAGAGTCCTAAACCTGGGGAGGGAGAATAAACTGCAGCAGCACAGGCTGGGAGGGGACTGCTGGAGAGCAGCCCCAAGCAGAGGGAGCTGGCAGTGCTGGGGGAGAGCATCCCTGGCACAGCAATGTGCCCTGGGGGCCAAGAGGCCAATGGGGTCCTGGGGGGCACTGAGCAGAGTGTGTCCAGCAGAGCCAGGGAGGTTCTCCTCTGCCTCTGCTCTGCCCTGGGGAGACCTCCTCTTGAGAGCTGCCTTCAGTTTGGGGCTCCCCAGGTGAAGAGGGACAGGAACTGCTGGAGAGAGTCCAAGGGAGGGCTGTGAGGATGAGGAGGGGAGTGGAGCAGTGCCTGGGGAGGAGAGGCTGAGGGCCCTGGGGCTGCTTAGGCTGCAGAAGAGAAGACTGAGAGGGGATTGAATCAATGTTTGGAACTCTCTGAGGGCTGGGGGTCAGGAGGGGGGGACAGGCTCTGCTCACTGCTGCCTGGGACAGGAGCAGCAGCAGTGGATGGAAGCTGCAGCACAGGAGGTTGCAGCTCAGCACAAGGGCAACTTCTTGGCTGGAAGGGTCCCAGAGCCTGGCACAGGCTGCCCAGAGAGGTTGTGGAGTCTCCTTGTGTGGAGCCTCCCCAGGCCTGTCTGGATGTGTTCTGTGTGCCCTGAGCTGCATTGTGTGGTCCTGCTGTGGCAGGGGCTTGGACTGGATGAGCTCTTTGGGTCCCTTCCAACCCCTGACATCCTCTGAGCCTCTGATCCTGTGGCTTGATCCCAGATTGCCTCTGAATTGCACAGAGAGTGGAGCACAAAGCAGGATTTGGTGCTTGGAGAGGACCTTCCTCTTGGGCAGAGCATCCAAACAGGAATCCAAGCTCCACCAGCACAGGCAGTGGGGGAGGTCAGTGGTGTAACTGGTGGGATGAAGTAAGCACACAAACATCCAACAGCCCTTGCAGCCAGAAGTGAAAATGCCTGCAGCTGGCAACGATTAGGAGACAGGAACCCAACTCACACATCCCTCCCATCGTGCTGGCATCCCCTGACATCCTCTGATCCTGTGACCTCTGGCCACAGCAGCTCCTTCTGCCTTAAGGTGGCTCCCTGACATGCATGCAGGGCACAGAGAAGGAGGAGAAAGGATCCTTCATGCTCCTCAAGGTTAAAGTATAACCTGTCCCTACCTGGAAGCAGCAGCCTGCCTTCCAGCCTGACTCATCTCGCTCTTATCAGGGAGCAGGACCCAAGAGTGGAGGGGAAAAGGCTGATTAAGGGAGGGGACACTCATTTCCCCACCCTCCCCTGCCCTGCCAAAAGCACTGGGAGGAGATTAGCTGCTGTCAGCAGAGCAGAAACCCCAGATAAAGTCCGTGGAGCCCGAGTGGGAAGCGTTCCCCTTCGGGTCTGCACTCAGGCATTGCTCCCTTAGGAAAGGGAACTTTCATGCCCAGGGTGATGCCTTGCAGGGTGAGCACCGAGGAGCTGCTGCCTGCTGCTGGAGTTATCTGTGTGCATGTGGCCCTGCAGCTCCAAAAGGGCATCGCAGAGGCTTTAGAGCACAGAGTGAAGCCAAGCAGGGCAGCCTCTTTGTGGAGGCAACCAAGCCATGGTCATCCAGGTAGCCACTGGGCAAGCAAAGAGAAGGCTCCAGGGGAACCTTAACAGTGACCTTCCAGTAGATGAAATGGGCTACAGGAGGGCTGGGGAGGGACTTCTGACAAGGGCTTGTAGGGATAAGAGTGAGGGGGGAATGGATTGGAGCTTGAGGAGGGGAGATTGAGGCTGGGGATCACAGAATGGGTTAGGTTGGAAGGGAGCTCAAAGCTCAGCCAGCTCCAACTCTCCTGCCTCCTGCTAGAACAGGTTGCTCAAAGCCTCATCCAGCCTGGTGCTGAACACCTCCAGGGAGGTTGTGGAGCACAGAAGCACCCAACGTGATCAAAGATCACGTTGGGTGCTTCTGTGCTCCACAACCTCCCTGGGAAACCTGTGCCAGGGTCTCACCACCCTCATCCTGTGCCAGTCTCTCAGCACCCTCAACCTGTGCCAGTGTCCCAGCACCCTCAACCTGTACCAGGCTCTCCCCACCCTCACTCCCAAGAATTCCCTTCCTCATCTCCCTCTTTGATCCCATTCTGTGCTTCTGTGCTCCACAACCTCCCTGGGCAACCTCTGCCAGAGTCTCTCCAGCCTCCCTGTAAAGAAGAGCACAGAAGTGAGTGCCAGGGGTACGGTCACGCAGGGCTGTGCTTGCAGGGGGTGCCAGGGGAACGGTCAGCAAGACCCAGAGGCACCCAGAGTGCCCTCCCAGCTGGAGGCAGGGGAGCTCCAGGGGTACGGTCACGCAGGGCTGTGCTTGCAGGGGGTGCCCGGGGGTGTCGGTGCCAGGGGAACGGTGAGCAAGACCCAGAGGCACCCAGAGTGCCCTCCCAGCTGGAGGCAGGGGAGCTTCAGGGGTACGGTCACGCAGGGCTGTGCTTGCAGGGGGTGCCCGGGGGTGTCGGTGCCAGGGGAACGGTGAGCAAGACCCAGAGGCACCCTGAGTGCCCTCCCAGCTGGAGGCAGGGGAGCTCCAGGGGTACGGTCACGGAGGGGGTGCCAGGGGCAGGGGACAGGGAGGTGCCCGCGGGATGCGCTCCCGCCCCGCGGCCGCACTGCAGCGATCTCCACATGCTCGGCGCTGGCCGGGGGCAGCGCACCCCGCGCAGGCCACTCCCTGCTGGTCTATCCAATCACGTTCCCACATCCCCGCCCTCCTTTCCTCGCCATTCGCTCGCCTCCCTGCCAATCACTCCCCATCGCCCGCCCCGTGACGTCACTGACGGGTCCCTGGCGCGGCCCAATGCGGGGGGCGGGCGGGGAGAGCGGAGCGTCGCTATTGGCTGGAACGCGGTGGGGGCGGGAGCGGGAGCGGGCGTGGGCGCGGCCTTAAAGCGGCGCCGGTGCCGCCGCGGCCGGTCCCATCCGGTCTGCCGCCGAGCGCCGCGTCCCGTTCCGCCGCTACCGGGCGGATGGAGCTGAGTTGTGGAGTGGGGGGCAGCGCGGCGGCACCCCCGGGGCCTGGCCCGCCCCCCCCCGCCGCCGCCACCCCCGGGCAGCCAATGGAGAGTGAGGAGTACGAGAGCCTGCCCAGCGGCGCCTCGCTCGGCACCCACATGATGGCCGGGGCGGTAGCGGGCATCATGGAGCACACGGTCATGTACCCGGTGGACTCGGTCAAGGTGCGTGTCTGATGAGCGGAGGTTCGGGCTGGCCACCGAAAAACCTCCGGGAGCGGCCGCCGGTATGCATAAGATGGAACGAGATGTGCGACCGGGGGGTGTGCACCGGGTACCGGTGGGGCTCAGGAACGTGCGTGCGTGGACTAACGGGGGTGCCCGGCAGGGCGCATACACCGGGTACCGGGGGGTGTGCGGTAGTGCGCCGGTGGTGCGCGTACGGAGGGATGCACGCAGGGGATACCGAAGATGTACGGGAGTGCGTGTACGAGGTACCGGGAGTATGCAGGAGTGCACCGGGAGCGCTTGAGTGCTTGCACTGAGTACCGGAGGTGTACGGGAGTGCATGTCCAAGGTACCGGGAGTATGCAGGAGTGCACCGGGAGTGCTTGAGTGCTTGCACTGAGTACCGGAGGTGTACGGGAGTGCATGTCCAAGGTACCGGGAGTATGCAGGAGTGCACCGGGAGTGCTTGAGTGCTTGCACTGAGTACCGGAGGTGTACGGGAGTGCGTGTACGAGGTACCGGGAGTATGCAGGAGTGCACCGGGAGCGCTTGAGTGCTTGCACTGAGTACCGGAGGTGTACGGGAGTGCATGTTCAGGGTACCGGGAGTATACAGGAGTGCACCGGGAGCGCTTGAGTGCTTGCACTGAGTACCGGAGGTGTACGGGAGTGCATGTCCAAGGTACCGGCAGTATGCAGGAGTGCACCGGGAGTGCTTGAGTGCTTGCACTGAGTACCGGAGGTGTACGGGAGTGCATGTCCAAGGTACCGGGAGTATGCAGGAGTGCACCGGGAGTGCTTGAGTGCTTGCACTGAGTACCGGAGGTGTACGGGAGTGCATGTCCAAGGTACCGGGAGTATGCAGGAGTGCACCGGGAGTGCTTGAGTGCTTGCACTGAGTACCGGAGGTGTACGGGAGTGCATGTCCAAGGTACCGGGAGTATGCAGGAGTGCACCGGGAGTGCTTCAGTGCTTGCACTGAGTACCGGAGGTGTACGGGAGTGCACGGGATGCCGAGGGTATACAGGGATGCGTGCTCGTGGAGTACCGGGGCTGTGCGGGGATGCTCGCAGGGGGTAGCGGCGATGTGCAGGAGTGCCCTGGGTGCCAGGCTTTGCCCT
The DNA here is from genome assembly GCF_015220805.1 of Pogoniulus pusillus. Lineage (NCBI taxonomy): Eukaryota > Metazoa > Chordata > Aves > Piciformes > Lybiidae > Pogoniulus > Pogoniulus pusillus. Next base: position 4,713,950 of record NC_087305.1, on the reverse strand, counting down.
GGTGCCAGCAGGAGAGCACACACCGAGGCCCGGGGTGCAAGGAGGTGTGCGAGGGGTGCTGGGATGCTGCGTGGAGGCAGCGGAATTGGGACTGTGCTGTTAGGGAGGAGCACAGAGGAGCTGGAGGTGGGTGAGGACTAAACTCCTGCAGTGTGACCCTGAGATGCCACCTCTGAGGTGTGCCATGGAAGCCACCCACCCCTGGGCAGCTGCAGCATCCTCGGTCCCGGTCAGCTTTGCACAGCCTGTGCAGTGTGCCAGTGCTGGGCCTTGCAAGAGCCTTCCTGGGGCTGCCTCCCCGGAGCTGGAGGTGCCAGCAGTGCCCTTCCAGCCTGGGGTGCTGGGTGGCTCTTCCCTGCCGTGGTGCTGCAGCCCTCAGTGCAAGAGGGGAGAGCTGGAGGGATGGAATGGTTCATGTGGTGGATGTGAAGGTGAATGCCAGAGGTGAAAGCCTCCTCCCTGGAGGTGTTTCAGGCCAGGCTGGATGAGGCTGTGGGCAGCCTGATCAAGTGTGAGGTGTCCCTGCCCACGGCAGGGGGATTGGCACTGGCTGCTCCTTGTGGTCCCTTCCAACCTTGGCTGGCTCTATGGTTAGGTGTGGTGAGAACCTGACCTTGTGCCTTTTCCCCTGGCACCATTGGCATCTTCATGCTGAGGGCTCAGGAAAGCTGAAGCCATAGAATCAGGCAGGTTGGAAGAGACCTCCAAGCTCATCCAGCCCAACCTGTCCCCCAGCCCTATCCCATCAACCAGACCATGGCACTGAGTGTCTCATCCAGTCTTATCTTGAGCACCTCCAGGGACAGCTGGTTGGGTTTTTACTGCAGAGCAGCTGCTTGAGGCTAACAAGCCTGCAGCAGAGGAGGCTCAGGGGTGACCTCATTGCTGTCTACAACGACCTGCAGGGAGGCTGTACCCAGGTGGGGGTTGGTCTTTTTTCCCAGGCAACCAGCAATAGAAGAAGGGAACAGAGGCTGAAGCTGTGGCAGGGCAGGTTGAAGCTGGAGGTGAGGAGGAAGTTGTTGGCAGAGAGAGTGATTGGCACTGGAATGGGCTGCCCAGGGAGGTGGTGCAGTGCCCATGGCTGGAGGTGTTGCAGCCAAGGCTGGCTGGGGCACTGAGTGCCATGGCCTGGTTGGTTGGGCAGGGCTGGGGGCTAGGCTGGGCGAGCTTGGAGCTCTCTGCCAGCCTGCTTGGCTCTGTGATAAGCAGCTCTTGGTGCTGTCAGGTCCTCAGGAGGGAAGACTTCACAGCATCATCTCTGTGGTAGGAAGCATCATGAAGGGAATTTCCTCCCTCTGCCCCACCAACCACCTCTGGTGGCTTCCAGAAGAGAAGCTTGGGAGAGGCCAAATGCCCTCTGAGGTGCTGGGTCGGTGGTGCTGACACATCCTCTGTGGTCTGGCTGGGACAGCTGCAGGCAGAGGCTCTCATTTCTTCACTCTTCAATGCAGGGCTCCCTGAAGGAGCAGAAGGGGGAGAGGAGAGGCAGTGCCTTTGCTTCGAGGTGCTGGAGGTCTTGCCAGTGTGCTGTGATAAGCTCTCAGGTTCAGTGTTTTTGGGGGGGTTTCTGCAGGTCTCTGCTTGCTGACTGCCTCATAGGCTTAGGATCACAGAATCAACCAGGTTGGAAGAGACCTCCAAGCTCATCCAGTCCAACCTAGCACCCAGCCCTGGCCAGTCAACCAGACCATGGCACCAAGTGCCTCAGCCAGGCTTAGGCTGCTCTTCACTGCAGGGTCTGTCTGTGGCCACCCCAAGCCCCCCACACCAGCTCCTCTCCCACCAGCTGGCAGGGGCAATGGACACAGATTGGACCCCAGGACCTTCCAGCTCAGCATGAGGAGAAACCTGTTTGGTGTGAGGCTGCTGGAGCCCTGCAGCAGGCTGCCCAGAGAGACTCTGGTGCCTCCTTCTCTGGGGACTTCCAAGACCTATCTGCTTGCCTTCCTGTGTGCCCTACTTGGGCGGGGGGGAGGTTGGAGTGGATGGTCTCCAGAGGTCCCTCCCAACCCCTGCCATCCTGTGGGCAGAGCAGCAGGTTGGCAGCCTGGGCTTGGTGGGGTGGTGGGTGAGGGCATTTCCTCTGCAGGGAAAGTGAAAGCTGTGGCTGGCTTCCCAGAGCAGGAGGTGCTGATCTCACTGGGCAGTGAATTCCTCAGCTGCTTCCGAGCTGGCAGTGCCCATGCCAGGGGATTGCCAGGGCAGAGCCTGGTGCTGGGAATTGCCTCGCTCAGCAAACTGCTGTGAGGTGCTTGGGAGCAGATAAAATTGCCCAGCTGTGGGCTTGGCTGCAGGAGATCTCCACTGGAGCTCAGCCAAGGTTACCCCACGTGTTTGGGGGGGGGTCAGAGTGGCAGCTTCAGGCTTTGGGTGCTGCTCTTGCTTTGTGCCTGCCTATGGGAAAAGGCAGGAATGAGCCCCAAAAGGGCTTTGATTTGAGGTGGGAGTAACCAAGCAGCACCAAAGCTTGCAGGAGCAGCTCTCACTTCAGCGTGGGCTGACAGCACCGTGGTGCTGTCCTCCTGCAGTACAGCACCAAAGCTCCTTCCTTCAGCTGGTTATTGGGCTCAGTCCTGGCTGAGCAGGAGGAGAGGAGCAAGCCCAGGGGTATGGATGCTCCAGGCAGAGGCATTGCAGGCACCTGGCTGGGTTGTGCTGTTGAAGACTTACTTTTGGTGGCAGCAAATCATTGCCTCTGACATAGAGAGAGTGAAAATGGGGTCGTCTGGGGGGGACTTGTTTGCTTTTGGACACACAGCTGCTGAGCTCGACAAGGTTGGGGTAGGGCAAGCTGCGTGCTGGCAGTGCCCCGTCGAGCCCAGGAGTTAAAACAGTGCCCTATGGACCTGGGTGAAGCTGAGAGGTAGGTGTGAGACAGCACAGAAAACACCCCGAGGTGCTGGTGGTGCCACACAGGCTGGGGCATGCTGGAGGTACCCATGTGGAGCCTCCTGGCAGCTGCCAGCTGCCATCACCCAGCGGTGACTTACAGCCTGGCTGGCTCCGCTCCTGTGCTTCACAGCAGCAAGGGAAGCTCAGCCCAGGTTGGGTTTGCCAACTAAAGCTTCAGCAGCAGGCTGGTGGTCGCTGGGGCTTGCTTGGTGGTCGCTGGGGTTTGCTTGGTGTCTTTCCCTTCCCATCCTTTTCCCTCCAAGACCTCCTTGAGCTTCAGCCTTTGCCTTCACATTGACCTCTGCCTTAACGCTGAGCTTGCATTTAGGTTCCCAGAGGCTCTGGAGCTCCTCAGGTCCCAACTCACTGACTTGGGCTGCAGGAATTTTCTTTTCTGGATGTTTTCCACGGTGCTCAAAGCCTGTTTTGGTTTGGAGCTGCTGCAGATGCAGCTGTCCTGGCAAGCCTGACCAGCCTCCGAGTTAATTTGAATCATCAGCATGACAAAACCTCCTGTCCTGGCAGCTTCTGGAGGGCTCCCCTGGAGCCACCTCCCTCCTCTTAAGGCATTTTCTAACCGGGCTGCTGGAGCTGTGTTCCCAGGGCAGGTAAAGCAGCTGCCTTCAGGAGGTGAAGAGCAGTTACCCTCCCCTGGAAATGAAGTGAGACAGCTTGGTGAGGAACTGGAGATGTGCTGGGCTTGGGCATCCCTTCCTGGGGAGCTGGAACACCTCTGCTATGAGGAGAGACTGAGGGAGTTGGGGCTGTGCAGGCTGGAGAGGAGAAGGCTCCCAGGGGACCTTCTTGTGGCCTTGCAGGATCTGAAGGGGGCTACAGGAAAGCTGGGGAGGGAGTTTTTAGGCTGTCAGGTAGGGATAGGATTGGGAGGGATAGAACAAAGCTGGAAATGGGGAGAGTCAGCCTGGATGTTAGGAAGTTGTTCAGCATGAGGGTGGTGAGAGCCTGGCAGGGGCTGCCCAGGGAGGTGGTGGAAGCCTCTGGTTTGGTTTGGGCTCAGGGATGCTGAGGTGGAAGGTTCTGGTTTGGTTTGGGCTTTGGGCTCAGGGATGCTCAGGTGGAAGGTTCTGGTTTGGTTTGGGCTTTGGGCTCAGGGATGCTCAGGTGGAAGGTTCTGGTTTGGTTTGGGCTTTGGGCTCAGGGATGCTTAGGTGGAAGGTTCTGGTTTGGTTTGGGCTTTGGGCTCAGGGATGCTGAGGTGGAAGGTTCTGGTTTGGTTTGGGCTTTGGGCTCAGGGATGCTGAGGTGGAAGGTTCTGGTTTGGTTTGGGCTTTGGCTCAGGGATGCTCAGGTGGAAGGTTCTGCATCCACCCCTCTCAAGCCAGGTCCAGGAGGAGCAATTGCTCTTGACTCACAGCATCACAGAATGGTAGAGGTTGGGAGGGACCTCCAGAGATCATCCAAACCAACCCCCCCTGCCAAAAGCAGGATCACCCAGGGGAGTTGGCACAGGAATGCATCCAGGTGGGTTTGGAAAGGCTCCAGAGAAGGAGACTCCACAGCCCCTCTGGGCAGCCTGCTCCAGGGCTCTGTCACCCTCGCTGTGAAGAAGCTGAGCTGAGACCTGCTGTGCTCCAGCTGCAGCTGGTGGTGGTGAGGCACTGCAGGGCTGTGGCCAACCTGTTGGGCTGACCTCACTGCCCCCTCCCGCGGGCATCTGCAGGTCTGGCTGGGCACCTCCCCAAGCGTCTGTGGCCTGTCTGGGCAGCTGGCAGCCAGTTTGGCACAGAAGGGAGGGACCTCAGAGCTCGAGTGTGGCACAGGGTGGGGGGGTGTGCAGTGGCAGAGCGTGGCACGGGGGGGTGCAGTGGCAGAGCGTGGCATGGGGGAGATGCAGTGGCAGAGCATGGCACAGGGGGGGTGCAGTGGCAGAGCCCTCTCTGGTCAGCAGGCTGTGTCTCAGCCACGCTGCCTGTGTGCTGCTGAAGGCATCCTGCGTGCTGCAGGGGCCCAGCCTGGCTGCCTGCCCCGGGGGTGTGCAGCCTGAACCCCTGCTGCAGACAGAGGAGGAGCTGAGGCCACTCAGCCCCCAGCTCGTTCCTGCTGCACTGTGGCAAAGCAGTGCCCCTGTGCAAGGATCCCCCCAGCTGCAGAGCTGCCTCGGTGGCTCTGGAGAGCAAAGTGCCCTGCAGCAGGGGGGTTGGCTGCTCTTCCCCACACAGCCCCCCCATGAAGCTGGTGCTGGCCCCCCAGCAGCAGGTGACCTGATGAACCTGTTGCTGGGGCTCTTGGCGTTGCCTCTGATGCCCAGGCTGAAGCCAGGGTGCCCAGGATGCCTGTGGTTGTTGGTGAGCTCTTGCCTTATGCAATGAGGATTAACCCAAGTAGGTGGAGAAGTATTTCTTGGCTGCTGAACAAGCTGGGGGTGAGGCTGCTGGAGGAGCTGGTTGGCTTCAGATAGGTGGCAGGAGCTTGTCTGGGGGGGGGGGGAGGGCTGCACAGCTCATCCTTCACACCAAGATAAACTTATCCTGGCTGGAACAGAGCTTGGACCTGTCCTCAGCTCCCTGCCTGGTGCATTGCAGCAGCCACAGCTTGGCTTTGGTTTTACTCCTTGGGCTGTTGGTCCTGTTTGTGTCCACACACCCAGTGCAAGGTGCAAGCCTGGTGGTGGTGATGCCAAGGGTGGTCTGCCTGAGGTGGGTCCAGCAGGCACTCACCACCCACCCTGGGCTGCAGTGTGAGCTGTTGAACCCTCCTAGAGTGGCTCAGTGGTGGTGCTGCTCTGTTCTGATGTGAGCTGGACCCTCAGGAGAGGGTGGAGATGCTCAGGATTGGTTCCCAACAGCACAGCTCCATGGCTCTGGATCCTGCAGGTGCCAGGCTGAGAGCTTGTTGCTTCTCCCTGCTCACCTTCTGGAGGAGATGCTGCTGCTGCTGCCTGTTTGGAGCCCTAAGGGTCACTGAGTCACTGAACATCAGGTTGGAAAGGACCCTCAGGGATCATCTGGTGCAGCCCTGGTCAAAAGGTCTCTCCAAGCCTCTCTGCTCCCGACTCTAAGGATGCTGTTTTCCTGCCTGAGGGCTTGGGGAAGGAGGTTCCACCATAGCAGGAGGAGAGACTTGTTTGGTGTGAGGGTGCTGGAGGCCTGGAGCAGGCTGCCCAGAGAGGTTGTGTGGAGTCTTCTTCTCTGGAGGCTTTCAAAGTCACCTGGATGTGTTCCTGGGTGACCCTGCTTTGGCTGGGGGGGGTTGGACTCCTCTCTAGAGGTCCCTTCCAGCCCTGTGGTTCTGGTACTTGCTTCAGATCTGGGTGGACTTAGCAGTGCAGGGATAACCACTGGGACTCAACGTCATAGAACCAGTCAGGGCTGGAAGGGAGCACAAGGAGCAGGCAGTGCCCACCCCCTGCCATGCCCAGGGACACCCTACCCTAGAGCAGGCTGCACACAGCCTCAGCCAGCCTGGCCTCAAACACCTCCAGCCATGGGGGCTCAACCCCCTCCCTGGGCAGCCCCTGCCAGGCTCTCACCACTCTCCTGCTCAACAACTTCCTCCTCCCCTCCAGCCTCACCCTCCCCACCTCCACCTTTGCTCCATCCCCCCCACTCCTGCCACTCCCTCACAGCCTCAAAAGTCCCTCCCCAGCTTTTTTGGAGCCCCCTTCAGATGCTGGCAGGCCACAAGAAGGTCTCCTGGGAGCCTCCTCTGCTGCAGCCTGCACAGCCCCAACTCTTTCAGGCTGTGCTCACAGCAGAGCTGCTGCAGCCTCTCAGCATCCTCCTGGCCCTGCTCTGGACACTCTCCAGCATCTCCACAGCCCTCTTGGCCCAGGGGCTCCAGAGCTGGATGCAGGACTCCAGGTGGGCTCTCAGCAGAGCAGAGGGGGAGAATCCCCTCCCTGGCCCTGCTGGCCACACTGCTGCTGCTGCAGCCCAGGCTCTGCTTGGCTCTCTGGGCTGCAAGTGCACACTGCTGGCTCCTGCTGAGCTTCTCCTCCAGCAGCACCCCTAAGTCCCTCTCCTCAGGGCTGCTCTCCAGCCTGGCACTGCCCAGCCTGGAGTTGTGCTTGGCATTGCCCCCACCCAGATGTCTTTTCCAACCTCAATTCCCCTGCTCGTGTGCAGGGCACTGAGCTGTTGGCTCAGCTCTCAGCCTGCTTGGCTGCTTTCACAGCTTGGGTTTATCACTCTGGGTTAAAGTCCTGAGTCCAGCTCTGATCTCCTTGCCCTCAGACAGTGGCTGTGAAAGTGCCTCTCAGTTTCCAGGAGCTCTGGAGGAGGGTCTGGGGGAATTGAAGGTCCACACCTGAAACACTTTGATTGGCTTCATCGTGCCTGGAAGCTGAGCTGTAGTATTACCTCCTGGCTGGTGCAGTTGATAAGCTTGCAGGGCTGTGGCCCAATGAGGAAGTGTGGTGGAGGTGGCCCTGGGCAGGCTCTGCCTTTGCAAGGGTTGTTGAAGCTCTGCCAAGGAAGGAGCTGCTGCTGCCTTGGCTGCAAAGGCAGTGCCCGTGCTGGTGTGGCACAGACACGTGTGGCCATGGCACCTGGGGGCAGGGTTTAGTGGCCATGCTGCTGCTGGCTTGGACTTGGTGACTTGGAGGTGTTCAAGGCCAGGTTGGGTGAGGCCTTGAGCAAGTTGGGCTGGTGGGAGGTGTCCCTGCTCATGGCAGGGGTGGGTGGTTAGAGTGGGATGACCTTTAGGGTCCCTTCTGACCCAAACTCTTCTGTGCAGCTCTGAGTTTAGAGCTCATTCCCAACACTTCTGTGCTTCTGTTCTGTGTTATCAGCTTTGTTCTGAAGGGAGGGTCCCAGCTGGAGGCATCCTCCTCATCAAACCCAGATGCCCTCTGCACTGTAGCTCTCTGAGATGATCTTTAAGGTCCCTTCTGATCACATTGGGTGCTTCTGTCCTCCACAACCTCCCTGGAGGTGTTCAGCACCAGGCTGGATGAGGCCATGAGTGACCTGTTCTAGCAGGAGGTGTCCCTGCCTATGGTACAGGGCAGGTTGGAACTGGCTGAGCTTTGAGCTCCCTTCCAGCCTAACCCATCCTATGGAATTGTCCAGCTCAGGCTGTTGGTGGCTGCAGGGCACCATGGAGCTGGGAGGGCAGATCCTAGAATCAAACAGGTTGGAAGAGACCTCCAAGCTCATCCAGCCCAACCTATCCCCCAGCCCTATCCAATCAACCAGAGCATGGAGATCCAGGATCAGGGAGCCTCTGCCCTTTAGCTTGCTGGGGGACATCCTCCCCAGGTGGAGCTTCTCAGGTCAGGTGGCTTTTCCCTTTCTCTTCTACCTGGAGGTTACTGCAGGTATCTCATTTTTCTCAACCTGCCCTTCTAGGAAACCTCTTGCCCAATCCTGACCTGCCTCTGCCCAGCCAGAGTCACAAGCAGCTGAGCAACACCAGGAGCAACAAGCTGGGGCAGAGAGCTGGGAGTGGTGTGAGCAAGAGGCAATTAAAGAGCTAACTGTGCCTACCCCAAGCCTTTGGAACAACTGCACCCTCTGCATTCCCTGCTCTGCTCCAGCCATAAACAGGAGCAGAGGTCACACTTCCCTCTGAGAAGCCTCCAGGCTTGTGGTGTTGCAATGGGCTTCATCTGCCTGGGCTGGCAGGTGAGATGTGGAGGCACAGAGAGGTGCTCCTGGCATGGCTGCAGCCAGGGGCTCAGTTGGTGACCTGCTTGGCAGCTGAAGAATCCCAGCGTGGTGGTGGTGGTGGTGGAGATCAGGCAGGCCAAGCCCTGCCAAAGCAGGGGCACACAGAGTGCTGGAGGGAGGCCAGAGGAGGTCACAAAGATGCTGCCAGGGCTGCAGCAGCTCTGCTGTGAGCACAGGCTGAGGGAGCTGGGGGGGTGCAGCCTGCAGAGGAGAAGGCTCCAGGGGAACCTCAGAGCCAATGGCATCCTGGGCTGGCTGAGGAGCAGTGTGGGCAGCAGGACAAGGGAGCTGCTTCTGCCCCTGTGCTCAGCACTGCTCAGGCCACCCCTGCAGTGCTGTGTCCAGTTCTGGGCTCCTCCATTGCAGAGAGATGCTGAGGTGCTGGAAGGTGCCCAGAGCAGGGCAGCAAGGCTGGGGAGGGGCCTGGAGCACAGCCCTGTGAGGAGAGGCTGAGGGAGCTGGGGGGGTGCAGCCTGCAGCAGAGGAGGCTCAGGGCAGAGCTGATTGCTGCCTGCAGCTGCCTGCAGGGAGGCTGTAGCCAGGTGGGGTTGGGCTCTGCTGCCAGGCAGGCAGCAACAGAAGGGGCCAGAGGCTGAAGCTGTGTCAGGGCAGGTTGAGGCTGTCTGTGAGGAGGAAGTTGTTGTCAGAGAGAGTGATTGGCACTGGAATGGGCTGCCCAGGGAGGTGGTGCAGTGCCCATGGCTGGAGGTGTTGCAGCCAAGGCTGGCTGGGGCACTGAGTGCCATGGTCTGGTTGGTTGGGCAGGGCTGGGGGCTAGGCTGGGCTGGCTGAGCCTGCAGCTCACTTCCAGCCTGCTTGGCTCTGTGGTTCTGCTCTATCATTCTCCACTGCTTCCTTTCCACACCACCTCGGGACCAGGAGACCTTTGCAGCCTCACAGTGCCATGCTCTGGTCGATTGGCCAGGGCTGGGTTGGGTTGGATGAGCTTGGAGCTCTCTGCCATCCTGCTTGATTCTATGACCCTGCCCCTCCTGAGGCTCAGCCCTGCAGCTGCCTGTGCCTGCTGCTCTTTGCCTTCCAGCTGGGTGAACTGAAGCCTCTTCCCTTCGTGTGCTTCCCTTGCAGACCAGGATGCAGAGCTTGCAGCCGGATCCCAAGGCCCAGTACAGGAGTGTCTACGAGGCTCTGAAGAAGATTGTCCTGACAGAAGGTTTCTGGAGGCCCTTACGTGGCATTAATGTCACCATGCTGGGGGCTGGCCCTGCCCATGCCCTCTACTTCGCCTGCTATGAGCAGATGAAACAGTCCTTAAGTGACATTCTCCAGCACGGAGGCAACAGCCACTTGGCCAATGGTATTTGGGGGTCTTTGCACACAGCCAAACTCAACTTGCTTGCAGTTAGCAGCCCTGTCCTTTGCTTGCTTCATTGCCTTTAGCCTGACCTCCTCCAGCCTGCTCTGCTCCTGGAAGATCTGCTGTAAAGATCCGTGTGGGAGGATGCAAGATGCAAACGCAGCCTGCAGGTCTCAGCCCCTGCTCCTCTGGCTGAGTGCTTCGTGCTGGTCACCATCCTCCTCTCCACCTGCTGAGCCCTGGTTTAGGACTGCTGACTGCTTGGATACAGGGGGCTGGGCTGGCTGCAGCAGAGCAGAGAAGCTCTTGCCCTGCCTTGATGGCAGAGTTGTGCAGCCACCACAAGCCTTGCTCTGATCTGGGGTTCTGCACCACTCAGCAGATTATTCTAGCATGGGTGATGAATGCATTGGACAAGAGGTGCTGAGGTGCAGCTGGAGGCTGCTGCTCCTGGCCTGGTGTTGAAGGCATCATCTAAACCTCTTGAGGTTGTTCCAGATGTCTCCCTTGGAGCTCCAGCATGGTAAAGTGCACTGCAATCCTCTGTGTGCTCGCATGCTCTGGGAAGTGATTCTGCTTCCACCAGGCAGGCTTTGGGGGGTTAGCTCCAGCAATACCTCTGGGACAGCAGAAACCCTCTGAGGGAGCAGCCAAGGGTGGTACAAAAGGGTTTGTGTAGGGGACAGTTCTGCCTGGTCGTGGTGGGGTGGGAGGGATCCACCATGGCAGCCACTGCACAGGATCCCAGCGTGGTCGTGGTGGTGGTTGGAAGGGACCTCTGCAGATCAGAGGCTCAGAGGATGTCAGGGGTTGGAAGGGACCCAAAGAGCTCATCCAGTCCAAGCCCCTGCCACAGCAGGACCACACAATCAGCTCAGGGCACACAGAACACATCCAGACAGGCCTGGAGAGGCTCCACACAAGGAGACTCCACAACCTCTCTGGGCAGCCTGTGCCAGGCTCTGGGACCCTTCCAGCCAAGAAGTTGCCCTTGTGCTGAGCAGCAACCTCCTGTGCTGCAGCTTCCATCCACTGCTGCTGCTCCTGTCCCAGGGAGCAGTGAGCAGAGCCTGTCCCCCCCTCCTGACCCCCAGCCCTCAGAGAGTTACAGACACTGATTCAATCCCCTCTCAGTCTTCTCTTCTGCAGCCTAAGCAGCCCCAGGGCCCTCAGCCTCTCCTCCCCAGGCACTGCTCCACTCCCCTCCTCATCCTCACAGCCCTCCCTTGGGCTCTCTGCAGCAGTTCCTGTCCCTCTTCACCTGGGGAGCCCCAAACTGAAGGCAGCTCTCAAGAGGAGGTCTCCCCAGGGCAGAGCAGAGGCAGAGGAGAACCTCCCTGGCTCTGCTGGACACACTCTGCTCAGTGCCCCCCAGGACCCCATTGGCCTCTTGGCCCCCAGAGTACATTGCTGTGCCAGGGATGCTCTCCCCCAGCACTCCCAGCTCCCTCTCCTTTGGGGTCATGCAGTCCAACTCCCCTGCTGGAGCAGGGGCATCCAGAGCAGCTTGCCTGGGGTGAGTTTGGCTCATCTCCAGAGATGACCACAACCTCTCTGGGCATCCTGCAGTGCTTCATCACCCTCAAAGCAGTCAAAGCCACTTGCCTTGACCCAACCCAGCTCACTTAAGGGCCTAAACATAGGATCCCAGAGTTGTTCCTGTTGACACCTTGAGCATCCTCAAGCTCCAACCTTCAACCTCCTTCCTGGCAGGTTGCTTTTTGCTGTTGTGGTGCTCCCCATCTTTTCCCTCTGCAGCAGCTGCAGGCTCTTGGTGCCAGCAGCAAAACCTCTAAAGAGGTGCTCAAAACTCTTATGGGCCAGAGAGAACTTGAGAATGGAAGCCAAGAGCAAAGGAGAAGCTCTGGCTCCAGAGGCCAACCGCAGAGTTAGTGTCTAGGAGTGGAAGAAGTGGCTCAGGATGGATCTGCTCAGCCACTTGGGAAGGTTGCTCACTCCCCAGCCCAGGCTGGGTGAAGCTGGTGGTGTCTTGCATGGGCAAAGCCCTTGTGAGCAGCCAGGAGGGTGATGGCTGTGATCCTTTTGAGGAGCAGATCTTGGTTGCTTTCAAGCTGCTCAGCCTGGGATTTATTCCTGCCCTGGGAATGAGTCACTGGCTGCTTCCTTGGGCTTGCTGCAGGGCTGGGCTGTGCTGCCTGGTTTAGCTGCTGGACCTCCACCATCCCCTTTTGCCTTTGTGGATGGCAGTGCCTGAGCAATTAAAAAGCCTCAGGAGTCAGCAGCCAGGGCTTGAAGGATCTTCTTGTGTCTTGCAGGTGTAGCTGGGAGCGTGGCCACGCTGCTCCACGACGCAGTGATGAACCCTGCTGAAGGTAACGCCCTGCCGAGGTGCTGCACCCCCCCTTAGCCTGCCAGGGCACCCAGGCCACCCTGCACCACCCTCAGCAGCCCCAGCACTTGCTTGCAGTGGCTCTGCCCAGCTGTTCCATGAGCTCAGGCCAGTGGGATGGGATGAAGCCTGCCTGGTTGTCTTCTCCGGGAGGATGAGTGGGGGACTTGAGCACCTCCCCCAGGAAGGGAGACTGAGAGCCCTGGGGCTGGTTAGTCTGGAGAGGAGAGGGCTGAGAGGAGACCTGAGCAAACATCTGAGGGGTGGGGGCCAGTGGCTGAGGCCAATCTCTTTGTGCTGGTCAGCAGCAATGGATGCAAACTGGAACAGAGAAGGTTTCACCTCAGCAGCAGGAGGAACTTCTTTGGTGTGAGGGTGCTGGAGGCCTGGAGCAGGCTGCCCAGAGAGGTTGAGGAATCTTCTTCTCTGGACCCTTTCCAAACCTGCCTGGGTAGCATTCCTGTGAGAACTGCCCTGGGGGCTTCTGCCTTGGCAGTGAGGTTGGACTCGATGATCTCTGGAGGTCCCTTCCAACATCTAAGGTTCTGTGACTCATACTTGTCAAGTGCCTGTGTGCTGTACCCAGCCAGGAGCAGCTCCTTTGCTGTGAGGGTGCTGGAGCCCTGGAGCAGGCTGCCCAGACAGGTTGTGGAGTCTCCTTCTCTGGAGAGATTCCAGCCCTACCTGGCTGAGCTCCTGTGCAAGCTGCTCTGGGCCAAGCTGCTTTAGGTAAGGAGGTTGGAGTTAGATGTCACCAGAGGTCCCTTCCACCCAGCACCATTCTGTGGTGGTAGCTCCAGGGCCAGAGTGGCTGAGAGCAGGCAGGCAGAGAGGGCCCTGGGGGTGCTGGCAGAGAGGAGCTGCAGAGGAGGCAGCAGTGCCCAGGTGGGCAGCAGAGCCAATGGCATCCTGGGCTGGCTGAGGAGCAGTGTGGGCAGCAGGACAAGGGAGGTTCCTCTGCCCCTGTGCTCAGCACTGCTCAGGCCACCCCTGCAGTGCTGTGTCCACTCCACAACCTCCCTGGAGGTGTTCAAGGCCAGGCTGGATGAGGCTTTGAGCAATCCCAGCTGGAGGGAGGTGTCCCTGCCCTTGCAGCAGGGGTTGGAGCTGGATGAGCTTTAAGCTCCCTTCCAACTCAAACCATTCTGTGGCTCTCTCTTAAAGGGTCTCTTCCAAGCAAACTGATTTGGGGTTCTGTGGTGTAGCAGCTGGGACTTGGAAAGGGACATTGGGGTGGGGGCTGGGTGGTCAGGAGGGGTGGGTCTGGCTGGTTGGAGGGGGTCTGGCTGGTCGGGGTCTGGCTGGGTCTGGTCAGGATCTGGCTGGTGTGGTCAGGGTCTGGGGCTGGCTGGTCTGGTCAGGGTCTGGGTGGCAGGATCTGGCTTGGGCTGGCTGAGCTGGGTCTGGCTGGTCAGGATCTGGCTGGTCCTAGCTGGTCTGGGTGGGTCTGGATCAGGGTCTGGCTGGGTGTCAGGATCTGGGTGGTCTTAGCTGGTCTGGGTTGGGGTGGGTCTGGCTGGTCTGGTCTGGGTCTGGGTATCAGAGTCTGGTTGGTCCTAGCTGGTCTGGGTCAGGGTGGGTCTGGCTGGTCTGGGTCAGGGTCTGAGTGGCAGAGTCTGGCTGGTCCTAGCTGGTTTGGGTCAGGGTCTGTCTGGTCTGGGTCTGGCTGGGTCTGGGTATCAGAGTCTGGCTGGTCCTAGCTGGTCTGGGTCTGGCTGGGTCTGGGTATCAGAGTCTGGCTGGTCCTAGCTGGTCTGGGTCAGGGTTTGGCTGGGTCTGAGTGGCAGAGTCTGGCTGGTCCTAGCTGGTCTGGGTCAGGGTCTGAGTGGCAGAGTCTGGCTGGTCCTAGCCCGTCTGGGTCAGGGTCTGGCTGGGTCTGAGTGGCAGAGTCTGGCTGGTCCTAGCTGGTCTGGGTCAGGGTCTGAGTGGCAGAGTCTGGCTGGTCCTAGCTGGTCTGGGTCGGGGTGGGTCTGGCTGGTCTGGTCGGGGTCTGGCTGGGGTCTGGCTGTTGTGGTGAGCAGGAAAAGCTGTTGCTCAGCTCAGGCTCTTTCTCTCCCGGTGCCCCCCCCGGCGGAGCAGTGGTGAAGCAGCGGCTGCAGATGTTCAACTCCCCTTACACGTCGGTGGTGGCCTGCGTGAGGACGGTGCAGAGGACTGAAGGCTTTGGTGCCTTCTATCGCAGCTACACCACCCAGCTCACCATGAACGTCCCCTTCCAGGCCATCCACTTCATCACCTACGAGTTCATGCAGGAGCAGCTCAACCCCCACCGGGACTACCACCCCCAGTCCCACATCGTCTCCGGCGCCGTCGCCGGGGCCGTGGCCGCCGCAGCCACCACTCCTCTGGACGTCTGCAAGACCTTGCTCAACACCCAGGAGAACCTGGCCCTCAGCTCTGTCAACGTCAGTGGGCACCTCTCGGGCATGCTGAACGCCTTCAAGACTGTCTACCAGCTGGGAGGGCTCCCAGGGTACTTCAGGGGGGTGCAGGCTCGAGTCATCTACCAGATGCCTTCCACGGCCATCGCCTGGTCGGTCTATGAGCTCTTCAAGTACCTGCTCACCAAGCACAAGGTGGAGAGAAGAGCATCCTTGTGAGTGCCTGGGCCAGGAGGGAGTGCTTCAACCTGGACTGAGTGCCTGGGCCAGGAGGGAATGCCTCAACCAGCACTGAGTGCCTTGGACCAGGAGGGGATGCTTCAACCTGGACTGAGTGCCTGGGCCAGGAGGGGATGCTTCAACCTGGACTGAGTGCCTTGGACCAGGAGGGGATGCTTCAACCTGGACTGAATGCCTGGGCCAGGAGGGAATGCCTCAACCTGGACTGAGTGCCTGGGCCAGGAGGGAATGCCTCAAGCAGGACTGAATGCCTGGGCCAGGACTGAGTGCCTCAACCTGGACTGAGTGCCTGGGCCAGGACTGAGTGCCTCAACCTGGACTGAATGCCTGGGCCAGGACTGAGTGCCTCAACCTGGACTGAGTGCCTGGGCCAGGACTGAGTGCCTCAACCAGGAGGGAATGCCTGGGCCAGGAGGGAATGCCTCAAGCAGCACTAAATGCCTCAGCTAGGACTGAATGCCTGGACCAGGAGTGAATGCCAGCCCCTGTGTCCCCTCTCTGCATATCTGCCTGTGCCTGCAGGCCAAGCAGCCTAGGGGCCCTGCTGGTGGCCTCCCAGCTGATGCCAACAGAGCCAACCAGCACTGGGCCTCTGCTGGTGGCCTCCCAGCTGATGCCAACAGAGCCAACCAGCCTTGGGGCCCTGCTGGTGGCCTCCCAGCTGATGCCAACAGAGCCAAGCAGCCCTGGGGCCCTGCTGGTGGCCTCCCAGCTGATGCCAACAGAGCCAACCAGCCCTGGGGCTCTGCTGGTGGCCTCCCAGCTGATGTCCCTGTCCCCCTCCCAAGGTTTCAAGTGTGACCCTCAGTCCCTGTGTCCTCCTCCTTAGCTTCACCAAGGCCTGAAGCTAATCTCTCTTTAATGCCTTCACTTGGGAGCAGGGAAGTGGCTGCCTGGGGCTCGTTTGGTCCTTCCTCTCTGTGTGTGCTCTGAAGAAGCTGGAAGCTGTAACTGAGTCCTCACCAGAAGGCTTTAGGTGACTCCAGCCTAGCCCTGGGGGGGGGAGGCTTGGGGTTTGATTTTGTTTTCTGCTTTATTTGTGGGGTTTGGGGTTGGGGTTGGGTTGTTTTTGTGTGTGTGTGTGTTTATTTAATCCATTTTCACAGCCAAAAAGCAAAAATCTCCTCAGAACTTTTCCCTTTTCCAGCCAGGAATAGGAACCAGGTGGATAAAGTTTATCCTTTCTTTCCCTGTGCAGCTCTTTAGCTTGGAGGTGGTTTTTGCACTGGGAGATGCTGCAGCTGCCCATAAAGGGCTGAATTCTTCCCTCCTGTGTAAAGGAGGCACAGACCCCACTGACACTTTGGCTTTGCACAGCATTTACCTCCCCAAAATGGTCTGGGTGGGTAAGGTACTTGGGGTAGCCCCTTGAGGTGGGGTCAGGGGAGAAGGGAAGCACTTGGGGAGAGTGCAGCACCCCCCAAAATAGATCTGGTCACTTTGTGGGGGGAAAAGGGAACCTCAGTTCTTGGTGTTTGGCTCCTGGCAACTGGAGTGGTCCTTGGGTTTGTTTTGGTGAAGGTACCCTGGTGTGGGGTGGGACAGCAGAGCAGCTGCAGCCTCTCTTCTCCTCCAGCCAAAGCTCTGCTCCTGCAGCTCTCCAGAGCCTGGGGAAGAGGGGAAGGCAAAGAGGAGGTTGCACAGAGTTGCTCTGCTCTGTGGAGGGCTCAGAGCTTCTCTTCATGATTCAGCTCCTGAGTCACAAGGCTCAACCCCTGGCAGCACCAAAGTAGCAGCAGGCAGGGAAGGTCTTCCTCGCAGAACCAAAGCCACCTCCCAGCCATGCCTGGCAGTGAGATGCTGCTGAGCAATCCTGAGGGGCACAGAACCCAACCTAGAACCATGCCTGGCAGTGAGATGCTGCTGAGCTCTGTCCTGAGGAGCAGAAATCCCCCCCACACACACACCCTTCCCCTCCTCCCTTTGCCTCCCTCAGCCCTTCCCCTCCTTCCTTTGCCTTCCTCCCCCAGCCCTTCCCCTCCTTCCTTTGCCTTCCTCCCCAGCCCTTCCCCTCCTCCCTTTGCCTCCCTCCCCCATCCCTTCCCCTCCTTCCTTTGCCTCCCTCCCCCATCCCTTCCCCTCCTCCCTTTGCCTTCCTCCCCCAGCCCTTCCCCTCCTCCCTTTGCCTTCCTCCCCCAGCCCTTCCCCTCCTCCCTTTGCCTTCCTCCCCCAGCCCTTCCCCTCCTTCCTTTGCCTTCCTCCCCCAGCCCTTCCCCTCCTTCCTTTGCCTCCCTCCCCAGCCCTTCCCCTCCTTCCTTTGCCTCCCTCCCCAGCCCTTCCCCTCCTTCCTTTGCCTTCCTCCCCATCCCTTCCCCTCCTTCCTTTGCCTCCCTCCCCAGCCCTTCCCCTCCTTCCTTTTGCCTTCTCTCCCAGCCCTCCCTCCCCCTCCCAGCCCTTCCCCACCCCTCCTCGGTCTGCCCATGGAGGCTTTGCTGGGAGCCTGCTGTGTTTGAAGCTGCTTTGTCTGCAAGCAAAGCACAGAGAGTGTTTGGGGGGGTGGGAGGTGGTGTAGGGAGTGAGCAACTTTGGTTTGCAGGTTTGTTTTTTTTTGGGGGGGTGTGAATTTTTTATTGGTTGTTGTTTTTTGTCTTTGGGGGGGCTGGAGGGGTGTCTGTTTGCCTGCCTTGGACTTGAATGTTGCCTTAGGTGTCCCTTTAAGGCTGCAGGAGCTGCCTGGTGCAATGCTGCTACAGTTGTGTCACTGGAGCTCAAGGAAATAAAACACTCTGAGATAGAGATCATTTTTTTAGGGGTGGGGGCAGCGTTTTGTTGGTCCTTTCAGGGGCTGAGCAGCAGCAGGAGGATGTCTGGCTCTGGCTGGTGGCAGCTGGGCAGGCTGATCTCTGGAGGGATGCTGCCTTCTAGTGTTGCTTGGCCACTTGGCAGGCTCAGCGCCTGCCTCTGAGGCAGAGGAGACCTTTCCTCGTCAGGCTGGAGGAAGAAAACCTTTCTGGGAAGGCTTTGCCAGGAGCCTTTGGCTTGAACTCCTCTAGGAGCCACTGAAGAGTTTTGAATCTGAAGCCTTTGCTGGCTCTGAGGTGGCTCCTGTGAGGCTAAACCTCTCTGGGGCATCTTTGCCAGGAGGCTTTGGGTTGAACTCCTCTAGGAGCCACTGAAGAGTTTTGAGTCTGAAGCCTTTGCTGGCTCTGAGGTGGCTCCTGTGAGGCTAAACCTTTCTGGGAAGGCTTTGCCAGGAGCCTTTGGGTTGAACTCCTCTAGGAGCCACTGAAGAGTTTGACTCTGAAGCCTTTGCTGGCTCTGAGGTGGCTCCTGTGGTTCCCACAGCTAAACCTCTCAGCCTGAGGCTTGCCAGCAGCGATGGTTTGGGTGTTCCCTGCCCCAACCTCCCCTCCCCACTTTGGAAATCACCCAGACAGGACTCAGAGGCTCTGGAAGTTGGCTGAAGCTTTGCAGTCCCAGCTTAGCACAAGGTAGGAGCAGGTATTTGCAGGGCATAGACAGCTCTGGACAGGAAGATCCAAGCTGAAAGGTTAAGAGGGAAACACTGCAGCCCTCCCAGAAACCTGAGTCCCCAGCAGGGGCTCTCAACCATCCTCTCACATTCCCCCCTCGACCTGACCCCAAGACCTTGCCTTAATGTTTAAGGTAGCATGGAGGGTGGGCCAGGGGGGGTTAGGAAGCAGGTGGATTAATCACAGAGCTGATCTAGAGAGAGATGCAGCCCAAAGGCCAGGCAGAGTCTTGTCTGTATTTCCATTCTGGTTCTTATCCACCTCAGCAAGCCTAGGAGTGAAGTAGGCATCACCACTGCTTATCTTTCCCAGCCTGGGATCTAGTTCTTCTCACCAAAACACTCCCAGCCAGCTGCAAACTGGCACAGCAGCACCTTCCCAGGCTGGGATCTCATAGGATCAGGCAAGGTTGGATTAGATGATCTCTGAGATCCCTTCCAACCTGAGCCATTCTCTGATCCTCTAACCCAGGGCACATTGCTGTGCCAGGGATGCTCACTCCCAGCTCCCTCTGCTTGGGGCTGCTCTCCAGCAGTCACCTCCCAGCCTGTGCTGCTGCAGTTTATTCTCCCTCCCCAGGTGCAGGACTCTGCTCTTGTCCTTCTTGAGCCTCATTTGGTTCCTCTGTGCCCAGACAGTTAAAACCTCCCAAGCTCCAGAGCTGTTTACCCAACCACCTGTACTGCTTCCAAAGAAACCATTAGTGCAGGCAGAGAACTGAGTGCCCTGCCCAGGGCAAAATGCCAGCCAGCCCTCGGGGAGATGGGGACATCACTGTCACAGCTCTTGGCAGCTCTCACATGCCCACAGGTGGCACTTCCAGCAGCTCCTTCCTCCTCCCCAGGGAACCATCTTAAAAGCTGGGAGGAGATGGAGGAGTTGGAGTGATTATAGAATCACAGAGCCAAGCAGGCTGGCAGAGAGCTCCAAGCTCACCCAGCCCAACCCAGCCCCCAGCCCTGCCCAACCAACCAGACCATGGCACTCAGTGCCCCAGCCAGGCTTGGCTGCAACACCTCCAGCCATGGGCACTGCACCACCTCCCTGGGCAGCCCATCCCAGTGCCAATCACTCTCTCTGCCAACAACTTCCTCCTCACCTCCAGCCTCAACCTGCCCTGACACAGCTTCAGCCTCTGGCCTCTTCTTCTGGCCCTGCCTGCCTGGCAGCAGAGCCCAACCCCACCTGGCTACAGCCTCCCTGCAGGCAGCTGCAGGCAGCAATCAGCTCTGCCCTGAGCCTCCTCTGCTGCAGGCTGCACCCCCCCAGCTCCCTCAGCCTCTCCTCACAGGGCTCTGCTCCAGGCCCCTCCCCAGCCTTGCTGCCCTGCTCTGGGCACCTTCCAGCACCTCAACATCTCTCTGCAATGGAGGAGCCCAGAACTGGACACAGCACTGCAGGGGTGGCCTGAGCAGTGCTGAGCACAGGGGCAGAAGCAGCTCCCTTGTCCTGCTGCCCACACTGCTCCTGAGCCAGCCCAGGATGCCATTGGCTCTGCTGCCCACCTGGGCACTGCTGCCTCCTCTGCAGCTCCTCTCTGCCAGCACCCCCAGGGCCCTCTCTGCCTGGCTGCTCTCAGCCACTCTGCCCCCAGCCTGTAGCTGCTTGGGGTTGTTGTGGCCAAAGTGCAGAACCTGCCCTTGGCCTTGTCCAGTCTCATCCCCTTGGCCTCTGCCCACCCATGCAGCCTGGCCAGGTCCCTCTGCAGGGCTCTGCTCCCCTCCAACAGCTCCACAGCTGCTCCTAGCTTGGTGCCATCTGCAAACTGCCTGCTGCTGGACTCCATCCCCTGCTCCAGACCATCAATAAAGATCTTGCCCAGGACTGTGCCCAGCCCAAACCTCTTCCATTCTGATTTCAGCACTTTGGCTAATCCAGGATCTGGGCTGTGTTTGTTCACCGCTTCTGATTCTGATCTCTGTTTCTCTTCAAATATTGTTTCTGCTCCCAGCAGCACTGAGCAGAGAGGCAAATCTCTCACCTTTTCCCCTCTTGAAGCTTCACTTCCCTGCCTGTTTACCTTGGATGCCAAGATGCAGCCCAGGGAGGGGAAGGTTTATTTCCGGCCCCACCTTCACCTCCAGTCTGAGTCTGCCTCAGCTGCCCACAAAGGGGAATAAAAACATTGCTGTTTAGCCACAAGGTCTGGGAGCCTTCCAGGAGGGACCAGGGAGCCTTTGGTAGAACAGGTTAAGTGGTTGCCACTGGGCTGTGCAGCTGCAGGCTGGCAGCAGGAGCTGGGTGGCATCCTAGCCCCAGCATGGTGCTGGGTATAGCTCAGCCAGGCCAACCCACCCCAGCCCCTGCTCCAGCAGGGCACCCACAGCAGCTTGCCCACAGTAGCCAGGGGGTGGTTGGAAGCTCTCCAGACAAGGGAACTCCAAAACCTCTCTGGGCAGCCTGCTCCAAGCCTCCAGCACCCTCAAGTTTCTCCTCATCTTCAGGTGGAACCTTCTGGCTTCCAGTTTGTGCCCTGGCACTGTAAAGAATCCAGCCCCAGCCTCTTGCCCCCCTCCACAGCTCCTTCAGCTCTTGCTGGGCACTGCTCAGATGCCCTCTGGGGCTGCTCTGCTGCAGGCTCTCAGCCTTTGCTCCTGCCAGAGCTGCTCCAGGCCCCTCAGCATCTTCCTCATCAACTGATGCCAGTTTTGGGCCAGGAACCTTCTGGCTCTGGGGTTCAGCACATCCCTACCCACAGCACATCCCCAGGGCAGGCTCTGCCTTCGTGGCACTGCCACCACAGAGCCCCCAGTGTGAGATGTGTGAGAGGGGAGGAGGAGGGAATCCAGGTCCTCTCTTTTGGGCTCACTTCCCTTGGGCAGCCTGTGCCAATCCCTGATTGGACTCCACCACCCCCTTGGGCAGCCTGTGCCAATCCCTGATTGGACTCCACCACCTCCTTGGGCAGCCTGTGCCAATCCCTGATTGGACTCCACCACCTCCCTGGGCAGCCTGTGCCAATCCCTGTCCAGACTCCACCCCCTTGGGCAGCCTGTGCCAATCCCTGATTGGACTCCACCACCCCCTTGGGCAGCCTGTGCCAATCCCTGTCCAGACTCCACCACCTCCCTGGGCAGCCTGTGCCAATCCCTGACTGGACTCCACCACCCCCTTGGCCAGCCTGTGCCAATCCCTGACCACTCTTGCAGGACAGAAATTGTTCCTCAAGTCCAACCTAAACCTCTCCCTGGTGCAACTTGAGATCATTTTGAGGGCTCTGAGCAGCCTGCCCTAGGGTAGGGAGTCCCTGCCCATGGCAGGGGGGTTGGAGCTGGCTGAGCCCTCTGGTCCCTTCCAACCCTGACTGATGCTCTGATGCTATGAGTTGAGGCTTCCTCTGCTGACTGCAGAGGGGATGTTGGCTTGGATGCCCTCTGGAGGTCCCTCCCAACCCAGACCAATCTCTGAGTCGATGATGTCCTCACAACTCAACTGCCTGGAGGGAACTGAACCCTCCAGAGGCTGCTCCTCGCTGTTGCTCTGCAAAGAGGCAGCCCAGCCCCAGCCACTGAGCAGCTGAACCCTCAAGTGCCTTAATCCTCTTCGTTTGCCATCTTCTGTGCTTTGATTTGCTTCCAAGGTGGCTCTTAGCAAGTGGCAGGAGGAGCCTGCGGGGATCCCTGCCCCCAGGGGCTGCTTTGCAGAGCAGATGAAGCCTTCTGCAGGAAGAGAAGTGTGGGAGGTAAATAAACGGCTCAGTAATTCCTCCTTTCAGCAGCGCAAACAGAGGATGAGGAGGGTTTGAGGAGGGTTTGAGGAGGGTTTGCTGTGCTCTCAGCTACACCCAGCAGACAAAGGGAAAAGCCACTCAGGAGGAAGGGGTGGAAATGTTGGTTGTAGGTTCTGACAGTGCCCCAGAGGGTGGGAAGTTGGGAATGGGGAGACCTGGGAGCAGGGGGAAGGTAACAGAGAGCAAAGAGTGCTGCTCCTGCTGCTGCTGCCAGCAGGGTGTGGGTGGGCTGCAGCAGCTCTGCTATGGGGACAGGCTGAAAGGGTTGGGGCTGTGCAGGCTGCAGCAGAGGAGGCTCCCAGGGGACCTTCTTGTGGCCTGCCAGCATCTGAAGGGGGCTACAGAAAAGCTGGGGAGGGACTTTTGAGGCTGTGAGGGAGTGGCAGGAGTGGGGGGGATGGAGCAGAGCTGGAGGTGGGGAGAGTGAGGCTGGAGGTGAGGAGGAAGTTGTTGAGCAGGAGAGTGGTGAGAGCCTGGCAGGGGCTGCCCAGGGAGGTGGTTGAGGCCCCATGGCTGGAGGTGTTTGAGGCCAGGCTGGCTGAGGCTGTGTGCAGCCTGCTCTAGGGTAGGGTGTCCCTGGGCATGGCAGGGGTTGGCACTGCCTGCTCCTTGTGCTCCCTTCCAGCCCTGCCTGGTTCTATTCTATGTTCCTGTGTTCCTCTGTGTGGGGAAACATCTGCAGGGGAACACCTGGAGTCAGCTGCAGCCTCTGGGTTCTTCCCTGCAGCCAGGCTGGGGAGGGAACTTCACCCTGCCCCAGTGGCACAGCCGTGGGGGTGATGTTTGCCAAGCACTGGAGGGTCCTTCTGCAGGGGAAGCTCTTCACAGGATCACAGAGTCACAGCCACAGGCAGGCTGGCAAAGCCCCTCAGGAGCACCAAGTCCAACCTGGATCCCTGCTCTGCAAGAGTCACCTTAAAGCACAGCCCCAAGCACCACATCCAACCCCCCCGGGCTGGGTGACTCCAGCACCTCCCTGGGCAGCTCATGCCAGTCCCTGACCACTCTCTCCACCAAAAACTTTCTCCTCATGGCCAATCTAAACCTCCCCAGCCTCAGCTTGAGGCCATTCCCCCTTCTTCTGCCTCCAGCCACCTGTGAGCAGAGCCCAGCAGCAGCCTCTGCACAACCTCCCTGCAGGGAGCTGCAGACAGCAATGAGCTCTGCCCTCAGCCTCCTCTTTTTCAAGCTGGGTGGACTCCAGACTGACTCTGTCCTCTCTAAACCCTGCACATCCCCCACCCCCTGCACATCTCCCACCCCCTGCACATCCCCCACCCCCTGCACATCCCCCACCCCTTGCACATCTCCCACCCCTTGCACATCTACCACCCCCTGCACATCTCCCACCCCCTGCACATCTCCCACCCCCTGCACATCCCCCACCCCTTGCACATCCCCCACCCCCTGCACATCCCCCACCCCCTGCACATCTCCCACCCCCTGCACATCTCCCACCCCCTGCACATCCCCCACCCCTTGCACATCCCCCACCCCTTGCACATCTACCACCTCCTGCACATCCCCCACCCCCTGCACATCTACCACCCCCTGCACATCTCCCACCCCCTGCACATCCCCCAGCCCCTGCACATCTCCCACCCCCCCAAAAAAGCTAAAGCCTGGGCACTGCCATCCCCCCTGTGAGAAAGGATCTCCAACCGAGCCAAGTGCTCCTGCAGAGCTCTGCTGCTGCCTGTCCCCAGCTCACCCAAGCCTTTACCCCTGAGGGGAGTGGTGAGGAGCTCTGTGTGGCCCCCACCCAAGCTCTGTTTGCAGAGGGACTTGAGCTAATCCCTTTGCTTTCCGGCGTGGTGCGAGCAGGACCCTGCGCTGCTGCCTGGGAAGGGTCATTCCCTGCCTGCTGGAAAAGTACCACACAGGAGGCTTTGTCCATAGCTGAGATCCCTGATTTTAACCCCCCCCCCCCCCCCCCCCCCCCCCCCGTGAGAGCAAGGACTCCTCCAGGCTCTTATGAGGAGCGACTGAGGGAGCTGGGGATGGGCAGTGTGAGGAAGAGGAGGCTGAGGGCAGAGCTCATTGCTGCCTGCAGCTCCCTGCAGGGAGGTTGTGCAGAGGCTGCTGCTGGGCTCTGCTCACAGGTGGTTGGAGGCAGAAGAAGGGGGAATGGCCTCAAGCTGAGGCTGGGGAGGTTTAGATTGGCCGTGAGGAGAAAGTTTTTAGTGGAGAGAGTGGTCAGGGACTGGCATGAGCTGCCCAGGGAGGTGCTGGAGTCACCCAGCCTGGGGGGGTTTGGATGTGGTGCTTTAAGGTGAGCCTTGCAGAGTAGGTTGCAGGTTGGACTTGGTGCTCCTGAGAGGCTTTGCCAACCTGCCTGTGGCTGGGACTGCTTCTGTCCTTTCCCCCTTCCCTGCCCTGCAACCACAGAACTGTTGAGGCTGGAGGAGAGCTTTGAGATCATGTCCAAGAGCTTGCCTGGAGGGTGGGAGGGTGAGCAGGAGCCAGCAATGTGCTCTGGTGCCCAGGAAGGGCAATGCCAGCCTGGGGTGGGTCAGAAGGGCTGTAGGGGAATAGGTCAGGAGAGGTTCTCCTGCCCCTCTGCTCTGCCCTGCTGAGGCCACATCTGCAGTGCTGTGTCCAGTTCTGGGCCCCCCAGTTGAAGAGGGACACAGAAGTGCTGGAGAGAGCCCAGCACAGAGCCCCAGAGATGCTGCAGGGAATGGAAGAGCTCTGTGAGGAGCAGAGCCTGAGGGAGCTGGGGCTGGGAGCTGGGAGCAGAGGAGCTGAGAGGTGACCTCAGCAATGGTTCTCAGTGTGTGCAGGTGAGTGGCAGGAGGCTGCAGCCAGGCTCTGCTGGGGGATGCCAGTGCCAGGCCAAGGGGCACTGGTGGGAGCTGAGGCAGAGGAAGCTTCATTTACCCATGAGGAGGAATTTTTCCCTGTGAGGGTTCCAGAAGCCTGGCACAGGCTGCCCAGGGAGGCTGTGGAGCCTCCCCCTCTGGAGACCTTCCCCCCCTGCCTGTCTGTGCTGCTGTGTGCTCTGCTCTGGGTGCTCCTGCTCTGGCAGGGGGTGGTTGGACCTGGCTGAGCTTTGGAGGTCCCTTCCAGCCCCTGGCACTCTGTGATGTGATTCTGTGAATCTCCCACCCTGATCCAGCCTCAGGTGATGCAAACTGCTGGGCACAGAGGATGTGGAATCTGTGGGAGAGGCTCAGGCTTGGCAGCCAGGGCTTGGCTGGGGACAGCCACAGCCTCACTCTGAGCTTCTACCACCCTGAGTCTAACATCTTTGCTTTCCTGGGAGTCCCTTTGCCTCCAAAGCCCCTGCATGAGAAGCAGAGCTGAGAAGGACCAGACATGGTTTGATGTCTGCTGGAAACCCAAACCCTCATGCTGCAAACAGCCCCAAGTGGCAACAGAACTGGACCCAGCCAACAGCTCCAGCTCTGCACATCCTCCCCTGCTGACTCTGCAGGGAGCTTCCCCTCGCTGCTGGCTGGGAATATCCCCTCAGGGCCAGAGCCTCCCTGATGGCCTTGGTGCTCCTGGCAGCTCTGCCAGCTGAGGGCAAGGCCAACTCCCCCCACGCAGGGCTGGGGGCAGAGCCCAGAGCTGCAGCTCCCTTCTGTGCCTCTCACAACCCCCTTGCCCCTGGGAAGGGCATCGCTGGGAGGGGTGGGCTGGGCTGGGGGGGGTCCGTGGTGAGGTGTCCATGGATGCCACACTTAGTGTCCCTCTGACCCTTCCACTTGCCCCGTGGGGTGAGGAGCCTGAGCCCATCTGCTCAGAGCCATGGTGCCTCCCAAGGCCCTTTGCCTGCTCCTTCCCAGCCTGCAGCACCTCAGCACAGAGCCACCCACGGCTGCTGCCTTCCTCAGCCCTGCTCCTCCTCTTACCTCTGGGCTTGCCCTGCTGCCAGTGAGCCACCAGAAATCACTGCCAGCAGACAGCTTTGGATGTGCTTCCAGGGCTGTTTGGTGTGGATTCCTTTCCTGCTCTCTCTCTTTCTCTCTCTCTTTTCCTTCCTTCCTTCCTTCCTTCCTTCCTTCCTTCCTTCCTTCCTTCCTTCCTTCCTTCCTTCCTTCCTTCCTTCCTTCCTTCCTTCCTTCCTTCCTTCCTTCCTTCCTCCCTTCCTCCCTTCCTCCCTTCCTCCCTTCCTCCCTTCCTTCCCTCTCTCCCTTTCTCTCCCTTCCTTCCTTCCTTCCTTCCTTCCTTCCTTCCTTCCTTCCTTCCTTCCTTCCTTCCTTCCTTCCTTCCTTCCTTCCTTCCTTCCTTCCTTCCTTCCTTCCTTCCTTCCTTCCTTCCTTTCCTCCTTTCCCTCTCTCTTTCCCTCTCTCTTTCCCTCTCTCTTTTTCTCTCTTTCTCTCTCCTTCTCTTTCTCTCTTTCTCTCCCTCCCTCTCCAGCAGCTCCTTGCCCATCCAGTCTGGCTGCCTCCCTTCCAGCTCAATGGCACAGCTGCTCCTGTGCCTTTAGGAGCTCTCTCTTGAAGCAGCTCCAACCTTCCTGCCCCCCTTTGTTTCTAAGGGCTCCTTCCCAAGGAACCTTCTGAGTGAGTGCCTTAAATAGGCTGAAGCCTGCCCTGTGGCAGCCCAGGGTGGAGGTTCTGCTGCTGCCCCTCCTGCTTTCTCTGTGCGTTGAAAACTGTTTGATTTCGTGGTCCCTGGACCCCTGGGAGCTGAGGAAAGCAGTGAGGTCTCCCTCATCCTCCTCTCAGGGAGCTATGGAGAGCAGTGAGGTCTCCCTTATCCTCCTCTCAGGGAGCTATGGAGAGCAGTGAGGTCTCCCTCATCCTCCTCTCAGGGAGCTATGGAGAGCAGTGAGGTCTCCCTCAGCCTCCTCTCAGGGAGCTATGGAGAGCAGTGAGGTCTCCCTCAGCCTCCTCTCAGGGAGCTATGGAGAGCAGTGAGGTCTCCCTCAGCCTCCTCTCAGGGAGCTGTAAAGAGCAGTGAGGTCTCCCTCAGCCTCCTCTCAGGGAGCTGTAAAGAGCAGTGAGGTCTCCCTCAGCCTCCTTTTCTCCAGTCCCCCCCAGTCCCCCTGTCCTCCAGGCAGGGCAGCAGTGCAGGGGAGCTGCCTTTGCCCGAGCTGCAGTTGCAGGCAGTGGGGCTGGGGGAGGTGGGGGGAGGGGGATGTGTGGATGTTGCTCAGCATCCCAGAGCAGGAGCTGGCAGGAAAATGTTATCTCAGATATGAAGAGTTACTTTCAGACAGCCTCAAAGCAGCTGCTTGTCCTCCAAACGGGGCAAGCAGCTCTGATAGGA
Organism: Pogoniulus pusillus; assembly: GCF_015220805.1. NCBI lineage: Eukaryota > Metazoa > Chordata > Aves > Piciformes > Lybiidae > Pogoniulus > Pogoniulus pusillus. The sequence continues at coordinate 4,686,716 of NC_087305.1, read as the reverse complement.
AGAACAAGTAGGGCATTCACCACCCAGGGGCTCAGCTCTGCCTTCTCCTCTCCCTGCTCTCCCTTCCCCCTCACCCACAGCCCCCCAGCAGCTTTGTCTCTCTGTGCCTGTGAGCCTGCAGGACCTGGAGCCGCTGGCAAAGCCAAAGAGCAGTCCCCAGGTTAGTGGCTGAGGGACAGAGATCACAGAGCCAGAGAGGTGATGCTGAGAGCCATGGGGGAGCCTCAGGCCTGGGAGAGGCAAAGAATGAAGGGTTGGGCTCAAAGATCTTGAAGGACTTGCCCAGCCCAAGCCCTCCTGTGCTTGTCTCTGTCTCCCTGCTGCAGGAGGGACATCAGATCACTGTCACCATGGGATCATTTCACTTAGGAGAGACCTTTCAGGTCACCAAGTCCAACCTGCAACCTTTTCATCCCCTTCCAGAACGGCAGAGGAAAGTTTCTGGAGGACCACAGAGGGGAGGAGAAAAACTCAAACCTCCTGGAAGGAGAAAGCACAAACCCACCTGGGCACTGTGAGCCAGGGCAACCTGATCTAGGTGCCCCTGCTCTAGCAGGGAAGTTGGACTGGATGATCTCCAGAGCTCCCTTCCAACCCCCTCCCTGCTGGCATCCTGTGGTTTTCTGTTGTTTCAGAAGGTTAAATTGGCTCCAGCAGAGCCAGCTGAGAAGAAGCAGTTGATGGTGGTGAGGGTGGTGGAGCAGCTTGCCCAGGGAGGTGGTGAAGGCTCCATCCCTGGAGACATTTAAGGTCAGGCTTGATGAGGCTGTGAGCAACCTGCTCTGGGTGGGACTGTTCCTGCTGAGTGCAGTGATGAGGAGATTGGACAAGGCCAAGGGCAGGTTCTGCACTTTGGCCACAACAACCCCAAGCAGCTGCAGGCTGGGGCCAGAGTGGCTGAGAGCAGGCAGGCAGAGAGGGCCCTGGGGGTGCTGGCAGAGAGGAGCTGCAGAGGAGGCAGCAGTGCCCAGGTGGGCAGCAGAGCCAATGGCATCCTGGGCTGGCTGAGGAGCAGTGTGGGCAGCAGGACAAGGGAGCTGCTTCTGCCCCTGTGCTCAGCACTGCTCAGGCCACCCCTGGAGTGCTGTGTCCAGTTCTGGGCTCCTCCATTGCAGAGAGATGTTGAGGTGCTGGAAGGTGCCCAGAGCAGGGCAGCAAGGCTGGGGAGGGGCCTGGAGCACAGCCCTGTGAGGAGAGGCTGAGGGAGCTGGGGGGGTGCAGCCTGCAGCAGAGGAGGCTCAGGGCAGAGCTGATTGCTGCCTGCAGCTGCCTGCAGGGAGGCTGTAGCCAGCTGGGGTTGGGCTCTGCTGCCAGGCAGGCAGGCACAGAAGAAGGGGCCAGAGGCTGAAGCTGTGTCAGGGCAGGTTGAGGCTGGAGGTGAGGAGGAAGCTCCTGGCAGAGAGAGTGATTGGCACTGGGATGGGCTGCCCAGGGAGGTGGTGCAGTGCCCGTGGCTGGAGGTGTTGGAGCCAAGGCTGGCTGGGGCACTGAGTGCCATGGTCTGGTTGGTTGGGCAGGGCTGGGTGCTAGGCTGGGCTGGGTGAGCTTGGAGCTCTCTGCCACCCTGCTTGGCTCTGTGATTCCATGATTCAGTGAGGTAGGAGTGGATGACCTTTAAAGGTCCCTTCCCACCCAAACCATTCCATGCTCCCAGCTGTTTCCTCTCTTGCACATCTCCTTTTCTCCTGCCTTTTCTCCCACTCTTGTACCCTAGACTCACAGAGTGGTAGGGGTTAGAAGAGACCTCCAGGGATCATTGAGTCCAATCTCCCTGCCAGGGCAGGGTTACCCAGGACAGGTCACCCAGCAACACATCCAGGTGGGTCTTAAGCTTGGAATCACCAAAAGCAAAGAGGAATCTTTGCCATGCTGCTGGTGGAAATGGTTGGCTGGCTGAAAAATGCCCTCCAGACATCAGGTCCCTGGTGCCTGAGTGCTGGGCACGGTGGCAAACCTGACTTTGGTGCCCTGGGAGGTGCTGGGGTGAGCTGAGTGCTCGGAGCTGTGCTAAGGAGCTTAGGGATGGGAAGGTTCCAGCAGCCTCAGACCCGGATATGCAAAACTCATCTGTCAGTGGAGCTATTGTCCCTGCTCCTCAGGCTTCCTGGCTTGGCATCTGGGGCTGTGGAAGGGCAGAGGGAGGGGTTTGGGTGGGGGCAAAGCTGGCACAGCTCCATCCCAGCTGAGGAGGTCACTTTCCCCACCCTGTCCCAGCTCCTCAACAGGCACTTCAGGTGGTTGTGGCAAAAAAAAAAGGGATTCAATTCCTTCCCACCCCCACCCAGAGCCCTGAAAGGAGCTGCTTGGGAGCAGGCTGAGATCTTGAGGGGGGCTGGAAAAGCCCTCTGGGGCTGTCAGCAGTTGAGGCATCAATGCTCACAGAGCCAATTCCTTTGATTTGCTTTTATTTTAAGCCTGGTTTGGAGCTGATTCTTCAGCTGGGCTCGTACCAATGCCAGCCCAGGAGCAGAAGGTTGCTTTTGTCCTGCTAGATCTCAGCAAGGGGAGAGGCTTTAGTGGTCAATAGGTGATTTAAGGGGGCTCCAAAAAAAAGCTGGGGAGGGACTTTGGAGGCTGTGAGGGAGTGGCAGGAGTGGGGGGGATGGAGCAAAGCTGGAGGTGGGGAGAGTGAGGCTGGAGGGGAGGAGGAAGTTGTTGAGCAGGAGAGTGGTGAGAGCCTGGCAGGGGCTGCCCAGGGAGGGGGTTGAGGCCCCATGGCTGGAGGTGTTTGAGGCCAGGCTGGCTGAGGCTGTGTGCAGCCTGCTCTAGGGTAGGGTGTCCCTGGGCATGGCAGGGGTTGGCACTGCCTGCTCCTTGTGCTCCCTTCCACACCTGCCTGGTTCTCTGTTTCCATGATTCCAAGCAGGTTCAATTACAGATTTTTGGGGGGGTTGACTTTAAATATGGAGGGCTTTGGGGGGGAGATTTATTGTTGCTCTTTAGCAAGGAGAGAAGCTTGGGCAAGCAGCTGGGGGCTGCCCATCACTCTACCTCTGGGGCCTCCCCCTCCTGGTTAGCACTAGAAGGAGCTGCTGCAGGGTTACAGATCTCCACCTTTGGCAGAGGAAATGATGCTGTGGCTCAAGAAAAAACCCCACTAAACCAACCCAACCCCCCCAGAACAAAAGCCATCACCACCACGAGGCACCCAAAGCCATTACCACCACCAGGCACTGCAACCATTCAAGTAGTAGAGGCAGGGCAGGTAGTGCCAACCTCCCCTCAGTGCCAGCAGGGATGCTGCTGGCAGCTCAGCTGCCTTCTGCCCAGCCAACCCCGGGTCCAGTCTGCTGATTTCAGAGGCCAACTGTTTCCTTTTGGTCTTGTACCTCCTGTTCTGGAACCAGATTTTCACCTGGGTCTCGGTGAGCTGCAGGTTTTGGGCCAGGTGAGCTCTCTCTGGGGCTGAGAGGTACTTTTGGTGGCTGAATTTCCTCTCCAGTTCGATGACCTGGCTGTGGGAGAAGGCAGCTCTGGAACGTTTGGGCTGCCTGGGGGGCTGCTGTGTGATGGGCAAAGCTGGCAGTAGTGGTGGTGGTGGGGCACAGGCTGGCAGGTGGCTCTCTGGTGTGGCATCTGTGGGAGGGAGGAGAGAGAGGATTATCTGGTTGGAGTTGGCCTGAGTCGTTTGGATTTCCACCCCCCCCCCCCCCCTCCCAGAGAGCAAAAAATTGGTGTCAGAGTGTGGAGGAGCAGCTGAGGTTGTTTAGCCTGGAGAGAAAGAGGCTGAAGGGAGAGCTCAGTGCTCTCTGAAAGGAGGTTGGAGTCAGGTGAGGGTTGGGCTCTGCTCTCAAGGGGCAAGAGGATGCTCAGACCTCACCTGGAGTCCTGCATCCAGCTCTGGAGCCCCTGGGCCAAGAGGGCTGTGGAGATGCTGGAGAGTGTCCAGAGCAGGGCCAGGAGGATGCTCAGAGGCTGCAGCAGCTCTGCTGTGAGCACAGCCTGAAAGAGTTGGGGCTGTGCAGGCTGCAGCAGAGGAGGCTCCCAGGGGACCTTCTTGTGGCCTGCCAGCATCTGAAGGGGGCTCCAAAAAAGCTGGGGAGGGACTTTTGAGGCTGTGAGGGAGTGGCAGGAGTGGGGGGGATGGAGCAAAGGTGGAGGTGGGGAGAGTGAGGCAGGGCTGGAAGGGAGCACAAGGAGCAGGCAGTGCCAACCCCCCTGCCATGCCCAGGGACACCCTACCCTAGAGCAGGCTGCACACAGCCTCAGCCAGCCTGGCCTCAAACACCTCCAGCCATGGGGCCTCAACCACCTCCCTGAGCAACCCCTGCCAGGCTCTCACCAGCCTCATGCTCATAGAATCTTCCTCACCTCCAGCCTCACTCTCCCCATTTCCAGCTTTGCTCCATCCCCCCCAGTCCTATCCCTCCCTCACAGCCTCACAAGTCCCTCCCCAGCTTTCTTGTAGCCCCCTTCAGATCCTGAAAGGCCACAATAAAGCCACCTGGGAGCCTTCTCCTCTCCAAACTGAACAGCTCCAACTCCCTCAGTCTCTCCTCGTAGGACAGGTGGGATTTTGCCAGCATCTCCTTTTGGGGTGACTGGGGACACTGGGACCAAGCTCTGCTTTCAGCTCTCAGGACTTCAGCAGCACCTCAGGCTGTCCAAGGTCACCTGGGAGCCTTCCCCTCTCCAGACTGAGCATTATCCAGCGCTCATCTGTGCTCAGCTCCCCTCTCATTTCACCACCTCCAAGTCCTGCAAGGGATTTTTTCCTTCCTCACTCACACTTGCTCAGCTGAGCCAAGCAGATGTTGGCTGAGGTTACACCTCCAAGGGGCTAAACTGGCACAGAGCAGGTTACTTTTCAGGGCTGGTGGAGCCTCTTGGTGCTGCTGTTCCCCACATGATGGCAAGGAGAGATCTGGAGGCTTTTACTGCAGAGTTCCTACCATCAGGCACAGCTTTGGAACATCCTCTCTGCTGTGCCTATGGGAAAACTCTGATCCCCGAGGAAAACCAGCTCCAAGCTATGGAAAATAGCTCAGGGATGGGAACTCTGAGCAGATTAAAGCAGGGCAAACACAAACCCCTGCCTTGTTTTTTGTCATGATTCCAAGGCAGTGCCAAGAAATCTTTGGGGCAGAGCTGAGCCTTGAGTTGCAGCTCCAAAGCAGCTTCTCAGCCTGGGCAGCTCCAAAGCAGCTTCTCAGCCTGGGCAGCTCCAAAGCAGCTTCTCAGCCTGGGCAGCTCCAAAGCAGCTTCTCAGCCTGGGCAGCTCCAAAGCAGCTTCCTAACCTTTGCAGCTCTAAAGCAGCATCTCTGCCTGGGCAGCTCCAAAGCAGCTTCCTAACCTTTGCAGCTCTAAAGCAGCATCTCTGCCTGGGCAGCTCCAAAGCAGCTTCTCTGCCTGGGCAGCTCCAAAGCAGCTTCCTAACCTTTGCAGCTCCAAAGCAGCTTCCTAACCTTTGCAGCTCCAAAGCAGCTTCTCTGCCTGGGCAGCTCCAAAGCAGCTTCTCTGCCTGGGCAGCTCCAAAGCAGCTTCCTAACCTTTGCAGCTCTAAAGCAGCATCTCTGCCTGGGCAGCTCCAAAGCAGCATCTCTGCCTGGGCAGCTCCAAAGCAGCATCTCTGCCTGGGCAGCTCCAAAGCAGCTTCCTAACCTTTGCAGCTCCAAAGCAGCATCTCTGCCTGGGCAGCTCCAAAGCAGCTTCTCTGCCTGGGCAGCTCCAAAGCAGCTTCTCAACCTTTAACTTCTTTCTCATGGCACCAGTCAAGCTCCTGAGCTCAGGAAGGTGCTGAGCTGGCCCTGGGAAGTGTCACAACTTCCTCAGGTCCGTTTCATTTCTGCTGAGAGTTCCTTTTATTGGCTCTGTATGAGGCAGCTCAGGATGATCAATTTCCACCTGCCCCTCACCACCCCCCACCCCCCCCTTTCTCTTAGTGCATTCTCTTAAGGTGATGCTCAAGGTGGAGCCAAGAGCCTTAATTCCCAGCTTGAGGAAATCATGGTTGTCCAGGTGAGCTTCCTGGAGCAAGGATAATTTACACCAACCACTTTCCTGGGAGCTTTGGAGCAGCTTTAAGTGGTTTTCAGACTCAGCAGCCTGGTGGCTGCTCCTCCACTTGCTTTTATGTAGAAGCTTCTTTTAATAGCACTGAGACCCAGAGCCAAAATTCCCCTGGCAAAAGCTCTCTCAGCAAGCAGGACTCAGTCACTGGAGAGTTGAAAACTCGTTTCTGTGGCTGTTGCAGCTCAGCCCAAGGACTGTTTGGGCAAGGGAAGGGCTCAGCACCCTCCTTCAGCCCCAAAATAAGAGGCAGTGATCACCCAAATGGGTTTCTGAGGGTGATTTTGGGGTGTGCTGCTGCAGGGATGGGATAGAGGGAGGGGTGCTGTGGGCAGAGGGGCAGGATTGGTGCCAGTAGAGCACAGGGACAGGCAGGAGCACCCCATGACAGTGGTGCTGAGCATGCTGGAGAGCTGAGCCCTGCTGCAAACAGCACAAATCCAGCCTGGGGGCTTCTTAAATATCCCCAGTTTGGGGGCACTGAGGAGCTTGGCATTGCACAGAGGATGGGCACAACCTGCCCCTCTGAGCCAGTACCCACAGGTGCCCTCGCTGGGGACCTTTTCTGTTCAGAGAGAGTTTTATTGCCCAGGCTAGCACAGAAATCCATTGACTGGGGGGGGGGGGGGGTTGAAGTGGAGATTTAGGCAGGTTCAGTCCCTTGGGGGTGTTTGAAGCTCCTGGGGGAAGGTTTGCAAGCAGTTGCTCCTTCCCTTGCTGCCTCACTGCATGGGCACAGAGGTTCCCTGGCATTTAAACCAGGATTATTTAGCCCCAGGGTGCTCAAAGCAGCCAGGTCTGGACCCTGCCCCTTGCCTGTCCCAAACACATCAGGTCTGGACCCTGCCCCTTGTCTGACCCAAACACATCCAGCTCTGATCTGTGCCCCAGCCAGCAGAGCCAGGGAGGTTCTCCTCTGCCTCTGCTCTGCCCTGGGGAGACCTCCTCTTGAGAGCTGCCTTCAGTTTGGGGCTCCCCAGGTGAAGAGGGACAGGAACTGCTGGAGAGAGCCCAAGGGAGGGCTGTGAGGATGAGGAGGGGAGTGGAGCAGTGCCTGGGGAGGAGAGGCTGAGGGCCCTGGGGCTGCTTACTCTGCAGAAGAGAAGACTGAGAGGGGATTGAATCAATGTTTGGAACTCTCTGAGGGCTGGGGGTCAGGAGGGGGGGGACAGGCTCTGCTCACTGCTGCCTGGGACAGGAGCAGCAGCAGTGGATGGAAGCTGCAGCACAGGAGGTTGCAACTCAGCACAAGGGCAACTTCTTGGCTGGAAGGGTCCCAGAGCCTGGCACAGGCTGCCCAGAGAGGTTGTGGAGTCTCCTTGTGTGGAGCCTTCCCAGGCCTGTCTGGATGTGTTCTGTGTGCCCTGAGCTGGGTTGTGTGGTCCTGCTGTGGCAGGGGGCTTGGACTGGATGAGCTCTTTGGGTCCCTTCCATCCCCTGCCATCCTCTGAGCCTGTGATCAGCCAGGAGCTTCCACACCCTTACCTTCATCCTCCTTGTGGGGTGTCGCTTGGGGTGCTCCTAGGGGATGAGGTCCCTTGGGCTGATGCCCTGGGGCAGCTCCCGGCGCCTCGCTGCCCTCTCTGCCCTCCACCACAGCCTCCTCCGTGCCCGCCTGGCTGCCGAGACCTGCGCTGCCGCCGCGCTCCGGCCGCACTCCATCCCAGAGGATGTCTTGGATAAGGAAGGATGTCCTGGGCCTGGAGGAGCCAGGCATGGGCTGCTGGGCTGCCATCGGGCTCTGCCTCATCCCCTCCGGAGCGCCGCTGGGTGCTCACTGCCTCCTCCCGGGGCGCAGCCCGGCACTCATCCTGCTCCTCCTCGCCCTGCCCGGCGGCGCTCAGGCTCCGCAGGCTCCTGGCTCCGCACTTATAGGGCAGCCAGCCAAGCCTCCCGGGCCTGATTGGAGAGCCCTGGCAGCAGTTTCCGCCCTTCGCTTCTGCCTCGGCTCCCGTGGGCTCCTCTGCCTGCTCCAGACTCTCTCCCTCTCGCTCGGGACTCTCTTCCCCGCGGCTCCGTGGGGGTCACGGCCAGAACTCAGCCTCCCTCTTTGCCTCCTCTTGCTGCTCAATCACCTCCTGAGCTTTGAGGATGGAGAGAAGGATGCCCAAGAGAGTTCATCCTTCTGGAGGAGGCTGGGGGGGGGGTTCAAAACACTCCCAGGGAGGTGAGAGGAGGGGAAGCAGCAGCAGTGCCTCGGAAGGATGCTCTCAAGTGGACAACTTCTGCCCTCCCCTGCCCCAGTCAGCTGTGACTCTGCTTTTGGTTGTGGAGGTGATTTGTGTCCAGGGCTAATTCCTAGATTTCATTTTTTTGGAGGGGGAATTCTGCTGTCAGAGGGAGGAAAGGGAAGAAAATGCCAAGATTTGGGTGATTCTTTTTCTCAGTTTGAAGGTTTCCTTCCAGACTTTGCACTTGGAGTCGTTTTGAGCTGGTTGAAAAATGGACCAAGCATCCAGAGACTTCCATCAGCTTTGTGAAGCTGCTCTGGTGAGGAGTCCAAGAGGAACTCTCAGCCTCTCCTCACAGGGCTGTGCCCCAGGGCCCTCCCCAGCCTGGCTGCCCTGCTCTTGGCACCTTCCTGTACCTTAACATCTGGGGCTCTAACTGGGATCTTCCCCACAGGCCTCCCTCCAGTGACCTCATTGCTGCCTGCAGGGAGGCTGTAGCCAGGTGGGCCCCAAAGGCATTCATTCATTAAAGGAAGATCTTTGCTTTTCAGGAAGAGCAATAAGAGAGATTCATTGGTCTAAAAAAATCCTTGAAGCTTCCCTCTTGGCTTGTTGAAATGAGCTGTGATGAATCCCAAGTTCTTGGCCAGGTGAGCTGAGTTCAAGGCAAGTGTTGATGAGCACAAAGGACAAAGCTGCTCACACAAGGTGCCTCAGCTGACAGCACAAAGTGATGCCTAAGTCTGTTTGTTCCCTCCTTACCTGCTGGCCGTGACCCTAACTACAAACCCTCTGCCTGCACTGCCCAACAGGCTCAGCAGTGTCAGAGCAGAGAGGCAGCCACAGGCTCTCGATGCACACCAATGGCTTGGGCTGCAGCTCTGTTGAGCCCTGGGTTTAATCCTCCCTTCCTGGCCTTTTCCACCTGTGAAAGCCTTCAGCTTAGCCTGCAGCTCCTTCTGGTCACATCTCCAAAGCAGAGGGAAGCCTCAGGGTAAGAAATGCTGGCAGCACTCGGGCAGAAAGCAGCCTGAGTGAGAGGCACCTCCTGATGCTAGGTTGAGCCAGATGAGCTTGGAAGTCTCTTCCAACCTCCTTCGTTCTATGGTTCATACAATTGTCAGGGCTCGAGGACCATCCAGCTCCCATCCCCCTGCCACAGGCAGGGACCCCTCACACTGTATCAGGGCCAGATGTGAAACCAGTACCAGACTGAAGGCCACAGCCTTTTAAAGGCAGGACTTTGACCACTACTGTGTGCTTGAATCGTGCTCAGCTCATCCACAAAGCTTTCATCCCCTCAGTCCACTTTGGAACGTGATGGCTCAGGGACTTCACAGTGACTCTGAGTGAAAGGCTTCTGGTCTCCAGTGGGATCAGTTCCTTTGACACACTGATGGGGCAGCATTTATCCTTTGTCCAGAGCAAAGAAGTTAACTTTTGGTCTGATCCTATCTGACTGCTAGAGAAATCTTGCACAAGGATTCCTGAGGCTGTGAGGGATGATGTCCCTGTTCTACAGAGCCCTGTGCTGGCCTGCAGCCAGAGCAGTGTGGACACAGGGCAAGGGAGGGGATTCTGCCCCTTGGCTCTGCTCTCCTCAAACCTCACCTGCACTCCTGGGTGCAGCTCTGGAGTCCCCAGCACATGGAAGTGTTGGAGCCAGTCCAGAGGAGGACCAAGAGGATGCTGAGAGGGCTGCAGCAGCTCTGCTCTGAGCACAGGCTGAGAGTTGGGGCTCTGCAGCCTGCAGAGGAGAAGACTTCCAGGAGACCTTGGAGTGGCTTTTCAGGATCTAAAGGGGGCTACAGGAAGGCTGGGAAGGGACTCTTGACAGTCTTGTATTGACAGGACGAGGAAGAATGGGTTTAAAGTGGCAGAAGAGAGATTTAGACTGGATGTTAGGAAGAAATTCTTCGCAGTGAGGGTGCTGAGACCCTGGCACAGGTTGAGGGTGGTGAGACCCTGGCACAGGTTGCCCAGGGAGGTTGTGGAGCACAGAAGCACAGACTGGGATCAAAGATCCCTGCCTAGGGCAGGGTGTCCCTGGCCGTGGCAGAGAGGTTGGGACTGGCTGAACCTTGTGGTCCCTTCCAACCTTGACTGATTCTGTGATTCTATGCTAATCTTTTCCAGGGCTTTCCTTGATGCTGACAGCACTTCCCAGTGCAAGGACCCTGCTGGTTCCCCTGACAGCTCCACAGGCAGGGCAGAGAGCCAAGACTCAGCTGATTTTGGGGGAGATATCCCCGAGTGAGTGTGGATGGATGAAGAGAAGGAGAAGGAGCAGCCTCAGCACCACTGTCACCTCACTCAGTCATTTCCAGGCTCTTGGTGGGGCTGCAAAGCCTCGGGGCGACAGGGCAGGGACAAAGATATCTCCCTGAGAGGGATTTTCCGGCTTGATTTGGGTGTCAGGGATGTCTCCTTTAGGAAGTGAGTGACCATTGGAGTGATGGGGCTGAGTGGGGTCAGAGATAAAAGCTTTAATTGCCTCCTGCGAGTCTCTTTTAGCCAAGCACTGGGAGGATAAGAAGCTGCTGGGAAAGGAATGGGGAGGAGAGAGCATGGAGAGGGATGGAGGGGGTGAGGGGGGAGCTGGGGGGGGTGCAGCCTGCAGCAGAGGAGGCTCAGGGCAGAGCTGATTGCTGCCTGCAGCTGCCTGCAGGGAGGCTGTAGCCAGCTGGGGTTGGGCTCTGCTGCCAGGCAGCCAGCAACAGAAGAAGGGGCCAGAGGCTGAAGCTGTGGCAGGGCAGGTTGAGGCTGGAGGTGAGGAGGAAGCTCCTGGCAGAGAGAGTGATTGGCACTGGAATGGGCTGCCCAGGGAGGTGGTGCAGTGCCCATGGCTGGAGGTGTTGCAGCCAAGGCTGGCTGGGCACTGAGTGCCATGGTCTAGTTGGTTGGGCAGGGCTGGGGGCTGGGATGGGCTGGGTGAACTTGGAGCTCTCTGCCAACCTGTCTGGTTCTGTGACAGACTCAGCAGTTCGACCCTGCAAAGCTCCTGGTGCTGATGGATCCTGAGCTGGGGATCCTGCACCTCACCCTCTTACCTGCAAACCTGTTTTTCCCAGTAAGGGAACAGCAACAGGGAGCTGGGAACAGCAACAGCGAGCTGCAAATGCTTGCCCAGAGTTAGGGAGGGAGGTTAAACCTCGGGAACTCCCTCAGCTTGGCCCACAAAGTGATTATCTCCCGGGGGTTAATTATTAGCGCTGAGATTGATTTGGGTTTGTTGTCTGCTTGGAGGCTTTTGTGGTTTGGATGCTGAGGTGGAAATCGCGGATGGGGGAAAGGCGAAAGCAGTCAGGGAGAGAGTGAGAACAGATCCATCAATTAGGCTTTTATTTGCGAATCGCCGCAATCGAACGATAAGGACAGGAACAAAGAGCTGTGCTGGCAGCTGCTCAGCACCAGGAGGCAAAGGATCAGAGGATCAGAGGCACTCCAGGCAGGAAATCCTGCCCTTGCCCGAGCGCAGGCACAGCGACGTGCGCGGAGCCTGCTTCCCTGTCCTCCTTCGGGATGGAAAGCTGTGGGTGCCCTCTCTTGGCATCCCGCGGGAGCAGATCCTCCGCGGGGCAGGCTCCGAGAGCTTTGCGTTGAAATAAATTAATGCCTTCAGTCCTTGGGTCGTGTCCCACCCCCTCCCCCCCCCCCAAGACCCTCCCCCCAGTGCTGGAGTGGCAGCGTCCCCCTCGCTCCTGACCTGCCTCGGTCAGAGATGCGACCACTCGTGCCCGGAGGGGATGGATGCTCTGGGGATGTCCTGCTGGCCAAAGTGGCAAACGCCCTCTGGATTTGGTTGCCACCCCGAAGAGGCTCTGGAGCAGGAGGGGGTTTCCCTCAGTGCTTTTCAGGCAGTCCTGCCCTCCACGGCCGCTTACCAAGCCCTGATGCCTGTTTGCAAGCAGGTGAGCTGGTGCTGGGCAGCGCTGGCTGTGCCCAGGCTCACGTTCGCAGCAGGGTTGCAGGAGGTGGCACTGGGGGGCACCCCAGCATATCCCCCCCCGTAGCCAGCACCATAGGGGCCGCTGCTGTAGGCACTGCAGTAGGAGCTATAGGCGTAAAGGCTGTAAGGGGCTGGGTAAGGCTGGGAGCTCCCCAGGCAGGGTTTGCCATCCCTGACCAGCACGGGCACTGCCACCCTGCGTGGGGGCAGAGGGTGGGCAGCCAGCTCCAGGGATTTGTCCTGCCGTTGTCTCTTGCACTTGTACCTGCGGTTCTGGAACCAGATCTTCACCTGGGTGGAGGTGAGCTGGAGCAGGCTGGCCAAGTGCTCCCGCTCCGGAGCCGAGAGGTAGCGCTGCTGCTTGAAGCGGCTCTCCAGCTCCAGCACCTGAGCCTGCGAGAACAATACCCGAGGCTTCCTCCGCTGCCGCTGCCTGGGGTGGTGGTGATGATGGTGGTGGTGGCAGGGCTCAGCTGCCTTCTCCTCTGCCTCCAAGGGATGGGTGAGAAAACGTTTTCCTGCAGGGAGAAAAAGCCGAGAGCAAAGTGAGCCCCGAGGCTGGCTCTGGTCTCAGTAAGGGAGTGAGTCCTAAGCAGGAATTCAGGTCAGTTCAAGAGAGATGCTGAGGTGCTGGAAGGTGCCCAGAGCAGGGCAGCAAGGCTGGGGAGGGGCCTGGAGCACAGCCCTGTGAGGAGAGGCTGAGGGAGCTGGGGGGGTGCAGCCTGCAGCAGAGGAGGCTCAGGGCAGAGCTGATTGCTGCCTGCAGCTGCCTGCAGGGAGGCTGTAGCCAGGTGGGGTTGGGCTCTGCTGCCAGGCAGGCAGGGCCAGCAGAAGGGGCCAGAGGCTGAAGCTGTGGCAGGGCAGGTTGAGGCTGGAGGTGAGGAGGAAGTTGTTGTCAGAGAGAGTGATTGGCACTGGAATGGGCTGCCCAGGGAGGTGGTGCAGTGCCCATGGCTGGAGGTGTTGCAGCCAAGGCTGGCTGGGCACTGAGTGCCATGGTCTGGTTGATTTTCTCTCTCTCTATGTTCTTTCTCTCTCTTTCTCTCTTTCTCTCTTTCTCTCTTTCTCTCTTTCTCTCTTTCTCTCTTTCTCTTTCTCTTTCTCTTTCTCTTTCTCTTTCTCTTTCTCTTTCTCTTTCTCTTTCTCTCTCTGGAGTTTTGCCCTGCAGTGAGGGAAGTTGAAGGTCCTGGGAGCCCCCAACTGCTGAGATGCTCTTAGGCACCGCAAGGAATTTGGAGCGGGGGGAGGGGGGGAATGAGGAAATTCGGTGCTGGAGGACTGCCGGCAGGAAGCTCTTCCCTGACTCCTCTCACCCTTCCCGGGCTGTTTCCACCCTCTCCATCTCTCTAGCTCTGTGTCTCAGCGGTTCCCAGCGCTCAGGCGCTGGCCGCGGTGCTCTCCCAGGCTGTCCAGCGGTAGGGAAACACAAGCAAAGCAAACTCGGTCAGATTTTAACAGCGGGGAGAAAGGTCCTATCCAAACCTCCCCCCTACCGCATCTATACACTTCGGCAGCCTCATCCCCGCTGCCGCCGGCGGCTCCGCTCCCCCGGGACCGGTCATGCCTCGGCGCATGGCTCTGTCCTCGTCCCCAGATTAAGGAACATCGATCCCGGGGGGGTTTCTGTGGCCGAAAACGGTGCCGGTTTGTGCGCTTCGGCAGGAAAATCCCAACCTGGCTACATCCAACCTGCGCCCCGGGGCCGTTCCGTTTCCCCGAGGGCAGAGGCGGGCAGACGCGGTGGGATGCGCGGATGCGGTGGGGCTGGATGAGAAAGCTCCCAACACCCCCAAAATCAACTGATGCTGGGGGGAAAGGTGTCTGAGGGGGGCGGGATGGGAAGGGGGAAGAAAGGTGTGGGGGGGAAAGATGTTTGTGGAGGAAAATGTAGAGGAAAAAATGGTAATGGTGGGGAAATGAAAGGTGGGGGAGGAAAAACAGGGGGGAAAGGTGGAAGGGGAAAGGGAGATGGGGAGAAAGAGGGAGGAGATGGTAGGGGTGGAAAGGAGGAGGGAAAGAGGGAAGGAAAAGGTGGAGAAAGAAGTGAAGGGAGAAAAGGGGGAAATGAAAGAGGGGTGAAAGGTTGGAGTGGGAAAGTGAGATGGGGAGAAAGAGGGGGAAAATGGTAGGGGTGGAAAGGAGGAGAAAAAGAGGGAAGGAAAAGGTGGAGAAAGAAGTGAGGGGGGGAAAGGTGGGGAAATAAAAGGTGGGGAGGCAAAAGAGGGGAAAGGTGGAGGGGGAAAGGGAGGTAGGGAGAGAGAGGGGGGAAGTGGTAGGGGGAGAAAGGAGGGGGAAAAGAGGGAAGAAAAAGGTGGAGAAAGAAATGAGGGGAGGAAAGGAGGAAAAACGAGAGGGGAAAAGGGAAGTAAAAGGTGAGGGAAGAAAAAGGGGGGAAAGTGAAGGAGGAGGAGAGGGTGGTGGGGAGAAAGAGGGGGAAAATGATAGGGGGGGAAAGAAAAGGGAGGTAGGGAAAAGAGGGGGGAAAAGAGGGGGGAAGAGAGAAGGAAAAGGTGGGAAGAAACGAGGGGGGGAAAAGTAGGGAAAACGAGGGGGGGAAAAGGGAAATAAAAGGTGGAGAAATAAGAGAGGTGAAAGGTGGGAGGCAGAAAGGGAGGTGGGGAGGAAGAGGGGGAATGGTAGGGGAGAAAAAGGAGGGGGGAAAGAGGGAAGAAAAAGGAGGAGAAACAAGCGAGGAGGAGGGGAAAAGTGAGGGGAAATTGTAGCGGGGAGGGAAAAAAGGAGAATAAAAGCGAGAGGGAAAAAGATGTGGGGGAAAAAAAATGGGGGGGGGGGAAAGTGGGGAAAGAAGGTGGAGGAGAGGGAGGGGGGAAAGAGGAAAGCGGCGTCTGGAGCCGGGAACGTCGAGGGCGTCGAGCCCGTGGGTGGCCGGGGCAGGGATGCTGCTCTCCGCTTTCCATCCCGGGGGAACGAAAGCAGCTCCAGGACCACCCCTCCACACACCCCCCCCTGCCACCGGCCTCCCTGTCCGTCCCCCCCGGCACTTACGGCTCGCAGGCTGCTCGCCCTCCCCAGCGGGGCCACAGGCGGTGCCAGGGGCAGCGAGGGCACCGCCGGCTGCTCCCAGCCGCTCCAGCTTCAGGATGTCCTTCACCGAGAAGGGGGTAGGCAGCATCTTTCCGGGCTCGGGGATAGGGGGGGGCGTTGGTAAGGGGGGATGCTGAGGGGGTGCCGGTAGCCCGCAGGAGATCTGTGTGCTTCGGGACCCTCTCCCGGCTCTGAGCCTCTTGCTGTCGCCGGGCCAGGCACCACCCCCGGCCCTCAAGCTCGGGGCGGGGGTCTCCTGGGGTTGGGGACGGCAGGAGAAGGCAGTTCGGTCCCCCTGGGTGGGGGTTTCCCTGCTGGGATGCTCTGTGCTGGACAAAGTTGCCTCCCAGCCAGCTCCAGGCCCCTTCCCATCTGTATCCAAAACAAGGGGAAATGAGAAGGGGGTGGTGGGGATTGGGGGGGGGGAGGGGGTGATGGGGGGTGGGGAGGGTGTTTGGGCTAAGCAGCAATAAACCAAATCGAGTCGATTTCAGCTCCATTAAGGTCACATTAGCGAGTGGCTTCGGGAGATAAGGGCTGATAAGGGGCACAGACCACCAAGCTCCTGCGGACAGGGCTGGGGCGGATGCTGGAAGAGCCAACAGGAGCTGCCCACTGAGAGCAGCTCCGGGCCACAGTCCCCTCCCAGGGCTGCCTCTGTGGATGGGCTCTGAGCTGGCAAAAACCTTCGTTGGGTCAAGCAGCTGGGAGCCAAGGATTGCCACTGGAGTTTGGGGAGAGTGGAGCTGGATCCTAGTGAGCCCCCGTGGGGCAGTGGGGAGGCCGTGGGGGAGCCCCACCGGTGTCTGTGGGGTGCTGCTGGTCCTTATCTGAGCCCAGTGAAGGACTCTTTCAATTAAAATTCCTGCCTGGCCTCAGGGCTGGTGTTTGCTGATGGCCCTGACAGAGCACAGCTCGACGTCGTCTGGGTTGGGTCGGTATCTCCTGCACCCCCCTCCCTATCCGCCCCCCCCCCAAAAATAGCCCAACTGGACTGTTAGGGGGAGGCTGAATAAATAAACTCCCCAAATGCAGGCAAGGAAATGAAGGGGCTGGAAGAGGAGGGGAAAACAAATACCAGTGGCTTGAGGAGGGTAAGTAAAGACCCAAGCCCAGAGCAGAAGAGTGCTGCCAGGCTCAGAGGGCTGAGCTCGCTGCCAGCCCTTGCAGGATGTGTTGTTAGCTGCATGCAGTGGTGGCCGCGGGGACAGCCCTTGCACATGGTGCCTCGTTTGGCCCCGCGGAGGAGGAATTCTGGCTGAGCACATCGGGAGAAGCACTGAGCTCAGCCTCCCCAGGAGGGCGTCTCAGCCTGTGGTGATGCCTTTGCAGAGCCACAGCTCAGCCCTGCTCCAGCGTCTGTTAAACCTCTTTGGTGGGGAGTGGGGGACACAGCTCAGACCCTGCTGGGGCCACTTCTTTCATGTTGCCCATCTAGAGAGGGGGGTTGGTGTTTTTTTTGGGGGGGCACTTGCTGCTCAGAGCCCAAAGTGTCTCTTCCCATCCTAGAACAGCACTGCTCAGGCTGCTTCAGCTGGAGCCTCCTGCCCACAGCACCAACTGGGTGCTCACTGCCATCCCCCAGGCCCCTCTGGTGTGTGTGGGGGCACAGCTCAGACCCTGCTGGGGCCACTTCTTTCATGTTGCCCATCTAGAGAGGTGGGTTGGTGTTTTTTTTGGAGGGGCACTTGCTGCTCGGAGCCCAAAGTGTCTCTTCCCATCCTAGAACAGCACTGCTCAGGCTGCTTCAGCTGGAGCCTCCTGCCCACAGCACCAACTGGGTGCTCACTGCCATCCCCCACACGGACATGGTTAGCTCCTGCCAAGCCCTCCTCTGATGCCAGGGCTTGTTCCCTATTCCCAAAGCCCCTTCCCAGCCCCCTGGCTGCATTCACTGCCATGTCTAAGTGGCTTGTTTGGGGCTGGACCCCAGCAGAAGGCAGCGCAGAGTAACCTAACACCTTGGCTGCTGCTGCAGGGAGGGAGGGAGGCAGGCGGCGCCGAGGTGAAACGCTTGGCTGGGGTGGAGAGGAGCAGGAAGGACCTGGGGGCAGGAGCTTCAGCTGCTCCCGAGGGCTCTGCTCGCTGGAGAGCCTGGAGTGTGGCACTCAAGCCCTGGAGAGATGAGGCACTGGATGGGCCAAGCCGGGGATAAGAGAAGGGAAATTACCACAGCAGGCAGCTGGCAGTGGGGCAGTGCCCACCGTGGCTGGGGCAGGGGGGGACTGAGCTGGCTGCTCCCTGTGTGCCCCCACGGGTCACATCCAACCCTCTGCTGCTTGCAGGGCAATGGGAGCCAGCACCAAAGGTCTGTAAATCAGCTCTGCAGGCTTTGCCCTACCAAGACCTGCCCTTGAGCCTGCCCAGCCCCAGCCCAGCTCCCTCACCCATGCCCAGGAGCTTTCCTAGTGCCTGGCATCAGCACCCATGAGGGCTCAGCTCCTTGGTTCAAGCCCAGGAGCTTTCCTAGTGCCTGGCATCAGCACTCACAAGGGCTCAGCTCCTTGGTTCAAGCCCAGCAGCTTTCCTAGTGCCTGGCATCAGCACCCACAAGGGCTCAGCTCCTTGATTCAAGCTCAGGAGCGCTCCTAGTGCCTGCACCTCAACCCCCAGGAGGGCTCATGCCCTTTTGATGCTGCTGGGGATGGTCTGTGGCTCTTGGCTGTTGCATTTTGGCAGCATTCCTGGGCAGAAGACTAAGAGGATCTATCAGAAGTGATCAGAACTCATCAGCTGCTTTTTGGCTGCTGAGTTAATTGCGTTACAAGGCTCCAGGGGGGAATTACTCCTCTTTTTAACTAGGTTAGGTGAAACCAGGAGAAAGCTACTCCTAGCCACCATCAGATGCTTGGACAGGAGGGTTTCTCTGGCTGGAACACAGCTCCCAAAGTATCCAATGTCTGGCAGCTATCGCTGGGATGCATCAGAATCCTGAAGCGATGTCGGAGGAGCATCCGAGGTCCTGGAAACCTGAGTCTGCCTGCTGGGGGCAGGGCAGGGCAGGCAGCATCGCAAGGCACTCCTGCCCTGCCAGGAGGTTTGGAGCTTAAAGCACCCAGGGTTAAGGAATAACCCTCTCCTCTCCTCTCCTCTCCTCTCCTCTCCTCTCCTCTCCTCTCCTCTCCTCTCCTCTCCTCTCCTCTCCTCTCCTCTCCTCTCCTCTCCTCTCCTCTCCTCTCCTCTCCTCTCCTCTCCTCTCCCTCTCCTCTCCCTCTCCTCTCCCTCTCCTCTCCCTCTCCTCTCCCTCTCCTCTCCCTCTCCTCTCCCTCTCCTCTCCCTCTCCTCTCCCTCTCCTCTCCCTCTCCTCTCCCTCTCCTCTCCCTCTCCTCTCCCTCCTCTCCCTCTCCTCACCCTCTCCTTGCCCTCTCCTTGCCCTCCTGACCCTCTCCTTGCCCTCCTCTCCCTCTCCTCACCCTCTCCTCTCCCTCTCCTCTCCCTCTCCTCTCCCTCTCCTCTCCCTCTCCTCTCCCTCTCCTCTCCCTCTCCTCTCCCTCCCATCCAGCAGTGCAGAGCAGAGGGGCAAGATCCCTTCCCTCTCCCTGCTTGCCCACACTGCTCTTGCTGCAGCCCAGGCTCTGGTTGCTCTCTGGGCTGCAAGAGCACACTGTAGGCTCATGTTGAGCTTCTCATCCACCAGCACCCCCAAGTCATAGAATCAGGCAGGGTTGGAAGGGACCACAAGGAGCAGCCAGTCCCAACCCCCCTGCCATGCCCAGGGACACCCTACCCTAGAGCAGGTCCTTCACCTCAGGGCTGCTCTCAAGCCAGTCCCTGCCCAGCCTGCATTGGTGCTGGGGATTGCTTCCACCCAGAGCCCCTGGGACTTAGCTGAACTCCAGGGGATGCTTTCATGTCAGGAGGTGGCTGCAGGAGCCAGATGAAGGGAGAAGGTACTTGAGGGCTGCTGGAGGGGACGGGTTGGGTGCAGGCAGGGTGAGTGGGTGCTGAGTTTGCCATCCAGCCTGGAGAGGAGGAGGTTCCCAGGGGACCTTCTTGTGGCCTTTCAGTATCTTAAAAGGGGCTACAAGAAAGCTGGAGAGGGACTTTTGAGGCTCTCAGGTAGGGATAGGACTGTGGAGGATGGAACAAAGCTGGAAGTGGAGAGAGTCAGACTGGAGGCTAGGAAGAAGTTGTTCAGCAGGAGGCTGGTGAGAGCCTGGCAGGGGCTGCCCAGGGAGGTGGTGGAAGCCTCACCCCTGGAGGTGTTTGAGGCCAGGCTGGCTGAGGCTGTGGGCAGCCTGCTCTGGTGTGAGGTGTCCCTGGGCATGGCAGGGGTTGGCACTGGCTGCTCCTTGTTGTCCCTTCCATCCCTGCCTGATTCTCTGATTCCAAGCCGGGGGTGCAGCGATGCGGTGGGGCCTCGGAGCCAGCAGCCTTCGGACAGCAGATGGCACAAGAGCTGCGGCTGAGCGGCTTGGGCAGGGAGCTGGATACTGGGAAAAGTGGGAAGGAAAGAGAAGCGAATCAGCGAGGGCAGGGCGGGAGACACCGCAGCCGAGCGATGCTGATCCCTTCCAGTCCCCTCCACAGCTCCCACGCTGAGACCCAGCCAGAGCCCAAGCCGTTATCCCTGCCCCTAGCAGCTCCTTTAGCAGCATCCCAGACTCATCCTCGCACTCTCCACAGGTAGGCAGCGAGGATGGGGAGCTGCTGGCTGGGGGATTCAGCCGGGATCTGGGGCTGGGGGGAGTTATTGACCCCCTCAAGCAGCAGGGGGCTGAAGGGGCTTGTGAGACACACACAGAAAGGTGGTGGCAAGGAAAACAGGAGTGAAACAGGACGGGAACTGCATGGGGGTGGGATGCAAATACTCCTCGGGGCAGGGGGGATGGAGTTCTGTGCCTGTTGGCTGCTCAGTGTGCAGAGCAGCACCTCAAAGCTATCACAGAGGTTGCCCTCCCATCCTTACAGCCAGGCCAGGGGGATGTGGAGTCTCCATCACCCTCCCAGCCTCATGGGAGAGGCAGCTTAGGAAGGTGGGGAAAAGCTGAGCTTATTTATTCCTCCCTTCCCAATTTCACCTCCATGACTTCTTCAGCATGAGGGTGGTGAGACCTGGAACGAGCTGCCCAGGGAGATGGTTGAGGTTCCATCCCTGGAGGTGTTTCAGGCCAGGCTGGATGTGGCTCTGAGCAACCTGCTCTGGTGTGAGGTGTCCCTGGGCATGGCAGGGGGGTTGGGGCTGGCTGCTCCTTGTGGTCCCTTCCAACCCTGCCTGATCCTGAACCTCAGCATCCTCACTTCAAAAAAGGAGGTTCCTCCTTCCCCCCATCCTCTTCACCTGTCCCCATCAGAAGATGCTCCTTGAGCAGTGGAGATCAAAAGCATTGTGCAAGGCTCAGGGGGTGGATGGGGCCTGGCAGAGGAGCTGGGGCTTGGGAAGCTCTTTACTGCGAGGGATGGTGGAACACTGGGACAGGAGGTGGTGGAGACTCCATGCCTGAAGACATCCCAGGTGAGGCTTGATGAGGCTGTGAGCAGCCTGCTCTAGCTGAGGATGCTCCTGCTGACTGCAGGGGGGTTGCAGTGGATGAGATTTAAAGGTCCCATCCAGCCCAAACCCTTCTGTGGTGCCATGGTTCTGTGGTGCCATGGTTCTGTGGTGCCATGGTTGTGTGATCCCATGGTTCTGTGGTGCCATGGCTCTGTGGTGCCATGGTTCTGTGGTGCCATGGTTCTGTGGTGCCATGGCTCTGTGGTGCCATGGTTCTGTGGTGCCATGGTTCTGTGGTGCCATGGCTCTGTGGTGCCATGGCTCTGTGGTGCCATGGTTCTGTGATCCCATGGTTCTGTGGTGCCATGGTTCTGTGGTGCCATGGTTCTGTGGTGCCATGGTTCTGTTGTGCCATGGCTCTGTGGTGCCATGGCTCTGTGGTGCCATGGTTCTGTGGTGCCATGGCTCTGTGGTGCCATGGCTCTGTGGTGCCATGGTTCTGTGGTGCCATGGCTCTGTGGTGCCATGGTTCTGTGGTGCCATGGTTCTGTGGTGCCATGGTTCGGTGGTGCCATGGCTCTGCTCCAGAACATGTGAGGCTCCCACATCCTGGTTTGGTTTTCTCCTCCTCATCACCCTCCTCATTATCCTTCTCATTCTCCTTTTCCTTCTCCTCCTTCTTTTTCTCCTCCTCTTCCTCCTCCTTCTCTTCCTCCTCCTGCTCTTTCTCCTCCTTCTTCTTCTCCTTCTCCTCTTCCTTCCTCCTCCTTCTCATTCTCTTTCTCCTCCTCTTCTTCCTCCTCCTCCTCCTTCTTCTCCTTCTCCTTTTCATTCTCCTCCTCCTCTCCTTTCCCCCTTTCTTCTAATGGCAGAGATTGACTCTCAGATTGAGAAACTTCCCTCTGGTGCTGAGCCAAAAAACCATTTACTGAAACTCCCCTGAGTCAAGCTGCTAAAATCAGGAAATTTGCTTCTTTTTCTTTCTCCCCTCCTCCCTCAATCCCCTCTCTGATGTCATCTGTGGCTGCCACACACCAGGAGTGATGACATTTCAATGAAAAGCAGCCCAGAGGCCAGGGGGAAATGCATCAGGCTCTAGCAACCCTCTGAGATTTCCTCTTTCTCCACTTCCCCACCCTTGAAAAACGCAGGAGCTGCCTGTGAGCAACTTCCTGAGCTGGGGTGAAACGAGTGCTGGAGGCACTGGAGGTCAGCAGGAGGAGCCCACTTGGTGCTCACGTTTGGTAGCAGCCTCCTTGGAGCTTCACTGCTGAAAACAATGACAAGAGGCTGACTCATGAGCAGGTCACCAGCTCCAGAGGGCTGCCAAAAGGAAGAGCCTCCTGAAAGCCCCAAGTGGGTGAGGTGAGGGTGAGAAACCTCCTGATGGGAAGGCAAAAAGTATTTCATGGAATCACAGAGCCAAGCAGGGTGGCAGAGAGCTCCAAGCTCACCCAGCCCATCCCAGCCCCCAGCCCTGCCCAACCAACCAGACCATGGCACTCAGTGCCCCAGCCAGCCTTGGCTGCAACACCTCCAGCCATGGGCACTGCACCACCTCCCTGGGCAGCCCATTCCAGTGCCAATCACTCTCTCTGACAACAACTTCCTCCTCACCTCCAGCCTCAACCTGCCCTGCCACAGCTTCAGCCTCTGGCCCCTTCTGCTGGCCCTGCCTGCCTGGCAGCAGAGCCCAACCCCACCTGGCTACAGCCTCCCTGCAGGCAGCTGCAGGCAGCAATCAGCTCTGCCCTGAGCCTCCTCTGCTGCAGGCTGCACCCCCCCAGCTCCCTCAGCCTCTCCTCACAGGGCTGTGCTCCAGGCCCCTCCCCAGCCTTGCTGCCCTGCTCTGGGCACCTTCCAGCACCTCAGCATCTCTCTGCAATGGAGGAGCCCAGAACTGGACACAGCACTGCAGGGGTGGCCTGAGCAGTGCTGAGCACAGGGGCAGAAGCAGCTCCCTTGTCCTGCTGCCCACACTGCTCCTCAGCCAGCCCAGGATGCCATTGGCTCTGCTGCCCACCTGGGCACTGCTGCCTCCTCTGCAGCTCCTCTCTGCCAGCACCCCCAGGGCCCTCTCTGCCTGCCTGCTCTCAGCCACTCTGGCCCCAGCCTGTAGCACTGCTTGGGGTTGTTGTGGCCAAAGTGCAGAACCTGCCCTTGGCCTTGTTCAGTCTCATCCCCTTGGCCTCTGCCCACCCATGCAGCCTGGCCAGGTCCCTCTGCAGGGCTCTGCTGCCCTCCAACAGCTCCACAGCTGCTCCTGGCTTGGTGTCCTCTGCAAACTGCCTGCTGCTGGACTCCATCCCCTGCTCCAGACCATCACTTGAATGGGATATAAAAAGAAAGGAGATAGTTGAAGCCTTCCAAGGTTCCCATCCCAAACCTGTGCTGTCTTCCAGCCCAGGCTGTGGCTCTGCTCACCTTTCCCCTTCTTGCACAGACACAAATCATCAGAGAATCAATCACAGAATGGTTTGGGCTTGGAAGGGAACTTAAAGCTCATCTAGAGCCCAACCTCCCCCCTGCAGCCAGCAGGGGCATCCTCAGCTAGAGCAGGTCACTCCTAGCCCCCATTAAGCTTGACCTTGAATGTCTCCAGGAATGAGGCCTCTGTCATCTCTCTGGGCAACCTGTTCCAGTACCTTGCCACTCTCAGGGGAGATTTAGGCTGGAGGTGAGGAGAAAGTTCTTCCCTGAGAGAGTCATTGGCCACTGGAATGGGCTGCCTGGGGAGGTGGTGGAGTCGCCGTCCCTGGAGCTGTTCAAGGCAGGACTGGATGTGGCACTTGGTGCCATGGTCTGGCCTTGAGCTCTGTGCTAAAGGGTTGGACTTGATGATCTGTGAGGTCTCTTCCAACCTTGATGACACTGTGATACTGTGATACCTCCTGTGATTCCCTGCCCCATGCTGATGGAAGAGGAAGAGCAAAGAGGGTGGCAAAATGACACCACATCTCCTGGGCGTGGGTGCCCCTGGGCTGCAGGGGGGTGGGGAGGACTTGGGGGGTGCAGCTTGGCTCACTTAAAAGGCTTTTAAAAATACCACCAAGTTTCTTCACATCATTTCAAAGCCTCTCTGGAGAGCAGCTGCTGCCTCCTATTAATACCCCCTGGGCTGCTGCTGAGCTCTGCTGGGATCTAACTTTAGAGAGCTGCCAGCATCAGTGGGAGCTGGGGGGGGTGGGAGTGGTGTGGTGCAGCCTGGATGTCAGGCAGTGAGAAGCATCCTGGGGTGGGGGAGGGATGAACCAGCTTGGGAACACATCAGGAGGAGGAGAGTGAAGAGGAGAGCAAAAGCCAGGTGGGGTTGGGCTCTGCTGCCAGGCAGGCAGGGCCAGCAGAAGGGGCCAGAGGCTGAAGCTGTGGCAGGGCAGGTTGAGGCTGGAGGTGAGGAGGAAGTTGTTGTCAGAGAGAGTGATTGGCACTGGAATGGGCTGCCCAGGGAGGTGGTGCAGTGCCCATGGCTGGAGGTGCTCAAGACCAGACCATGCTTTGATTCCCTGAGTCAAGGGTAGGAATGAAAAACCCATCCCAGTCTGTTGCTGCTGTGGTGACTGCAGGGTGCCCAGAACTTGAAGCCAGTCTCTGCCTTGGGCTGTGGAGCTTTGGGGACCAACACACTGCTGGGTTCCTCCCAGGGCAGTTTCATTGCAGGGCTGTGGTTTGCTGAGCAGGAAGCCACCCAGGCTGAGACTTCTGCAGCTGTCAGAGGAGCACTGAGTTCTATTGACAGCAATTAGCTCCTGGCAGTTATTAACTGCAAAAGAGCTGTGGAAGCTGCCTGTGGGAGCGTGGCAGAGGCACTTTCCAGGGCACTCCCTCTGCAGGAGCAGAAATCTTCCCTGCCTTGGTCTGCCACAGTGTGGAATGTGCTGCCTTAGCCTGGAGTTTGGAGTGACAGGACAAGGGACAGTGGCTTTGAGCTGGGAGAGGGGAGATTGAGGCTGGAAATGGGGAAGGAATTCCCTCCAGTGAGGGTAGTGAGAGACTGGCACAGGTTGAGTGTGCTGAGACCCTGGCACAGGTTGAGTGTGCTGAGACCCTGGCACAGGTTGCCCAGGGAAGTTGTGGATGCCAGGACAAGGGAAAATGGCTTTGAGCTGGGAGAAGGGAGATTGAGGCTGGAAATGGGGAAGGAATTCCTTCCAGTGAGGGTAGTGAGAGACTGGCACAGGTTGAGTGTGCTGAGAGACTGGCACAGGTTGCCCAAGGAGGTTGTGAATGCCAGGATGAGGGAAAGTGAGTTTGAGCTGGGAGAAGGGAGATTGAGGCTGGAAATGGAGAAGGAATTCCTTCCAGTGAGGGTAGTGAGAGACTGGCACAGGTTGAGTGTGGTGAGAGACTGGCACAGGTTGCCCAGGAAAATTGTGGATGCCAGGATGAGGGAAAATGGCTTTGAGCTGGGAGAAGGGAGATTGAGGCTGGAAATGGGAAGGAAATCTTTGCAGTGAGGGTGGTGAGAGACTGGCACAGGTTGAGGGTGGTGAGACTGGCACAGGTTGCTGTGTGGAGCACAGAAGCACAGAATGGGATTGGAGGTCACAGAACCATAGAACCAGTCAGGGTTGGACTGCACCACAAGGAGCAGCCAGTTCCAACCCCCCCTGCCATGCCCAGGGACATCTCCCACCAGCCCAGGGTGCTCAAGGCTTCATTCAAGCTGGCCTTGAACACCTCCAGGGAGGTTGTGGGACACAGAATCACATTTGGGGTCATTTCTAAGACAAGGAGTGAGGACATCCATGTCCAGGGCCCTCCAGCATGTTTGATGACTTAGTGACACTGCTTGGGGTTGCTGTGGCCAAAGTGCAGAACCTGCCCTTGGCCTTGCTCAGTCTCATCCCCTTGGCCTCTGCCCACCCATGCAGCCTGGCCAGGTCCCTCTGCAGGGCTCTGCTGCCCTCCACCAGCTCCACAGCTGCTCCTAGCTTGGTGCCAGCTGCAAACTGCCTGCTGCATCTGGACCTTTTCCAAGCCCTCAACGTCCTTCTTGCAGTGAGGAGCTCAAACACATTGGTGAGTGAGGAGCCCAAACTCACTGATAAGGAGTCCAAACTTACTGCTGAGTGAGGAGCTCAATCTCACTGAGTGAGGAGCCCAAACTCACTGACAAGTGAGGAGTCCAAACTCACTGACAAGTGAGGAGCCCATACTAACTGCTGAGTGAGGACCCCAAACTAACTGAGTGAGGAGCCCAAACTCACTGCTGAGTGAGAAGCCCAAACTTACTACTGATTGAGGAGCCCAAACTCACCACTGAGGAGCCCAACTTCCTCCTGATTGAGGAGCCCAACTCATTGATGAGTGAGAAGCCCAAACTCACTGCTGAGTGAGGAGCCCAAACTCACTGACAAGTAGCCCAAACTCATTAATGAGTGAGAAGCCCAAACTCACTGCTGAGTGAGGAGCCCAAACTCACTGACTAGTAGCCCAAACTCATTAATGAGTGAGGAGCCCAAACTCATTAATAAGTGAGGAGCCCAAACTCCTTGATGAGTAGCCCAAACTCATTAATGAGTGAGGAGCTCAAACTCACTGATGAGTAGCCCAAACTCATTAATGAGTGAGGAGCTCAAACTCACTGATGAGTAGCCCAAACTCATTAATGAGTGAGGAGCTCAAACTCACTGATGAGTAGCCCAAACTCACTAATGAGTGAGGAGCCCAAACTCATTAGTTAGTGAGGAGCCCAAACTCATTAATGAATGAGGAGCCCAAACTTGTTAGTTAGTGAGGAGCCCAAACTCATTGATGAGTAGCCCAAACTCATTGGTGAGTGAGGAGCCCAAACTCATTGATGAGTAGCCCAAACTCATTGGTGAGTGAGGAGCCCAAACTCATTGATGAGTAGCCCAAACTCATTGGTGAGTGAGGAGCCCAACCTCACTGCTGCTGACTACTCAATGCCCAGCCAGAGGGAAGTGCAACCACTTGCAGAGAGCAGCATCAGGAACTCCAATGGGGCTCAGTGAAGGAGCTGAGACGCAAAGAAGAAAAACCAAAGCCAAACCCCTCTTAAATCTCTTCAATCTGCCATTTTATTTCATTGCAGAAGGAAACATCACCACCACCACCACCACCCCCCCAACAGAGGCCTCATTAAGTTCTGCATCTTTAATTACAAAAATAAGCCAAGAAAATAACTTGCATCTCTCTCATGGGCTGTGATGAGTTCCAAAGACCTCTCAGACCACCACACTCAGCTCCAAACAAAGGTCACTTCAACAATAAATAAAGACATATACCAGATATGCTCACTCTTTATTCCAGTACTCAGCAAATAAAACCAACCCCCCCCCTCAAAAAACAAAAAGCCAACCCAACCCCACCCCTTTACTTTCAACCCCCCCCCCAAACTCTCTCCCTCCTTTCTAAGCCTCTTTAAATTATAAATACATTAAAGGCAACTTTATAATGGCACCAAAAAAAAAAAACCCAACCCCAAACCAACCCCAAAAATGTCTAAAGTGCAAACAAAGGAGAAGGAGAATCATGCAAAGAGGTCTACAGAAGCCCCCTCCCTGCCCTCCCCCCCCACCAACCACCCACCCATCCCTCCCCCCCGGGAGAAATCATCCTGCTGTGAGCACAAGGTTGGAAGGATAAAGCATCAGAGAGGAAATCAAAGGTGAAATAGCTGGACATGGGCTGGGGACTCATTCCCTGTGCCCCAAGGGATCCCTATGGGCTGGGGACTTCATTCCCTGTGCCCCAAGGGATCCCTATGGGCTGGGGACTTCATTCCCTGTGCCCCAAGGGATCCCTATGGGCTGGAGACTCATTCCCTGTGTCCCAAGGGATCCCTATGGGCTGGGGACTTCATTCCCTGTGTCCCAAGGGATCTCTATGGGCTGGGGACTCATTCCCTGTGTCCCAAGGGATCTCTATGGGCTGGGGACTCATTCTCTGTGTCCCAAGGGATCTCCATAGCTGGGCATGGGCTGGGGACTTCATTCCCTGTGTCCCCCCAAGGGATCTCTAGAGCTGGGCATGGGCTGGGGACTTCATTCCCTGTGTCCCAAGGGATGTCTATAGCTGCACATGGGCTGGAGACTTCATTCCCTGTGTCCTAAGGGATCTCTATAGCTGGACATGGGCTGGAGACTCATTCCCCATGCCCTAAGGATCTCTATAGCTGGAATTGGTCTGGGAGGTCTCTTTGGCCACTGCCTGGAGCCAGCTGAAGACATTTCAGTGACATCACCCACAGCCCCCAGCAGACATCCCTGGCTGGCAACCCCCAATCTTCTAAGGCTGAGATGTGAGGCTGTGGGGTGGGGGTTGCACACACACACACAGACACAGACACAGCTCTGGGGTCAGTTCTTAGGCATCAATCAGACTTTTAGGGGCAGGAGATTCAAAGGGACCTTTGGTTTTTTCACCTTGCAAACCTTCTTTGTGTCAGATCCTTCTACCTGGCTGCCTGAAGGAGGCCAAACTTGCACTTCACTCGCCCTGGAGGGCACAATTCAGAGTGTTGAAGCAACCCAAGCCAACAACAACCACCCTCTTACCACCAGCAGCAGCAATTCTTGCCTGGTTTGGGTTTTTTTTTTGCCCTTCCTTTCCCTCTCCCTCTCTTTCTTTATCCTTTCCCTGCTGCTTACACTCTTCTGACAGCACTTTTGGGGGCTACATGGAAGGAAGGCAACAGCAGCACTCCAAAATCCTGCCACTGCATCTGGTTTCCATAGGTCAGTGCTAGCAGCAAGTTCTCCTTGAAAGGCTTTGTGGTTTCAAATGAAAAGAACAAAAGCCCCAAACCCACCCCCCACCCCCTCCCCAAAAACCAACAACCAAAACCAAACAACAAACCAAAAACCAGGAGGAAGAAGAAAAAGAACAACCCACAAAGAAGTTAGAGTCTGAAAAGCAAACCAGGTCCCTCCTTGATCTGCTCTCTAAGGAGCTGAGCAAGACTCATCCACTCTACTGAGGGACTCCAGCAGCAGTTAGAGCATGGAACTGGCTTCCTTCAGCACATTCTTTTGGCCAGGTTGCTGGGTGGAGCAGGGACATTGCCCACCCCCACCCCCTAACTACTACCTGTGAGACCTTCTGGCCCAAGCAGAAGCTGCTGGAGAGGTTGGTGGAGGAAAGGCAGAGCTGAGAGGGTTACAGTGAGTGTCCTCTGGCAGGCTGCTGAAGAGGACTGAAAGGTTTTACCTCTGCCTTTGTCCCCACCAAAAATCTGCTCTCTCAAGGAAGGTTTTTTGCCCTCTGAGGTCCCAAATCAAACCAAGGAGGTTTGAGCTCCCAAACCAAACCAACAAAGCTTGAGGTCCCAAACCAAACCAAGAAGTTTTGAGGTCCCAAATCAAACCAATGAGGTTTGAGGTCTCAAACCAAACCAACAAATCTTTGAGGTCCCAAACCAAACCAACAAAGCTTTGAGGTCCCAAACCAAACCAACAAAGCTTTGAGGTCCCAAATCAAACCAATGAGGTTTGAGGTCCCAAACCAACAAGGCTTTGAGGTCCCAAACCAAACCAAGAAGCTTTGAGGTCCCAAACCAATAAGGTTTGAGGTCCCAAATCAAACCAATGAGGTTTGAGGTCTCAAACCAAACCAACAAAGCTTTGAGGTCCCAAACCAATGAGGTTTGAGGTCCCAAATCAAACCAATGAGGTTTGAGGTCCCAAACAAAACCAACAGAGCTTTGAGGTCCCAAACCAAGAAGCTTTGAGGTCCCAAACCAATGAGGTTTGAGGTCCCAAACCAAGAAGCTTTGAGGTCCCAAATCAAACCAAGAAGCTTTGAGGTCCCAAACCAACAAAGCTTTGAGGTCCCAAACCAAACCAAGAAGCTTTGAGGTCCCAAACCAACAAAGCTTTGAGGTCCCAAACCAAACCAAGAAGCTTTGAGGTCCCAAACCAACAAAGCTTTGAGGTCCCAAACCAAACCAAGAAGCTTTGAGGTCCCAAACCAACAAAGCTTTGAGGTCCCAAACCAAACCAAGAAGCTTTGAGGTCCCAAACCAACAAAGCTTTGAGGTCCCAAACCAAACCAATGAGGCTTGAGATGCCAAAGCAGCTTCTTGGCAGCCACCTGCTCACTCCCCCAAGCCCAACAGCTCTCCAGCAGCACTGGTGGTGCCTTGTGGCTACGCAGAGCTCACAGCAGCTCAGTGGAGGACAGGACTGGGCAGTTTGGGACTTCCATTTGAACCATCTCCACCTGCTCTAGTTGGTGATATCCCTGCTGACTCCAAGGTCCCTGCTGACTCCAAGGTCCCTGCTGACTCCAAGGTGTAGGGGCAGGCAGGGGTTGGAGTAGATGACCTCTAAGAGATCCCTTCCAACTCAGTGCATTGATTCTAAGCCAGGCTCATTCCTGGCCCTTTAATTCCTCCCTCAAACATCCTTCTTTGGTTTGTTTTCTCACCAGAAAGGGGGAGGGAAAAAAGAAAGGAAGGGTCACAGAGTAGGATGTGACCTCTTGAGGAAGACAGAGGAAAGGAAAAGAAAGCCCTCCCCACCCCCCCAACCCCCCCAAAAAGAAAAGGGCAAAGCTAACTTAACACAACTAAATCTATGCAATAAACTCCTCCTGTTCTGCTCCTTTTTTGCTTCTTCTTTTTCAAGCAGACTCTCAGGGGGTTCTGTACAGTACATGGCAGAGCTTAGAACTACTTATACCACAGTTAAGAGCAAGACCTTCACTACTCCAGTCTTAAGACAGGCTTTGTTCCTCTTAGAGATGTCTCTTAAAGCTTTCAGGCAGTTAAATACAGTACAGAGATGTTAGCTTTAAACACAAGGCATGGTTATGGGGGGGGACCTCCCCCTGCTAGCTTTGACTCCCACCCCAGACACACACAGACACAGACACCAGCTGGCACTGCCAGCCTGACATGGTCCTTTACATGGTGGTTTGGTGGGTGGCAAGGGGAGAGGTAGGGGTAGAGGTAAGGCTGAGAGTAGGGGTAGGAGTAAGGGTAAGGATAGGAGTAGAAGTAGGGGTAGGGGTAGAAGTAGGGGTAGGGGTAGGAGTAGAAGTAGGGGTAGAAGTAGGGGTAGGGGTAGGAGTAGAAGTAGGGGTTGGGGTAGGAGTTGGGGGGCTGTGGAGCCTCCCCCTCTGGAGACCTTCCCCCCCTGCCTGGCTGTGCTGCTGTGTGCTCTGCTCTGGGTGCTCCTGCTCTGGCAGGGGGTGGCTGGACCTGGCTGAGCTTTGGAGGTCCCTTCCAGCCCCTGGCACTCTGTGGTTCTCTGACTGCAGGAGGTTCGAACGGCGCAGGAAAGCTGAGACACCCACCCCAGCTCCGGGCAAAAGTGGGGGAGGGGAAGGGGTAGGAATCACCAAACGACTTAACCCCAAAGCCAGTCCCGAGTCCTCACGCACCCGAGCTGCAGCACGCGTGGCTTGGGTGCATCACTTTGGTACTGCTCTGAGCATCCCTTTTTGCACCCCCAGGGTGGCTCCCTCCCCCCCTCCTCCCCACCTACTGCTCCCCACCCCCACCCAGCCCCCCCTCAGGCGCTCTCGGCGGAGCTGCGCTTGGCGTGGGCAGGGGCAGAGCCTTCACCTCGGAGGTTCCTGAAGTAGAGTTTTAGCTTCTGGGGCTCGCTGCTGCGCCTCCGGGCGAAGTCTGCCCGCGGGTGGCCCTGGGCACAGTGGTCTGCCTGCAGCAGGTGGAAGAGGCTGGCCATGTTGGGCCCAATCTTCTCCATCAGGCTGTCCTTGATGGTGCTCACAGTCTCCTCGTCGCACTCCAGCAAGCTCCTCACCAGCTTGTTGTAGTATCTGCCAGGAGAGACAGCACTGCTCAGTGCCAGCACAGACAGCACTGCTCAGTGCCAGCACAGACAGCACTGCTCAGTGCCAGCACAGACAGCACTGCTCAGTGCCAGCACAGACACCACTGCTCAGTGCCAGCACAGACACCACTGCTCAGTGCCAGCACAGACAGCACTGCTCAGTGCCAGCAGAGATACCACTGCTCAGTGCCAGCAGAGACACCACTGCTCAGTGCCAGCACAGACAGCACTGCTCAGTGCCAGCACAGACAGCACTGCTCAGTGCCAGCAGAGATACCACTGCTCAGTGCCAGCACAGACACCACTGCTCAGTGCCAGCAGAGATACCACTGCTCAGTGCCAGCAGAGACACCACTGCTCAGTGCCAGCAGAGATACCACTGCTCAGTGCCAGCACAGACAGCACTGCTCAGTGCCAGCACAGACACCACTGCTCAGTGCCAGCACAGACAGCACTGCTCAGTGCCAGCACAGACACCACTGCTCAGTGCCAGCAGAGATACCACTGCTCAGTGCCAGCAGAGATACCACTGCTCAGTGCCAGCACAGACAGCACTGCTCAGTGCCAGCAGAGATACCACTGCTCAGTGCCAGCAGAGACACCACTGCTCAGTGCCAGCAGAGACACCACTGCTCAGTGCCAGCACAGACACCACTGCTCAGTGCCAGCAGAGACACCACTGCTCAGTGCCAGCACAGACAGCACTGCTCAGTGCCAGCACAGACACCACTGCTCAGTGCCAGCACAGACACCACTGCTCAGTGCCAGTAGAGATACCACTGCTCAGTGCCAGCACAGACACCACTGCTCAGTGCCAGTAGAGATACCACTGCTCAGTGCCAGTAGAGATACCACTGCTCAGTGCCAGTAGAGATACCACTGCTCAGTGCCAGCACAGACACCACTGCTCAGTGCCAGCAGAGACAGCACTGCTCAGTGCCAGCACAGACAGCACTGCTCAGTGCCAGCAGAGATACCACTGCTCAGTGCCAGCACAGACAGCACTGCTCAGGAGCCAGGGAGCCAGAGGAGCATTGAACCAGAGAAGCATAGAACCACAGATGCATAGGACCATAGAAGCAAAGAAGCATAGAACCATAGGACCATAGAATGATAGAAATGTAGAATCACAGAGCCAAGCAGGTTGGCAGAGAGCTCCAAGCTCAGCCAGCCCATCCCAGCCCCCAGCCCTGCCCAACCAACCTGACCATGGCACTCAGTGCCCCAGCCAGCCTTGGCTGCAACACCTCCAGCCATGGGCACTGCACCACCTCCCTGGGCAGCCCATTCCAGTGCCAATCACTCTCTCTGACAACTTCCTCCTCACCTCCAGCCTCAACCTGCCCTGACACAGCTTCAGCCTCTGGCCCCTTCTTCTGGCCCTGCCTGCCTGGCAGCAGAGCCCAACCCCACCTGGCTCCAGCCTCCCTGCAGGCAGCTGCAGGCAGCAATCAGCTCTGCCCTGAGCCTCCTCTGCTGCAGGCTGCACCCCCCCAGCTCCCTCAGCCTCTCCTCACAGGGCTGTGCTCCAGGCCCCTCCCCAGCCTTGCTGCCCTGCTCTGGGCACCTTCCAGCACCTCAGCATCTCTCTGCAATGGAGGAGCCCAGACCTAGACACAGCACTGCAGGGGTGGCCTGAGCAGTGCTGAGCACAGGGGCAGAAGAACCTTCCTCATCCTACAAGTCAAAGTAAGCAGAGTCCAAGTCAGAGCCTGACAGCCTGACAGAACTGGACCCAGCACTGCAGCTGTAGCCTCACCAGGGCAAAGTAGAGGGCAGGAGAACCTCCCTTGAACTGCTACCCACATTCTTCTCAGTGTCCCTCAGGACACCACTGGAGCCTCCCTGGCCAGCAGGGCACATTGCTGGCTCCTGGAGCAGAAGTTGCACAGCACTCCCAGTTTCTCTCCTTGGAGCTGCTTCCCAGCAGGTCACTCCCTACCCCTCACCTCCCAAAGCATTGCCTGTTCATTCTTGCCTCCTCTAGACCTTGCTGCTGCCTTTGCACCTTCCAGCAGCCTCAGGAACGTTCCATGCTCCAGGAGGGAGCCAGGAAATGCTGCTGCTCTGTTTCCCCCCAGTGCTACTTGAGCCAAGCAGAGAAGAGAGCTCCAAGGAAGGGTCCTCCAGGGGGGCTGGGGCAGCAGCAGCACAGCCCTGCCTGCGTGGCTGGTGTGGGCAGGGAGGGCAAAGACCACCTGCCAAAGGAGAGGAAGCTGGGAGGAGAGCAGCACTTGGACACTTGCTGGGAGGCCATCAGGGAGCTTATTTTAGGCCTTTAAGGTCACCATGACATTTTTCCACGGGAGCAGAGATGGGAATAAGCTGCAGGTGGAGGAAGGGAAGGAAGAGGGAAATGAGAGTCCACGTTCAAACTCCTTTCCTAACTCTCAGCTCTGGCCTTTAGAGCAGCCAGAGGAGGTCAGGTGAGGTGAAAGCTTCTGCTGCACTTGAAGAACAAAAGGAGCAGGCTTTGGCAGGGAGGAGCAGGGTGCTGGTGTTAATATTAAGGTCTGGAGCGTGCACAGGAGTTGATGATGAACACATCTGCCTGAGCCACTGTGTCCTGCTTGCACCAGAGGAACCATCCAGCAGATGCTGAGGGAGCCTGGAGCAGCTCTGGCAGGAGCAAAGGCTGAGAGCCTGCAGGAGAGCAGCCCCAGAGGGCATCTGAGCAGTGCTGAGCAAGAGCTGAAGGAGCTGTGGGGGGCAAGAGGCTGGGGCCAGGCTCTGCTCAGTGCCAGGGCAAAGGGTAATGGGCACAAAGTGGACCCCAGGAGGTTGCACCTGAAGAGGAGGAGGAAGTTGTTGGTTGTGAGGGTGCTGGAGGCCTGGAGCAGGCTGCCCAGAGAGGCTGTGGAGCCTCCTTGTGTGCAGAGCTGCCAACCCCCCCCGGCCACATTCCTGTGCAGCCTGCTCTAGGTGAGCCTCCTTTAGCAGCAGGGTTGAACCAGATGATCCCCAGAGTTCCCTTCCAACTCGTGTGACAGGGGGAGCAGACCCCCCTCTGCCTTCTGCTGCCCACCCCTCCCTCCCACAACCACAGCTGGGTGGTTTCCAGAGCTGGAGCTGCAACCAAACAGCTCAGCAGTGCCTTGCAGGGGCTGCTCTGCAGGCAGAGGCAGCTCAGGCTTTCCTCTCCTCCTGCTCCTGCCATGAGATTAAATCACAGGAAGATGCTATGACCTTTAACTACTTCCTCTCAGTGTCCCAGGCCAAGTGGCACATTCTTACTCCGTGGCTATGTTGGGACAGGGGCTGGGAAAGCAGGATGCTTTCAGAGCCCTGAGTGTAAACTATGAGCTGGGAAATCCTGCTGCTTTTGTTACTCAACAGGTCACAATATCCTCTGGCTTCACAGGGGCTGGAGCCGTGGGGGAAGGAGTTCTCTCTGCCTCAGGAAGGCAGCAGCTCTGGCTCAGGCTTGGTCCTCCTGAGGGGAATGTCCCCAACACGGATCACAGCACTGCTGCTGTCCTTGCTTCCTCCCTCACTGCGTGTCCCCTCCTCACCCCAATGTCCCTGCAGCCCTGCCGGGGGCTGCCTAACTCCACAGTCCATTGTACACCTCCCTCATGAGCCAAGCAATGTGCCCCTGGTGGCCAAGAAGGCAGATGGGCTCCTGTGGGGCATCAAGAAGAGTGTGGACAGAAGGACAGAGAGGTTCTCCTGCCCCTCTGCTGTGCCCTGCTGAGGCTACACTGGAGTCCTGCAGCCAGGTCTGTGCTGCCCAGGGGCAGAGGGACAGGGAAGTGCTGCAGAGAGTCCAGGGCAGGCTGGGGAGATGCTGAGGGCCTGGAGCAGCTCTGGGGGGAGCAAAGGCTGATCCCTGGGGCTGAGAGCCTGCAGGAGAGCAGCCCCAGAGGGCATCTGAGCAGTGCTGAGCAAAGGCTAGAGAGGAGCAGGTCCCCTGCTTCCCTTTGAGCTCTCTCAGCTCTTCACCTTGCCATGGTAAGGCAAAGGCTAAGACCTCAGTGGTAGGGGGCCTAAAAACCAGGGAAAGGGATGACTGAAGTCTGAAGAAGTGAATGAGCCAGCAGTGCCCTCCTGCAGCCCTGAAGGAAGAGCCTTGGGGGTGCTGGGTGCTGAGCAGCTCCCCAGGAGCCAGCAGTGCCCTCCTGCAGCCCTGAAGGAAGAGCCTTGGGGGTGTTGGGTGCTGAGCAGCTCCCCAGGAGCCAGCAGTGACCTCCTGCAGCCCTGAAGGAAGAGCCTTGGGGGTGCTGGGTGCTGAGCAGCTCCCCAGGGGCCAGCAGTGCCCTCCTGCAGCCCTGAAGGAAGAGCCTTGGGGGTGCTGGGTGCTGAGCAGCTCCCCAGCAGCCAGCAGTGCCCTCCTGCAGCCCAGCAGGCAGCTGTGTGCTGGCTGCAGGCAGAGCAGTGTGGGCAGCAGGGCAGGAGAGGGGATTGTGCCCCTTGGCTCTGCTCTGCTCAGACCTCACCTCCAGTCCTGCCTCCTGTCCCCAGCAGGAGGAGGACTCAGAGCTGCTGGAGGGAGGCCAGAGGAGGTCACAAAGATGCTGCCAGGTCTGGAGCAGCTCTGCTGTGAGCACAGGCTGAGGGGGCTGGGGGGGTGCAGCCTGCAGAGGAGAAGGCTCCAGGGGGACCTCAGAGCTGCTGCCAAGAGCTGAAGGGATCCTGCAGGGAGGCTGCAGAGAGACTTTGGCTGAGGAGGTCTAGAGCCAGGCCCAGGGGGAATGGTTTGGAGCTGAGGCAGAGTAGGGCTAGAGTGGAGCTGAGGAAGAAGTTGCTCAGTCTGGGGGTGATGAGACTGGAATGGGTTGTCCAGGGAGGTTGTGTTTGGCTCCTCCCTGAGAGTGTTCAAGACCAGGTTGGATGAGACCCTGAGCAACCCAGAGCAGTTGAGAGGTGTCCCTGGGCACGGCAGGGAGGTTGTGGAGCAGATAATCTTTGAGGTCCCTTCCAACCTAAACCACTCTCTGATTCTATACCTCCCCTGCCACAACTTCAGGCTGTGTCCCCTTGTTCTATTGCTGCTCCCTTGTGCTTTTGGATGCCTTTCAGCTGAGCAAAGCCTCACCTACCTGTTGGAGAACTGATTTGGAAGCTGAACCACCTCTGTGATGGCTTCAGGGTTGCGCTTGGCGATGCCGCACATGTCCAGCTTGCTGTAGCACTCCTCCTGCACCTCAGAGATCATCCTTTGGAAGGTGGAGCACCTCCTGATGGCCAGGAACACTTTGGCTGTCACCCCATTTGCAATGCATTTCAGGCTTTCTTTCACAAAAGCTTTGCCCTGCAAAGAGAGAGGGAAAAAAATAACCTTCGAGTGCCACAGATTCCCTAGGGAGGGCTGTGGGAATGGAGGGGGAGACCTCCTGGGTGCCTCCAACTCCTTAAGAGGAGGTTGGAGCCAGGTGGAGGTTGGGTTGTTGTGTCAAGGAAGGAGGGGAAATGACCTCAGCTTGCAGCAGGGGAGGTTTAGGTTGGACATGAGAAGAAAGTTCTTGACTGAAAGGGTTCTCAGTGTGGGCAGCAGGACAAGGGAGCTGCTTCTGCCCCTGTGCTCAGCACTGCTCAGGCCACCCCTGCAGTGCTGTGTCCAGGTCTGGGCTCCTCCATTGCAGAGAGATGTTGAGGTGCTGGAAGGTGCCCAGAGCAGGGCAGCAAGGCTGGGGAGGGGCCTGGAGCACAGCCCTGTGAGGAGAGGCTGAGGGAGCTGGGGGGGTGCAGCCTGCAGCAGAGGAGGCTCAGGGCAGAGCTGATTGCTGCCTGCAGCTGCCTGCAGGGAGGCTGTAGCCAGGTGTCAGGGCAGGTTGAGGCTGGAGGTGAGGAGGAAGCTGTTGGCAAAGAGAGTGATTGGCACTGGCATGGGCTGCCCAGGGAGGTGGTGCAGTGCCCATGGCTGGAGGTGTTGCAGCCAAGCCTGGCTGGGGCACTGAGTGCCATGGTCTGGTTGGTTGGGCAGGGCTGGGGGCTGGGATGGGCTGGGTGAGCTTGGAGCTCTCTGCCACCCTGCTTGGCTCTATGATTCCAATATTGGAACAGGCTCCCCAGGGATGTGGTGGGATGAAACCTTTGGAGGTGTTTCAAAGTCACAGAGATGTAGAATCTCTGATCCCATTCTGTGCTTCTGTGCTCCACAACCTCCCTGGAGGTGTTCAAGGCCAGGTTGGATGAGATCTTGGGCAGCCTGTTCTAGTGGGAGGTGTCCCTGCCTGTGGCAGGGGGTTGGAACTGGCTGAGCTTTGAGGTCCCTTCCAACTTAAACCATTCCATGATTCTAGACCTCCCCTGGCACAGCTTGAGGCTGTGTTCCCTTCTTCTGGCCCTGCCTGCCTGGCAGCAGAGCCCAACCCCACCTGGCTACAGCCTCCCTGCAGGCAGCTGCAGGCAGCAATCAGCTCTGCCCTGAGCCTTCTCTGCTGCAGGCTGCACCCTCCCCCAGCTACTTCAGGTAGCTGTAGAGAGCACTGAGGTCACTGCATTGTGGTGCTGAGGGCCATGGTTTAGCCTCAGCCTTAGCCAAGTTCAAGAGCATTTGGGCTCAATGATCCTGAAGGACTTTTCCAAGCAGAATGATTCTGTTCTATGACACTGCCTGTGGCTGGCTGCTATCCACCCCCTCCCTGCTGCCAGCCCACACCTCCTGGAGAGCCCTGACTGACAGGGCAGGCAGGTGGACCCTAACTGCTCACTGCTGCTATTGCTATTCCCTTTCAGTGGCCACAGTGGTCTTAGGCTGAGAGTTGGACTTGCAGATCTCAGAGGCCTTTTCCCACCCAAACCATTCTGTGGCTCTCTGAGTCGTTCTGTGGTGAGTGGCTGCAGCTGCAGAGGAGCTTGGTCTGGCTCTGCATTCCCAGGGCTGAGGCTTCCAAGCCCAATCCCAGCCCTGTGTGCCAGGTCACACAGCCAGGAGCTTTACTTTGTTAGAAGGAGCTTTGTGTTTCCTCCTGCAGAGGAAGCTCAGCTCTCCACCCCACCCTGCCAAGTCCTCACACACTGCCTGCAGCACATGGAAAATGTAGGCTGGGAAGCAGCCCTGAAGGATGCACTGAGAGCCAACCCCAGGCTCCAGAGCAGCAGCAAAGCTGCAGGAAGGGCTGTGAGAAAGGAAGGGTTAAGCCTGCCCAGACCCCATCTCCTTGAGGACAGGGAAAGGAAGGTGCCTGCTTAGCAAAGCATCTGCTGCAGGGCTGGGAAAAGCCCTCTGTGGAAGAGAGAGGGGCATGAAAGGGCAGCTCTGAGGGTGAAGTTTGTATTCCTGTCCCCTTGGTACTGCACCTGAGTGTCAAACTTAGCAGCACTGTAGAGGAAGGACTTGCAGATGTCATACATCCCATCCGTCTCGCAGGTGGAGTTCTCCAGGCAGGCGAAGGCTCCGCAGCCCACCTGGAGGGCGCTGTTCAGGCAGCGAACCACCTCTGCTGCAGAGAGAGCCACAGGCACCGTGTTAGGTGGGCACAGCTGCCCTAGGAACCCAAGCTGCAAAGATCTTCCTCCCCCCTCCTCCTCCTCCACTCAGTGTCTCACATCTCCAGAGCCAGCAGCAGCCTTAGCGCTTCTTGGGGCTGGAAGGAGAAAGGTCATGGAGAGAAGCAGAGCAGAGCAGCAGCAAACCCAGCAGCAGACCCTGCCCCTGCTTCCACAGAACCCCTGAATCCAGCATGGGGAGGTTGGAAAGGAGCTCTGGAGAGCAGCCACTCCAACCCCACTGCTCCAGCAGGGCACCCCCAGCAGCCTGCCCAGCAGCACAATGCCCAGGGTGGGGTTGGAAGCTCTCCACAAAAGGAGACTCCACAACCTCCTTGAGCAGCCTCCTGCACCCTCACACCAAGGAAGCTTCTCCTCCTGCTCAGGAGGAAGCTCCTGGTTTCCAGTTTGTGCCTGTTGCCTCCTTTTCTTTCACTGGGCACCACTGGCAAGAATCTGATCCCATCCTCTTTCCCCCAGCTCTTGCTGAGCACTGCTCAGATCCCCTCTGTGGCTGCTCTTCTCCAGGCTCAACAGCCCCAGCCAGGGGTCTTGGTTAGACATGGATGAAAAGAAGCAAAATCTGAGAGTCTTCAGCTAGAAGGAGACTCTGAGGCCCATCCCATGCCAATTTTGATCACTTTGCATTTCCAGCTTTGTTCAGAGTCCCTTTAAACAAAGCAGAGGGATGAGGATGAGCCCCTGAGGAGCACTGGGCAGGGAAGACTTCTCCATGGTCTTACATGAGGAGTTCAGAGGAGTTTGGCAGCACCTGGCTCAGAAACCTCACTGAAGATGGTACTGTGGTGATGCCACTGAACTGGCATGAAACCTGCACTGCTTTTGCTGGGTTTGCTTTGCAGAAGAGCCCCAAGCACCTAGAAATAAGAGTCGAGTTTGGCTGCCCATTCTCAGTGCTGCAAAGGACCTGAGGGAGCAGCTGGGTGCTAAGCACTAGCCTGGTCCCTAGCAGTTTGCAAGCCCTGCTGAGACAGAGCTTGCTGAAGGTTCAGGAAGAGAAGGACACAGAAAGTTGAAGTCATTTTGCTCAGGATCTTCTTGCTGAAGGTTCAGAAAGCAAAGGATGTTTGGGCACAGAAAGTGGAGCTCAAGAAGGTCTTTTCTTGCTGAACCTTCAGCAAGAAGATCATTTTGGGCAGAGAAAGTTGAGGTTGTGGAGCTCAAGAAAGATCTTGCTGAGGGTTCAGGAAGAGAAGGACAACTTGGGCAGAGGGAAAGTTGAGGTCATGGAGCTCAGGTTCTTCTTGCTGAAGGTTCAGGAAGAGAAGGACTACTTGGGCAGAGGGAAAGTTGAGGTCATGGAGCTCAAGAAAGATCTTGTTGAAGGTCCAGGAAGAGAAGGACAACTTGGGCAGAGGGAAAGTTGAGGTCATGGAGCTCAGGTTCTTCTTGCTGAAGGTTCAGGAAGAGAAGGACAAGTTGGGCAGAGGGAAAGTTGAGGTTGTGGAGCTCAAGAAAGATCTTGCTGAGGGTTCAGGAAGAGAAGGACAACTTGGGCAGAGGGAAAGTTGAGGTCATGGAGCTCAGGTTCTTCTTGCTGGAGGCTCAGGAAGAGAAGGACATTTGGGCAGAGAAAGTTGAGGCTGTGGAGCTTAAGAAAGGCCTTGCTGAAGGTTCAGGAAGAGAAGGACAACTTGGGCAGAGAGAAAGTTGAGGTCATGGAGCTCAGGTTCTTCTTGCTGGAGGCTCAGGAAGAGGACAGTTTGGGCAGAGCAAGCTGAGGTCAGGGAGCTGCCCATGCAAAGGCTTGAGGCAGCAGTCAAGCTGCACAGGAGGGTGTCCACCTCACTCCCAGCTCTTTCAGCGCTGCCTTTTCGCAGTGAATCAGCAGAATTGCCACATGATTGCCCTGAAATTAGGAGGGATTAACCTCTCCCTCTCTCTCTCTCCCTCTCTCTCTCTCTCTCGGTAAGCTGAACATCTGTCCCCGTACGTGGCTGTGCAGGGCATATTCATTACTGCTGCAGGTCAGGTTACCAGGCACTCTTTAGAGAGAAATGCAAACCCATCCAGCTCCTAGGTGTGGGAAAAGTGAAGGCTTTGCGCTCAGTGGCAGGCAGCTGAGGGAGAGAGAGGCTGAGTTGCAGCCTAAAGATGCATCCCCATCACCAAGAGGCTCGAGAGAAAAGAGAAGAGCCCCAAAAGGTGCTCACCAAAACCGTCCCCATCAAGCCCTCCTCCTTCTCTGCTGTCACTCGAGTGCCCGAAAGGCAGAGATATTAGGCAAGGTCACCCCCCTGCCACCGCCACCTCCCCAGCTCAGAACCTGCGCTGGCAGCGCAGCCCTTCCCGTGGTTAATGCTGCCACAGGTTCGGCTGCGAACTTTGCCTTTGGGCAGCCTCAGGATGCGCGGAGCTCTTCCCATTGTTTTAGGCAGGGTGCAGTGCTGAGCCCCTTCCGTTCCCATAGCAACCGAACACAAAAGGAAACCGAGCGAAACACCCCAGGATGATGCTGCAGAGCCTCGCGGGGCTAAAATAAGACATCTGCTAATCAGCTCCCAAATTAGAGCCTCGAAACGTCTTTTTGCAGGGCAGGAGAAGAGAGAGCTTTGCTTTTGGCTTGCCACTGTGCCAGACAGCGGCTCCCAGCTCGGCACAGCAGCTCCAGGGCAGCGGAGTGCAGGCAGCCGGGGGGGAGCTGGCAGCGAATGTTTGGAACCCTCGGGAAAAAGGAAAGGAAGGGGGAAAAGGAAAGGAAAGGAAAGGGAAAAAGGAAAGGGAAAGAGGAAAGGGAAAAAGGAAAGGGAATGAGGAAAGGGAATGAGGAAAGGGAATGAGGAAAGGGAATGAGGAAAGGGAATGAGGAAAGGGAAGGAGGGAAGGGAATGAGGAAAGGGAATGAGGAAAGGGAATGAGGAAAGGGAAGGAGGGAAGGGAATGAGGAAAGGGAATGAGGAAAGGGAAGGAGGAAAGGGAAGGAGGAAAGGGAAGGAGGAAAGGGAAGGAGGAAAGGGAATGAGGAAAGGGAAGGAGGGAAGAAAAAGGAACATTAAGAAGGAACTAAAAAGGAAAAAAAGGGGGGGAAGGGGGGAAAGAAAGAAGAAAATAAAAAAGGGGGGAAAGAGAGAAGAAAAAGGAAAAAAGGGAGGAAAAGAGAGAAGAGGGGAAAAATGGGGGAAAGGGGGAAAAGAGAAAGAAGAAAAAGAAAAAAGGGGAAAAAAGAAGAAAAAAGGGGGGGAAGGGGAGGGAAGAAAGAAGAAAAGGGGAAAAGGGGGGAAAAGAAAGAAAAAAAGAAGAAAAAGGAATTAAAAAAAAGGGGAAAGGGGGAAAAGAAATAAGAAAAAGGAGGGGGGGGAGAAAGAAGAAGAAAAAAAAAGGAGGTGGGGAAGAAACTTTGCTAAATGCCTCACTCGGGTTTGGGGTTTTTGGTCCGCTGGAGAGGACCCATCCCAGCGACGGCACTCAGGGGCTGCAAAGCGCTGCCGGCAGTGGCCAGTTCCTAGGTTACTGCGCTCTTCAGAGTGGCAGAGCTCTCCCTCCCCGCTCCATCCCGCCCCCCCCTCGCCCCCCAACCCCTCTCCGAGCAGACAGATGTGTGGCAGAACAATGCTCCAGTCGAATTTCCATGGCTTTGTATCGACTTCCTAAAACGCCAGGAACTTAACACCGAAGTCTGAGTGCAATTGGAGAGGAGGGAAGGATGCAGGCAAGCAAGGGAGGGAGGGTGAGGGGTTGGGGGGGGGAGAATACATGGAACTCGTTTAGTAGATGGGGGAGGAGGAGGGGGAATGGTTTGCACCCTGCAAGCAGAGCACACACAGGTTCCCTGCCCCAGCTCCTGAACCCAGGAGGTTTCTTCTCCAGCTGTCCACCTGAAGCAGAGCCTTCAGGTGAGGTTTCTTCCTAGCAGCCATTCAGTTTGTTCTAATGATAGTTAAAAGTGAATGGGAGGAGAAGAGGGGAGGAAGGAAAAGGGAAGGGGAAAACAGAAAGGAACATTAAAAAGAAAGAAAGAAATAAAGGGGGGGAAAGGAAAGGAAAAAAAAGGGAAAGAGGGAAATGGAAAGGAAAAAAAAAAGGAAGGGGGGAAAAGAAGAGAAAATAGAAAGAGTAAAGCTGGGGGAGGGAAAGGAAGGGAAAATAGGAAGAATAAAGTTAGGGGGGTAAAAGGAAGAATAAAGCTGGGGGGGGAAGGAAGGGAAGAGAGGAAGGGGGAAAAAGGAAGAATAAAGCTGGGGGGGGAAAATGAAGGGAAAAAGGAAAGGGGATAAAGGAAGAATAAAGCTGGGGGGGGGAAGGAAGGGAAAAAGAAAAGGGGGGGAAAGGAAGGGGAAAAACGAAGAAAAAAGCTAAGGGGGAAAGGGGAAGGGGGAAAGAAGGGGAAAAGGAAAGAAAGCAAAGGGGGAAATGCAAAGGAAAAAAGATCATCCAGTCCAAACCTCCTGCCAAAGTGGGATCAGATAGGGGAGGAAATTAAGGGGGGGGCGGGGGGGGGAGGGAGGAAGGAGGAAAGAAAGAAAGAAAGAAAGAAAGAAAGAAAGAATAAGAAAAGGGGAAATGAAGAAGAAAAAGAGGGGGAAATGAAGAAGAAAAAGAGGGGGAAATGAAGAAGAAAAAGAGGGGGAAATGAAGAAGAAGGAAGGAAAAAATAAAGAAGGAAGGAAAAAATAAAGATGAAAAGGGAAATAGAGAAGACTGAAAAATAAAGAAGAAGAAAGGGGGAAATGAAGAAGAAAAAGGGAGGAAGAGAAGAAGAAGCAGGGGGGAAGAGAAGAAGAAAAGGGGGGAAAGAAGAAGAAAAAGGGGGCAAGAGAAGAAGAAAAAGGGGGGAAATGAACAAGAAGGAAGGGGAAAATAAAGAAGAAATGGGGGGGATGAAGAAGAAAAGGGGTGAAGAGAAGAAGAAAAAGAGGGGGAATGAAGAAGAAAAATGGGAGGAACGAAGAAGAAGGAAGGGGAAAATAAAGAAGGAGGAAGGGAAAAATAAAGGGGGGAAAAGGAAATTTGGGGAGAAAAGAGAGAAGGAAAGAGAGAGAAAGAAGAGAGCAGGGGAAAAAAAACCTAGAGAAAGGACACCAAAAGGAGACAAAAAACCCCCAAAGCAAAGAGGCAGAAGCAGCAGCAGGTATCTGAGGCAGCTGAACACATCAGGGCTCGGCTCCAAGCCCTCCTGCTGGCTGTTACCTGAGTTCTGGGCTGCCAGCCTGGGTTTCCTGGGGCTCACAGAGTCATTCTGCTCAGCTTCATAGGATGCGGATGCACTGATCAGCAGCAGCAGCAGCAAAGAGGACTTTAGGAGCATTCTCTGACAAGTTCCCGCTAAGTGTGGGGGGGATTTTTTGGGGGGGGGGAGGGAGAGGGGAAGGGGTGGGATAAATTATTGTTGGGGCGGGGGGAGGATGTATGTTAGTGTCTCTCTCTCCTCTTCCTCTTCGGCTTGAGTAAAGATGCGGATCTGGATACGCTGTCCCGGGGAAAGAGTGAGAGAGAGGAGAGGGAGGGGGGAGAAGAGGAAAGGATTCTGCCGCTGCTGCTGTGTGTGTAGGGGAGAAGGGGTGAGGGAGGGGGGGGGAATGTGGCAGCCAGGCTCTGCCTGGCCCTTCTGGCTCTTGCTGGCTGAGGGACCAGGAGCAGCTCCCAGGGCTTTTATAGCCGCCCTTATCGGTGTGTGTCCGTCCAGTCCCGTCCCGTCCGTCCCCCCCCTCGCCGCTTCCCCAGGGCTGCGGAGCCAATCGGCGGGCACTGGGCAGAGCCAATGGCAGCCTGGACTCATTCAAGCCTCAAGGAGGAGGAAAAAAACCCAACCCCGAACCACCAAACCTTGCAACTTCACAGGAAGAATATCCCTCCCCCCCCCCCCACCCCAACCCCCGCACCCCTTCCCCTCCCCAGCCGATTAAAAGTACCTGCCCGACAGCAGCAACGACCCCGAAGTTAAGCTGCAGAGCGGCGCTGGGGTGGGGTGAAAGGGGCGGCGAAGGACGGACGGACGGACGGACGGACGGGCGACTTCCTACGGCTGGTTGAGCTCAAGGAAATGACGAGGCAGCCTCC
Organism: Pogoniulus pusillus; assembly: GCF_015220805.1. Lineage (NCBI taxonomy): Eukaryota > Metazoa > Chordata > Aves > Piciformes > Lybiidae > Pogoniulus > Pogoniulus pusillus. The sequence continues at coordinate 4,641,895 of NC_087305.1, read as the reverse complement.
AACCTACCCCACCCGAAAAGACCCCACCAACCACCCCCCCCCAAACCCAACCAAACCCAACCAAACCCAACCACCTGCCCTTTCGGCCCCGACGTTTCCCCATCCCTTTCAGCAGCCGTCCCAGGCTGCCAGCAGCAGGGGCAAGGGGCAGCTCTTGTGCCGCACGTACGACGGAGGTTGGCATCGGCCCTGAGGTTAGGGACCCCTCCCAACAGCAGGGCTCACCCACACACCACACCCCCACCCCCACCCCCCCATAAAAAAACCCAACCCCCAATTCAGCTGGGAGGATGCAAGCTGCGTGCGTGCAGGCAGGAGGCATCACCTCTGCGCCTGCCAAGCCCCGGGTGCCACCTCACGTAGGCAGATGCAAATCGCCCACTTGCTGCCCAAACCTCACTCAGCTCCTCACGGCTCTGCCTTCCTCACCTGCTCCTCACCTTCAGCAAGCTCTCACGCTTCAAATTTCACCCACCCCCCACCCCCCCACCCCCCTCCCCAGGTCTTGCTTTTTTACTGCTCGAGATAAAACCAGCTCCGTGGATATTGCTGCTTTTTTAGCTGCTTGGTGGTTTTCTTCCCCTCCACCTCCTCCTCCTCCTCCTCCCCTCCCTCTTCAATCCCCTCCTGTTTCTTTGGATTTCATAACGGGAGGAGGCAGCCTAATGCTTGATTTAATCTTCGTTTTAATAGGCAGATAATGAGGATTAGCACGCTGGAGAACTGATTATCCTGTACACCAGAGACGATTTAAGGCTCGGGGTGTTTCAAGGATGAAAGTCAAAGCAGGAGTATTAAGCCTTAGAGCTGAAAGGGGCTGGGGAAGGTGCTGGCAGAGAGGAGATTGAGAGATAAAGAAGTTACAAGTTCCTGCAGCTGAGGAGAAGTCAAAAGATTGAGCTATCAGGTATTGCTGATGGGAGACGAGATAGCTGCTCCTGCAGACTAAGCTGGGCTGGCTCCCACTCAGCCAGCCCCCACCAGCTCCTCTGTCCCAGGCAAAAGTCTCCCCCTGTGATGCCAGGCAAGGAAAAGCAGCTGGGAACAGCCTCAGAGCTCCATCCACCTGCAGAAGTTCTGCTGGGATGAGCAAGGTCTACAAACCTCAGTTTAGTCTGGAGAAGAGAAGGCTGAGAGGGGATCTGCTCCCCTGAGAGGTGGGTGGCAAGATCATGGAATCAATCAAGCAGGGTGGCAGAGAGCTCCAAGCTCACCCAGCCCAACCCAGCCCCCAGCCCTGCCCAACCAACCAGACCATGGCACTCAGTGCCCCAGCCAGGCTTGGCTGCAACACCTCCAGCCATGGGCACTGCACCACCTCCCTGGGCAGCCCATTCCAGTGCCAATCACTCTCTCTGCCAGGAGCTTCCTCCTCACCTCCAGCCTCAACCTGCCCTGACACAGCTTCAGCCTCTGGCCCCTTCTTCTGGCCCTGCCTGCCTGGCAGCAGAGCCCAACCCCACCTGGCTACAGCCTCCCTGCAGGCAGCTGCAGGCAGCAATCAGCTCTGCCTTGAGCCTCCTCTGCTGCAGGCTGCACCCCCCCAGCTCCCTCAGCCTCTCCTCACAGGGCTGTGCTCCAGGCCCCTCTCCAGCTCTATCACCCTGAGGTGCCAGGCTCTTTGTGGCAGTGCCTAGTGACAGGACGAGGGGCAGGGGGTACAAAGTGGAACCTGAAGAGTTCAACCTCAATGTGAGGAGAAGCTCACTTGCTGTGAGGGTGCTGAAGCCTGTGGAGCAGGCTGCCCAGAGAGCTTTTGTGGGGTCTCCTTCTCTGGACTCTCTCAAGCCCCACCTGGGTGTGTTCCTGAGTGCCCTGCCCTGGGTGATGCTGCTCTGGCAGGGGAGGTTGGAGTGGAGGATCTCTGGAGGTCCTTTCCAACCCCAACCATTGTGTGGCTGTTTTGGATGTGCAACAACCCTGCAGGCTGGGGGGTGGCTGAGTTGAGAAGTCAATAAGGAAGCAATCAAAGGAAAAGAGAAGTAGCCTCTTCCTTAGTGGAGCTCCAGAGATGGTGCCCCCTGCCTTAACCTCGGTCCTGTCCTTTCCTGCCTTGCTTTGACAGCTCAGCCTGTGCCAAGGGGAACACTCTGGCTCCTCACTCCCATTCCTCCCCAGAAGGAGCTGACAGCTCCCTTGGGGTTGGCATATTTGATGTCAGGCTTCGATTGGAACAGGAACAGGAGCAAGGTTGTACACCTGCCTTGGGGGTAGGGGTGGGGGAGGGTGTCAAAACAACAGCTGTGCCAGATGTTCCCAGAGCAGCCAAAGGGCCCTGAACCAGGAGAGTTTCGTGTTTCAGCTCCGTGGTGTGAGGCAGAGCCAAGACAGCCCAAAGCAGCAGCCCCAGCACAAGCACTGTGGTTTCTCCACTGCAGAGGACCAGTCCAGTTTGCAAGTGAGGATAATCCCCTAGGATTTGATTCTGATTCAATCAAAAGCAACTCTGGCATCAGCTTCAATGGGGGGGGGATGAATCACTTGGCCATCCCTGAGCCCCGTTTGGAGTGCAAGCATTGCCTTTGCCACAGCATGGACTTGCAGGCTCCAAGCCTGATTCCTCCACCCCTTCCTCACCCCCCCAAGGTGAACATTCCTATTGTTCTCTCTTAATGTTTCTGTCCTGACTGCAAGTCGTTTTGCAAAGCCAAACAGGTTGTCCTGATCCCCCTGAGCATGTCTGCAGCCTGATTTCAGGCTGAGGGTGAGGAAAAATTAGCAGCCAGTAGCTCCTGGAGGTTTTCTGCTCTGTCCTTGTGAGACCTCACCTCCACTGCTGCCTCCAGTTCTGCTGTGCCCAGTAGAAAATGGACAAAGAGCTGCTGGAGGGAGGCTGAAGTCTGAAGAAGTGAATGAGAAGCTCCTCAGCAGCCAGCAGTGACCTCCTGCAGCCCTGAAGGAAGAGCCTTGGGGGTGTTGGGTGCTGAGCAGCTCCTCAGGAGCCAGCAGTGCCCTCCTGCAGCCCTGAAGGAAGAGCCTTGGGGGTGTTGGGTGCTGAGCAGCTCCCCAGCAGCCAGCAGTGCCCTCCTGCAGCCCTGAAGGAAGAGCCTTGGGGGTGTTGGGTGCTGAGCAGCTCCCCAGCAGCCAGCAGTGCCCTCCTGCAGCCCAGCAGGCAGCTGTGTGCTGGCTGCAGGCAGAGCAGTGTGGGCAGCAGGGCAGGAGAGGGGATTGTGCCCCTGGGCTCTGCTCTGCTCAGACCTCACCTCCAGTCCTGCCTCCTGTCCCCAGCAGGAGGAGGACTCAGAGCTGCTGGAGGGAGGTCAGAGGAGGCCACAAAGATGCTGCCAGGGCTGGAGCAGCTCTGCTGTGAGCACAGGCTGAGGGAGCTGGGGGGGTGCAGCCTGGAGAAGGCTCCAGGGGGACCTCAGAGCTGCTGCCAAGAGCTGAAGGGATCCTGCAGGGAGGCTGCAGAGAGACTTTTGCTGAGGGTGCCCAGCTTTGGAAAACACGGAGAGGAGAGGAGAGGAGAGGAGAGGAGAGGAGAGGAGAGGAGAGGAGAGGAGAGGAGAGGAGAGGAGAGGAGAGGAGAGGAGAGGAGAGGAGAGGAGAGGAGAGGAGAGGAGAGGAGAGGAGAGGAGAGGAGAGGAGAGGGAACCTGAAGCCGATCCTCCCCACTCGCCTTGTGCTCAGCTGCTCCCTGGCTGGAAGCTGTCGGGAGGGCAGCGACCCCCACCCCTACCACCACCACCACCATTGTGTAACTCGAGCTGTGCCCACCTTGCAGCCCCCTCCCCAGCACCAGGACCCCTCCATTCGCTTCGCTCGGCTCGGGAGGGACGGACGTGAGCAACTGCATCCCCTCGGGACTTAGCCACGCTCCGCTGCCTCGGCTGCTGCCCCCAGCCCCAGCTCCGCCGCACTCCTGCGCTCCCACGGCCGCAGCCTGCGCAGGGCTCCTCCGCTGCGCTCGGCGGCTCCTGGCATCGTCAGGCTCGGAACAAAGCTCTCCGGCGCCCAACATCCACCCAGCCCCGCCGCGGCTGCCAAACCCTGTCCCCAGGTGCCACGGCCACAGGTGGCTGAACGGCTCCCAGGGACGGGCACTGCTCCACCGCCTCCCCGCGCAGCCTCTGCCAATCCCTGCCTGCGCTGGCAGCAAAGAGGTTTTTCCTGCTCTCCGACCTCACCCTCCCCTGGCACCACTTGGGGAGGTTTCCTCTGGTTCTATCACTTGATCCTCGGGAGGAGAGCCCAACCCTCACCTCACTGCAACCTCCTGGCAGGGAGTTGTGGAGAGCAATGAGGTCTTCCTTCAGCCTCTTCTTCTTCTTCGAGGTGAACGATGCCAGGTCCTGTGGCATCTCCCGAGGGATCTTAACTCTGCCACCACGCAGAAGGGATGGGAAGTTAAGTCCCAGTTCTGTGCTCCACACTTCAAGGGGGGTGGGGAAGGGCTGGAGACAGTCCAGGGCAGACTCCAATGGTGTCCTGGGGGGCACAAAGAAGAATGTGGGTAGCAGTTCAAGGGAGGTTGTCCTGCCCCTCTACTCTGCCCTGGTGAAGCCACAGCTGCACTCTTGGCTCCAGTTCTGGGCCCCCCAGATCAAGAGGGACAGGAAAGTGCTGGAAAGAGTCCAGGACAGGCTGGGCAGATGCTGAGGGGCCTGGAGCAGCTCTGGCAGGAGCAAAGGCTGAGAGCCCTGGGGCTGAGAGCCTGCAGGAGAGCAGCCCCAGAGGAGATCTAAAGGTGGGGAGGGCAAGAGGATAGGGCTGAGATCTTCTCAGTGGTGCCCAGAGCCAGGACAAGTGGCAGTGGACACAAACTGGAACCCAGGAGGTTCCAACTGAGCAGGAGAAACCTCTTTGATGTCAGGGTGCTGGAGGGCTGGAGCAGGCTGCCCAGAGAGGTTGTGGAGTCTCCTTGTGTGGAGAGCTTCCAACCCCCCCTGGGCATTGTGCTGCTGGGCAAGCTGCTGGGGGTCACAGGATCACAGAATGTCAGGTGCTGGAAGGGACCCAAAGAGATCATAGAATGGTCTAGGTTGGAAGGGACCTCAAGGATCATCCAGCTCCAACCCTCCCACTAGAAGAAGTCTCACTCATGGCCTCATCCAACCTGGTGCTGAACACCCTGCAGGGAGGTTGTGGAGCACAGAAGCACCCAATGTGATCTTTGATCACATTGGGTGCTTCTGTGCTCCACAACCTCCCTGGGCAACCTGTGCCAGGCTCTCACCACCCTCACTTCTTCCTCACATCCACTTCCAATCTCCCCTCTGCCACTCCAAACCCATTCCTCCTCCTCCTGCCATTCCCACACCTTCTCAACAGTCCCTCCCCAGCCCTCCTGCAGCCCCCTTCAGACCCTGCCAGGCCACTCCAAGCTCTCCTGGAAGCCTTCTCCTCTGCAGGCTGCACAGCCCCAACTCTCTCAGCCTGTGCTCAGAGCAGAGCTGCTGCAGCCCTCTCAGCATCTCCTCTGGGCTGGCTCCAACCCTTCCATGTCCTGCTTGTGCTGGGGGCTGCAGAGCTGCACACAGGACCCCAGGTGGGGTCATCTGCTCCAATCTCCCTGCTGTGGGCAGGGACACTTCTGTTGCAGCTGTTGCCTTTAGCTGCATTTGAGTTAATTGGACATAGAAGTGGAGGTTCTGTGCCACACAAATTACTCACATCACACACTTTGATTTTTGGGGGGTGGGACCTTGGTGCCTCTTCAGTATCTCTCTGCTGGGCTTGGGTTTTGTGCCTTGTAAATGCAAAGCAGGATGAAAAAGTGATTCCTTGCTAATAACCCAGCATCATTCCTAATCCTGTGCTCTGAATCCTGCCTGCCTTTGCAGTGGGATTTGGCTGAAACCCAAATGTGCATCCCCACAGCTCAGACACAGCAAAGGACTCTCAGCACTCAGTGTTCTGCTGCCTTGACCTGATCCAGGCAGTGCAAAGAGTCAGATATAGAATCATAGAATGGTTTAGGTTGGAAGGGAACTCAAAGATCATCTAATTCCAACCCCCCCCCCCTGCCATAAGCAGGGACATTTCCCACTAGAACAGGTCACTCAAGGACTCATCCAGCCTGGTCCTGAACACTTCCAGGGAGGGAGCATCCAAAATCTCCATGGGCAAGGTGAAAGAGTCCTTCAAAGGCACAGCTGTAACAGGCTGACAGCTTCACTCCACCTAACCAAGCATGGAGTCACAGTCAGGGTGCTGAGACCCTGGCACAGGTTGAGGGTGCTGAGACTCTGGCACAGATCGAGGGTGCTGAGACCCTGGCACAGGTTGAGGGTGCTAAGACCCTGGCACAAGTTGAGGGTGCTGAGACTCTGGCACAGGTTGAGGGTGGTGAGACCCTGGCACAGGTTGAGGGTGGTGAGACCCTGGCATAGGTTGAGGGTGGTGAGACCCTGTCATAGGTTGAGGGTATTGAGACATTGGCACAGGATGAGGGTGCTGAGACTCTGGCACAGGTTGAGGGTGGTGAGACCCTGGCATAGGTTGAGGGTGGTGAGACACTGGCACAGGTTGAGGGTGCTGAGACTCTGGCACAGGTTGAAGGTGGTGAGACACTGGCACAGGTTGAAGGTGGTGAGACTCTGGCACAGGTTGAAGGTGGTGAGACACTGGCACAGGTTGAGGGTATTGAGACCCTGGCACAGGATGAGGATGCTGAGACCCTGGCACAGGATGAGGATGCTGAGACCCTGGCACAGGTTGAGGGTGCTGAGACCCTGGCCCATGGTGGCATTGGGTTGCTGTTGGACTGGATGAGTTCAAAGCCTTTCCCAACTCAATTGTACCACTCTATGACTCAATCCCATAGTGGGTCTGGAGGGGCTCTGAGTTAAGACCTTCACTCAAGGCCTTCCCCTCACCTTCATGCAACTCCCACCCCAATGCTCTTTGCCTCACAGGCACCCCCAGGACCCCTCCATGCCTGCACATGCAGCAAGTGCTTAGAATCACAGAGCCAAGCAGCCTGGCAGAGAGCTCCAAGCTCCCCCAGCCCAGCCTAGCCCCCAGCCCAGCCTAGCCCCCAGCCCAGCCTAGCCCCCAGCCCTTGGCAATTCAGAGGTCTTTGTTTCCCTCCCCTCCCTGAGCAGAACCTTGCTTGCTCCTGAACCATCATGAGGAAAGAATGAATCTCCTCGTGGATGCTCTCACCACTACCCTAACCAGACTTCATCTCCTCACTGGAGGATCTGTGACTCGTTATGGTAATAAATAAGGAGGGGGAGAGATGGAGGAAGGAGGAGGGAGGTGGGGGGGGGAAACAACTCAAACCACAAACCAAACAAACCCCAAATGAACAACTCTTGCAAAACAAATTCCAGTAACTATTGGCTGGAAAACTCTTCTCAAGAGCAGGGCAAGAAGCCTGCCACGAGGAGCCTTTGGGGTTGCCTTTCTTCTTCTCCTCCCTCCTGCAGGCTGAGCAGCACCTTGCAGGCTGATTCCTTGCTTGCCTTCTAAGCACACTTAAAGCTGAGCTCCCTCCCACCCCCCCAAGCTGAGCAAGGGACACCTTACTTTGGAGGTGTTAAGGTTTTTTGGGGGGGGGGGGGAGTTTGTTTTGGCTAGCAGTGGGATGATTGCAAAGCTCCTTCCACAGCGCACAGACAAGGGGAGGGGATGAGGAGGAGGAGGAGGAGGAGGGGGAAAGAAAAGCAAATTCATGATTCATGAAGGCCTCTGGCCCTGGCTCTGGCAGAGAAATGCTTGGCAGCTCTGGAGAATAGCTGAGTTTATTTTAACCTTTAAGAATGACACCAATTTCACAGCTGTTAGTGCTGGGTGGCTCCCACGCTTGCCAATGCAAATTGCACACCCAGGGCCTGATGCATCTTGATGAGGGGGAGGGTGGGGGGGAGGTTGGGGAGGGTATGGGGTGGAAGGGGTTTGGTGGTGAGGCAGAATCTCCATATTCATGTGCCAGAGCTTTGTTCTCAAGGGTTTAATTTTCTGCTTTAATGAGAGATTCTCTGTCTGGTGAAGGCAAAACCTCTGCGAGGAGCTGCTGAGAGATTTGCTAATGTCATCAAGAGCAGGGGGGGGGAGGGAGGGAGTTGAGCCACAGCAGCAGTAAGTTTGCAGAGGACACCAAGCTAGGAGCAGCTGGGGAGATGCTGGAGGGTAGGAGAGACCTGCAGAGGGACCTGGCCAGGCTGCATGGGTGGGCAGAGGCCAAGGGGATGAGACTGAACAAGGCCCCCCCCCAGCTCCCTCAGCCTCTCCTCACAGGGCTGTGCTCCAGGCCCCTCCCCAGCCTTGCTGCCCTGCTCTGGGCACCTTCCAGCACCTCAACATCTCTCTGCAGTGGAGGAGCCCAGACCTGGACACAGCACTGCAGGGGTGGCCTGAGCAGTGCTGAGCACAGGGGCAGAAGCAGCTCCCTTGTCCTGCTGCCCACACTGCTCCTGAGCCAGCCCAGGATGCCATTGGCTCTGCTGCCCACCTGGGCACTGCTGCCTCCTCTGCAGCTCCTCTCTGCCAGCACCCCCAGGGCCCTCTCTGCCTGCCTGCTCTCAGCCACTCTGGGCCCCCCCTCCCCTGCCAAAAGCAGGATGCCCCAGGGTAGGCTGCACAGGAATGCATCCAGGTGAGGGTTGAAAGTCTCCAGAGCAGCAGACTCCACAACCCCACCCTGGGCAGCCTGCTCCAGGGCTCTGCCACCCTCACCGTGAGGAAATCTCACCTCGTATTGAGGCGAAACCTTCTGTGTTGAGGTTTGCATCCATTGGTCCTTGGCTTACTGCTGAGCACCACCACCTGGAGCTGGACACCCACACCTCAGGGCAGTCTAAGTGGACTTTTTTATCCACTCTTCAAGAGCAATGAAGGCTCAGAGGATGGCAGGGGTTGGAAGGGACTCAAAGAGATCATCCTGCCAGAGCAGGACCATCCAACCCAGCTCAGGGCACACAGGAGCACAACCAGACAGGCCTGGAAAGGCTCCACAGAAGGAGACTCCACAACCTGTGCCAGTGCTCTGGGACCCTTCCAGTCAAGACAGCATCTCAGGATGTCAGGGGCTGGAAGGGAAGTCTCTAGAGAGACTTCCAGCACCACTCCCAGCACCCAGCACCTCACTTTTCTCCTTCTGAATCAGCTCTGGGAAAACAGAGACTCACTAAATGGGACAATCAATTTCCATGGGAGATAAGAGCCAGGCCAGCAGAGCCTTATCTCCAGAGACAACAATCCCTTTGTAGTCCTGAGTGAAGATTTGCCTTCCAGATTGTGGCTGCATCAGATGGGAAATCAAACCAGAGCAGCCACAAATTGATTGTCTCCTCTCATTGTCACTTCTCTGCTGTGCAGAGCATCTCAGAGGCTTTCTGGGACCTGGGAGCTTTGCTCTGCATCACAGCACCACAGAGTGCCAGGGGCTGGAAGGGACCTCCAAAGCTCAGCCAGGTCCAACCACCCCCTGCCAGAGCAGGAGCACCCAGAGCAGAGCACACAGCAGCACAGCCAGGCAGGGGGGGAAGGTCTCCAGAGGGGGAGGCTCCACAGCCCCCCTGGGCAGCCTGTGCCAGGCTTCTGGAACCCTCACAGGGAAAAATTCCTCCTCATGGGTAAATGAAGCTTCCTCTGCCTCAGCTCCCACCCTTGCCCCTTGGCCTGGCACTGGCATCCCCCAGCAGAGCCTGGCTGCAGCCTCCTGCCACTCACCTGCACACACTGAGAACCATTGCTGAGGTCACCTCTCAGCTCCTCTGCTCCCAGCTCCCAGCCCCAGCTCCCTCAGGCTCTGCTCCTCACAGAGCTCTTCCATTCCCTGCAGCATCTCTGAGGCTCTGTGCTGGGCTCTCTCCAGCAGTTCTGTGTCCCTCTTCAGCTGGGGGGGCCCAGAACTGGACACAGCACAGCAGATGTGGCCTCAGCAGTGCAGAGCAGAGGGGCAGGAGAACCTCTCTGGACCTACTCCCCACAACCCTTCTGACCCACCCCAGGCTGGCATTGCCCCTCCTGGGCACCAGAGCACACTGCTGGCTCCTGCTCACCCTCCCACCCACCAGGACCCCTAAATCCTTCTCCCTTTGCTGCCTTCCAAGAGGTCTCCAAGCCATGCTGGAGGAGTTCATGGATTCATAGAATGGGTTGGGAGGGATCTGAAGGATCATCCAGCTCCAGCCCCCCTGGCATTTAGCTGGGGCTTCCCCTTCACATCTGCCAGCACAGCCCAGCAGCTCTGTCCAGCACCTGCAACCTGCACACCAAGGGGCATTTACTGGAGGACTCCATGGGCTTAGCTCACAGTGATTGTCTGCTCTGCTCAGACCTCACCCCCAGCCCTGCCTCCAGCACTGCCATCCCCAGCAGGAGGACACAGAAGCTGCTGGAGGGAGGTCACAAAGATGCTGCCAGGGCTGGAGCAGCTCTGCTGTGAGCACAGGCTGAGGGAGCTGGAGGAGAGAAGGCTCCAGGGGGACCTCAGAACTGCTGCCAGGAGCTGAAGGGATCCTGCAGGAAGGCTGCAGAGAGACTTCTGCTGAGGGGGCCCAGAGCCAGGCCAGGAGATCTGACCAGTGCCTGTAAACTGCTGAGGGGTGGGTGGCAGGGTGATGGTGCCAGGATCTTTTGGATCTGAGCCCAATATTCCCTGCCCTAACCATGCTAAGGGCAAGGCTTTGACATCTCCAGCCTTGGAGATTGCTGTAGCCAAGGAATTAGCCACTGGGGCTACAGGACCTGGCTGGTGCAGACCATCCCAGATCCACCTGCAACCCAGAGACAGGACAGGGATCAATGGGTACAAGCTGGAAGCCAGGAGGTTCCACCTGAAGATGAGGAGAAACCTGTTTGGAGGCCTGGAGCAGGCTGCCCAGAGAGGTTGTGAAGTCTCCTTCTCTGGAGTCTTCCAAGCCCCACTTGGGTATGCTCCTGAGTGCCCTGCCCTGGGTGATGCTGCACTGGCAGGGGGCTTGGACTGGAGCTCCAGTCCAACCTCTATCCCTCTGTGCTTCTATGCTCCCTGTGGCTGTGTGAGGCTCTACCAGAGAGGCAGAGCTGTCAGAAACTCAACCCTAAGCCCCACTCCAAGCCTGCAGCCTCTGCTCACCCCTCCCTGGGCAGCAGCAGCAGAGTGCAAGAGAGCAGCAGGGGGGAAGGGAGATGTCCAATGCCCCACTTGTGGGAAAAGCTCCAACTGCACTGAACAATTGCCCACAAGAGCCAGGGCTGTGGGAAAGCAGACTCCCTTAATCCCTGTGCTCAAGGAAATGCTCATTCCTACCCTGAGGAAGGGGCCTGCTTCCTGCCAGCTGCAGGATTTGGGTGGGTGTCTCCAGCCTCCCCCTCCCAACACACACACACACAAGCTCAGGACCCCCAGAAGTACCACAGCAGCCTCCAGCCACTCAGGAAGGGTTCATGGAGGAGCTAAATATTTCAGACCTGGCTGGATGAGCTGCAGGAGTAATTTGAAGCTTAAGCCCTTGTGATATTTAAAACCTTGGCTGGAGAGAGCCTGGGAAAAGTGGGAGCCAACCTGTGCTGCTCAGCAAGCTGGGCTGAGGGAGGGGGAGAGGCTTTGCCATCCCTTTTTAATCCTCCTTCTGCTAACTTTTGGGCCAGTTTCTTTGGAAATTCCCACTCTGGACCCAAATATTCCCTGTCCTAACCATGCTAGGGGCAAGGCTTTGACATCTCCAGCCTTGGAGCTTGCTGCAGCCAAGGAATTGCCTACTGAGGCTACAGGATCTGGTTGGTGCAGAGCATCCCAGAGCCATTTGCTCCACAGCAACCCAAGCAAAAAGCCAAGGCAAAGAGTTTGCCAAAGCAGTCTTGGGGCAGGAAGGTTCTGGTTTCACAGCTGAGGTTGTCTCCTCTCCTGGAGGACTTCTGATGGGGTATGAGAACTATCTGCAGGTAGCACCTGGAGGGGTTACAGAGCTGTGCTGGAAGCTTCCTGCTTCCCAGAGAGGATTCCTGAGAGACAAAGGGACCTGGAATCACAGCATCAAAGGGTGATAGGGGTTGGGAGGGGGCCAAGGAGATGATAGGATCATGGAAGCAGTCAGGGTTGGAAGGGACCACAAGGAGCAGCCAGTCCCAACCCCCCCTGCCATGCCCAAGGACACCTCACACCAGAGCAGGCTGCACACAGCCTCAGCCAGCCTGGCCTCAAACACCTCCAGGGATGAGGCTTCCACCACCTCCCTGGGCAGCCCCTGCCAGGCTCTCACCAGCCTCCTGCTGAACAACTTCTTCCTCACCTCCAGTCTGAACCTACTCATCTCCAGCTCATCCAGTCCAAGCCCCCTGCCACAGCAGGACCACACAATCAGCTCAGGGCACACAGAACACATCCAGACAGGCCTGGAGAGGCTCCACACAAGGAGACTCCACAACCTCTCTGGGCAGCCTGTGCCAGGCTCTGGGACCCTTCCAGCCAAAAAGTTGCCCTTGTGCTGAGCTGCAACCTCCTGTGCTGCAGCTTCCATCCACTGCTGCTGCTCCTGTCCCAGGGGGCAGTGAGCAGAGCCTGTCCCCCCCTCCTGACCCCCAGCCCTCAGAGAGTTCCAGACATTGATTCAATCCCCTCTCAGTCTTCTCTTCTGCAGCCTAAGCAGCCCCAGGGCCCTCAGCCTCTCCTCCCCAGGCACTGCTCCACTCCCCTCCTCATCCTCACAGCCCTCCTCATAGTAAGTGGAAATTGTTTAGAACTTGTCACAGACTCCCAGAACCCAGCATGGTGAGGTTGGGAGGAAGCTCTGGAGCTCAGCCAGGCCAAGCCCCCCCTGACCCAGCAGGGCACCCCCAGCAGCTTGCCCAGCAGCACAGTGCCCAGGGGGGGTTGGCAGCTCTGCACACAAGGAGGCTCCACAGCCTCTCTGGGCAGCCTGCTCCAGGCCTCAGCACCCTCACAACAAACAACTTTCTCCTCCTCTTCACATCCAACCTCCTGGGGTCCACTCTGTGCCCACTGCCCCTTGGCCTGGCACTGGGCACCACTCAGCAGAGCCTGGCCCCAGCCTCTTGCCCCCCACAGCTCCTTCAGCTCTTGCTCAGCACTGCTCAGATGCCCTCTGGGGCTGCTCTCCTGCAGGCTCTCAGCCCCAGGGCTCAGCCTTTGCTGCTGCCAGAGCTGCTCCAGGCCCCTCAGCATCTGCCCAGCCTGCCCTGGACTCTCTGCAGCCCTTCCCTGTCCCTCTGCCCCTGGGCAGCACAGACCTGGACCCCATACTCCAGCTGTGACCTCAGCAGAGCAAAGCAGAGAGCAAGGAGAACCCCCGGGACCTGCTGGGTCATGCATCCCCAAAATGGCTTTTTCCCCCCAAGGATCTCACTTGGAAATGCTCCCCATGGCCCAGACCCCCTCCTAAAGCTGTCAGATGAAGGCTGGACAATGCCCAGCACCTAAGAGCTGCCTCACAGAGGCACAAGCAGCTCCTTCCAGAGCCCATCTGACAGACACTGAATTCTTCCCCCTGGGTCAGGTCCCAATGTGGGGCTCCTCCTGCAGCCCCCCCCAGCACATCCAAGGGTAAGGAACAATAGTGGAAGGGATGTGGTAGGGGAAATCAAGGCAGGAAGCATTTGGGAGTGCTTCCAGCTCTAAAAATAGCCCCTGGAGTTTTGGTTATTTTCGTGTCCAGTGCCAGCAGGCAGCTCCCAGCAGCAAATCTGCAGACTCATTCCCTCCACACCAGCTCTGCTCCTCAGCAAGGAGTGGAAGTGCACATTTGGGCAAGGATGTGGAGCTGTTCAGCTCCCCTTGCTGCTGGCAGCCACTGAGAAGCCCCTAAAGAGAGGCACAAAAATCCCATCTCGATTTGGAGAGCCCTGGGCTGAGAACAGCCTGAGACAGCTCCACTCCAGGACCCCCTCACCCCCCCAACTCCAAGCTCTCAGGGAGCTCCTTTGCCTTCAACATGGCCTGAGCCCAGGGGCACCTTCAATTGAGTGTTACAAAAGCCCTCTGAGAACCTTCTTGAAGCTGCAAAGGACAAAAGCAAATGACCATTTGGAAGGGCAATCAGCACCGTGGCTGCGATGGAGCTATTTAGGGAGGAGATTAGCAGAGGGACTTCGGGGGAGCATCAGCTGGATGGTGGCTGGGAGTGAATCAGCAGCCTGGGGACCAACTGGGGACTGCCAAAAGGGGCAGATGGGGAGGGGAAGGCAGGCTGGAGCCTCAGCTAACAGTTAAAGACATCCCAGCCTGCTGGCCCAAACTGGTCAAAGCATTTGCCAGACTTGTGCCTGCCTTTCCCATCCCCCCCCCCCAGCAGCCTTTCAGCCTCAGCTTCCTCATTAGAGGCGGCTGAACAGAGCTGCACTTGTCACAGCTCTGCCTGCAGCAGCCCCAGCCCCCCCAGGCAGCTCTGCTGCCTTCCCCAGCTCAGCCAGAGGGGGATTTACCTGCAGGGCAGAAGCTTTCTTCTCCTTTTAGCCAGACAGGAGGTTTCCCCTTCGACTTAAGGAGAAATTTCTTTGCTGTGAAGGTGATGGAACACTGAGAAAAGTTAGCCAGGGAGGTCCTCTGCAGAGCTTCCAACCCCACCTGGCCACTGGCATCCTGGGCAAGCTGCTTTGGGTGTCCCTGCTGGAGCAAGGAGGCTGGAGGGGATGGTCAGAGAATCAGTCAGGGATGGAAGGGACCACAGGGAGCAGAATCAGGAATCAGGCAGGGATGGAAGGGACCAAAAGGAGCAGAGTCAGGAATCAGACAGGGATGGAAGGGACCACAAGGAGCAGAATCAGGAATCAGACAGGGATGGAAGGGACCAAAAGGAGCAGAATCAGAGAATCAGACAGGGATGGAAGGGAGCACAAGGAGCAGGCAGTGCCAACCCCTGCCATGCCCAGGGACACCCTACCCTAGAGCAGGCTGCACACAGCCTCAGCCAGCCTGGCCTCAAACACCTTCAGGGATAAGGCTTCCACCACCTCCCTGGGCAGCCCCTGCCAGGCTCTCACCACTCTCCTGCTCAACAACTTCTTCCTCACCTCCAGCCTCACTCTCCCCACCTCCACCTTTGCTCCATCCCCCCTAATCCTATCACTCCCTGACAGCCTCCAAAGTCCCTCCCCAGCTTCCTTGTACCCTCCTTAAGTCACTGAAAGGCAGGACACGGCCCATGGAGGTGAAGAAGTTGCACTGAGGCAGGGCAGTGAGGTCTGCCAGGTGACCCCACCTCATGCCCATGTATGCTGGAGGCTGCCTGTGCAGGTTGGGGCTCTGAGAGGAGGCTGGGGTGAGCTGGGGGTTGCTCTCTTCTCCTTAGGAACAAGTGACAGGAGAAGATCAAATGGCCTCAAGCTGCACCAAGAGACATTCCAGCTTTGTTCCATTCCCCCCCAGTCCTGTCCCTGCCTGACATCTCCAGAGGTCCCTTCCCAACCCTCACTTCTGTGATTCTAGGATCTTCTCTGGGAGGGTGAGGAGGATGTCCACAGCCCAGCAGCAGTAAAGCATTGCCTCTTCTGCCAGGCAGGCAGGGCCAGCAGAAGGGGCCAGAGGCTGAAGCTGTGTCAGGGCAGGTTGAGGCTGGAGGTGAGGAGGAAGCTCCTGGCAGAGAGAGTGATTGGCACTGGAATGGGCTGCCCAGGGAGGTGGTGCAGTGCCCATGGCTGGAGGTGTTGCAGCCAAGGCTGGCTGGGGCACTGAGTGCCATGGTCTGGTTGGTTGGGCAGGGCTGGGGGCTGGGATGGGCTGAGTGAGCTTGGAGCTCTCTGCCACCCTGCTTGGTTCTATGATCCCTAGCACCTGTGGATGCCTCTAACCATGGGCCTTGGGCATGGGCTGGACATGGATGTCCTCAGCAGGAGGCAAAAGCTACAGCCTGGCATTGCCTGGCAGCCTCCTGCCTTGGGGAGCTGCACCCTGCACTCAGCCTTGTCCTGGGGCAAGGCATGGCAGAGGACAGCACAGAACCAGAGGACCTTCAGGTACTCCTGGAGCAAGCTACCAAGTGCCAGCAGCAGTCAGCAGCCTCACTGCTGTGAGTTGTCACTCAAGGAGAGGTCCTGAGCCCAGACCTGGTGGGGAAGCAGCAGCAGCAGCAGCAGCAGAGCAGGCTGTGGATATCTGCCTTGCACAAAGCTCCTCTTGCAACCCACCCTGGAGGTCTCTCTGGGTTCTGTGGGAGCCCCAAACAGTTGTCTGACAAATTCCTGGTGGACAAAGAAGACAAAGCTGGAACTCAAGCTATGTGCCAGGCTATTTGTGTTTGCTGCTTGCCACTTACCCCTGCAGTAAATGCTTCCTGTTTAAGCAGCAGAGGCTTTGAGCTCCACAGCCTGCCACAGGGTGCCCAGCAGCCCTGCTTGGAAGAGGCACACAGCTGCCTGCTGCCCTCCTTCTGCTGGGCACAGAGAATCATAGAATCATAGAATCAACCAGGTTGGAAGAGACCTCCAAGCTCATCCAGTCCAACCTATCCCCCAGCCCTATCCAATCCACTAGACCATGGCACTAAGTGCCCTTGAAGTTTGTTTTAGTTACAGTTATTATGTTTATAGTTATGAATTATGTTATGACCATGGTTACATTTTATTATTATATTTATAATGACAATGAAATATCAATCACAGCATTGTCATATTACATATTTTATATATAACACAATTATAGATTCGATAATAATGATGATCATAATTATCATGATAATAACAACTGCAATAATAATAGTAGTAGTAGTAGTAAATCTATACATTGCTCCAAAAGATTAAGCTGGTGAAGGGAAACTTGCACTGTGTCAAGGTAGCTGCAACAGAAATGCATGAACACTTTCATGCTTTGATGTCAAAGATCCTCAAAAGTACCTATGTTGGCAAATAAATACTCTTTTTTTTCCCTCTCTTGCTGTGTCTGTTCCTGCTGCAAATCCATTAATAAAAGGAGCACCTCTCACAGATTAGTGGCACCCAGAGCTGACTGAGGCAATGACAACTTTAGAAGTGAGAGCTCACAAGGAGAGAGCAGAAAATCTCCTTCTGCAGATGAAGAGGCTCCTGTTTGGGAGTCCTGAGTCACCAGAACTCTCTTTTCCCACCTCCCTGATCTGGAGTCCAAAGCAACCCAGCAACCCAGCAGGCAGAGCAGGAAGCTATGAGCTGTGCCTGGGCACAGAGGTGAGCCAAGAGCAGGACCTCTTTTTCCATCAGCTGGGTTATGCCACGAGCCTGAGAGTGATTGCAATTCCCTGCTCTGCCTATTTCATCCTGGGTCTGATCCAAGCTCCTAAGTGTCTTTAAATTACAGCAGGGCAAAGGAAGGAGCAGCAAAACCACCTCCAGAAACCTGAGAGCTGCTTAGCCCTGTTGTAAACCTGCCAGGAGAGCAGCTCACACACCAGGGGCACAAAAAGGCTTTCCCTGGTCAGGGTTTAGCTTGCCAGTGAGCACCTTTTCATCACCAGCCATCCGAAACCACAAGGCAGGAGCAGAGAAGCAGAGAGTCAAAGGGTTGGAAGGGCTCTGCAGAGTCCAACCAAGCTCTTTATAGTGAGGGTGGTGAGAGACTGGCACAGGATGAGGGTGGTGAGACCCTGGCACAGGTTTGCCCAGGGAGGTTGGGGAGCACAGAAGCACCCAATGTGATCAAAGATCACATTGGGTGCTTCTGTGCTCCACAACCTCCCTGGAGGTGTTCAGGACCAGGCTGGATGAGGCCTTGAGTGACCTGTTCTAGCAGGAGGTGTCCCTTGCAACTGGCTGAGCTTTGAGGTCCCTTCCAGCCTAACCCATTCGATGCTTCTGTGATCATCACACAATGGCTGCAGTTGGAAGGGACCTCCAGCTCTGCTCCATCCCCCCCCCACCCACTCCTGCCACTCCCTCACAGCCTCCAAAGTCCCTCCCCAGCTTTTTTGAAGCTCACTCACTTCAGATGCTGTAAGGCCACAAGAAGGTCCCCTGGGAGCCTCCTCTGCTCCAGCCTGCACAGCCCCAACTCTTTCAGGCTGTGCTCACAGCAGAGCTGCTGCAGCCTCTGAGCACCCTCCTGGCCCTGCTCTGGACACTCTCCAGCATCTCCACAGCCCTCTTGGCCCAGGGGCTCCAGAGCTGGATGCAGGACTCCAGGTGGGGTCTCAGCAGAGCAGAGCAGAGGGGCAGAATTCCCTCCCTGGCCCTGCTGGCCACACTGCTGCTGCTGCAGCCCAGGCTCTGCTTGGCTCTCTGGGCTGCAAGTGCTCACTGCTGGCTCCTGCTGAGCTTCTCCTCCAGCAGCACCCCCAAGTGCCTCTCCTTAGGGCTGCTCTGCAGCCTGGCACTGCCCAGCCTGGAGTTGTGCTTGGCATTGCCCCGACCCAGCTGCAGGACCTTGCCCTTGGTCTTGTTGAAGCTCCTGAGCTTGGCTTGTGCCCACCTCTGCAGCCTGATCCAGTGTGAGGTGTCCCTGGGCATGGCAGGGAGGTTGGAACTGGCTGCTCCTTGTGGTCCCTTCCAACCCTGCCTGATTCTATGCTCCTAGGACTCTATGAAACAGCCTCAGTTGTACCAGGGGAGGTTTAGGTTGGATATTAGGAGAAACTTCTTCACTGAAATGAAGAAGTCTCAAAGACTTCAAAGTCTTCTCCAAGCCTGCCTAGGGGAGGTGGTGGAATCCCCAGCCCTGGAGGGGTTTCAAAGCCCCAGAGCTGTGGTGCTGAGGGCTATGCTGTAGGCACAGCCTTGGTAGGGTTAGAGAATGGTTGGGCTGGATGATCTGGAAGGGCTTTTTTAACTGAAGTGGCTCCATGCTCCTCTGCTTGGTGCCTTAGTACTGAGCTGGCAGAGCTGCCTTGGTGCTTGGACTTCATCTTAAAGGTCTCTTCCGACCAAAACGACCTCCAAGCTTCTGTGGCAGTGCAGCATCCCTCAGAGCAGCTGGGGCTGGAGGTCCAAAGCCCTTCTGGAAGAGCAGCTGAGCATGGGGACGGGGGTGAGAAGGAGCTGCCTGCTCCCAATAGATGGCAGCAATGCATGGGGACAGCTCCAGCCCAGCCGCGGGCAGCAGCGGGCACAGGTGAGCGGCAGGGCAGAGCTTGGCCGCTCAGGTAGCACCACAGAACCCCCGGGGGCCTGCGGGGCTGGAAGGGATCCTTCGGCCCAGCTTTTCTGGGCGATGGTGGAGTTGAAACGAGCTGGCTCAGCCGAGCCTTAGACCTGCCCAGGGCGGGGGGATGCAGTGCTGGCCGCGATGCCAGCGCCGATCGCCAGGGTGCAGAGCGGGACCCAGCGCCGCGGGTGCCAGCCTCTGGCTGACCCTGTTCTTCCCTCTGACACTGCCTGCCTTCCACCCTGCCTTCCACCCTGCCTGCCTTCCACCCTGCCTTCCATCCCACCCTGCCTTCCACCCTGCCTTCCACCCTGCCTTCCATCCTGCCTTCCACCCTGCCTGCCTTCCACCCTGCCTTCCACCCTGCCTTCCATCCTGCCTTCCATCCTGCCTGCCTTCCACCCTGCCTTCCACCCTGCCTTCCACCCTGCCTTCCACCCTGCCTTCCACCCTTCCTTCCTTCCACCCTTCCTTCCTTCCTTCCTTCCTTCCTTCCTTCCTTCCTTCCTTCCTTCCTTCCTTCCTTCCTTCCTTCCTTCCGTCCTTCCTTCCTTCCTCCCCATCCTGCCTTCCCTTCCATCCCACCCTTCCTTCCTTCCTTCCTTCCTTCCTTCCTTCCTTCCTTCCTTCCTTCCTTCCTTCCTTCCTTCCTTCCTTCCTTTCCATCCCACCCTGCCTTCCATCCCACCCTGCCTGCCTTCCTTCCCACCCTGCCTTCCCACCCTGCCTTCCTTCCACCCCACCCTGCCTTCCTTTCTTCCCACCCTGGCTTCCCTCCTTCCCATCCTGCCTCCCTTCCCACACTTCCTTCCTTCCTTCCTTCCACCCCACCCTGCCTTCCTTCCTTCCCATCCTGCCTTCCTTCCACCCCACCCTGCCTTCCTTCCACCCCACCCTGCCTTCCTTCCATCCCACCCTGCCTTCCCTTCTTCCCATCCTGCCTTCCTTCCATCCTATCCTGCTTTTCTTCCATCCCATCCTGCCTTCCCTCCCTACCCTACCTTCCTTCCATCCCACCTTGCCTTTCCTTCTTCCTATCCTCCTTTCCCTTTTTCCCACCCTTCCTTCCATCCCACTCTGCCTTCCCTCCTTCCCACCCTGCCTTCCTTCTTCCCCACCTTCCCCTCCTTCCCTCCCTTCTTTCCCTCCTTCCCTCCCTGCCTCCCTTCCTTTGCAGCTGCAGCTTCATTGTCTGAGCAACTTGGCCGTAAGCAACTTCCTCCCCCAGCCTTCTCCTCACTCTCCCCTCCTGGATCCTCCACTACTTGTGGTGGAGGCTATGAGGAGCTGGAGAGGAGGCTGAGGTCCGTGGCAATGAGCACAGGCACTGGATGCTCTCTGACAGCAGCCCCTGCCTGTGGAGCTGAGGGCTTTTGTTCCCAAGTGTCCCTGCTCGACCCCTGGGTGACTTCATCACTCCTTTGGCAGCAGGAGCCAGCAGTGAATCGAGTGATTGTATTGCCCTGGGCTCAGTGGTGGGCACTGAGTGCACCCAATCCACTCCTCCCCCTGGGTTCACTCCTCCAAGCCTTGGCCCAAAGCAAAATGGGTTTCTTTTCTTCTTTTAGTCTGTGGAGAGAGGAGAAGCTCAGGTGAGCACCACCACAGCCACCAAAGCATAGTCCCAGATGCCAGAGCCTCAGGTGAGCTCTCAGGAGGGGCAAGAGCAGTAGAAAATCCATTTTGCTGCTGAAAGCTCTGGAACTGGTTGGCTTGGAAGGGACCTTAAAGCTCATCCAGCCCAGGCAGCAACCCAGCACCACCACAGCCACCAAAGCATAGTCCCAGATGCCAGAGCCTCAGGTGAGCTCTCAGGAGGGGCAACAGCAGTAGGAAATCCATTTTGCTGCTGAAAGCTCTGGGATGGGTTGGCTTGGAAGGGACCTTACAGCTCATCCAATCCAGGCAGCAACCCAGCACCACCATGGGCACCAAAGCATGGCCCCAGCTGCCACAGCCACACCTGGCATTAGGTAATGGAAGAGCAAATAGAGGCTAGGGGAAGGAACAATCCTTGGGGTTCATCCCTTGCTTCAGGACAATGGAGCTCCATGACACAAGAGAAGCTGAGGTGAGCTCTCAGGAGGGGCAAGAGCAGTAGAAAATCCATTTTGCTGCTGAAAGCTCTGGAATTGGTTGGCTTGGAAGGGATCTTAAAGCTCATCCAGCCCAGGCAGCAACCCAGCACCACCGTGGCCACAGGTCTCCTGCACAGCTCCAGGGATGGGCACTCCACCACCTCCCTGGGCAGCCTCTGCCAATGCCTGACCACTCTTGCACCAAAGCCATTTTCCCTCATCTCCAACCTAACCCTCCCCTGGTACAACCTGAGGCCATTTCCTCTCCTACTTTCAGGGGGAGGGAGCTGTTAACACTATCAAACAGCTCAACCACCCCCACCCAACCTCCCATCTACGACTCCAATCTCTGCAGGGCTGGGAGCAGCAAGGGGGAAAACGGCAAAGACTCAGACCTGGTGGGAGCAGGGAGGCAGAAGAGGGCTAAGAAAAGCAGCGAGAAGTCTCTTTACAAACACATCCCCTCCGCCTTTGTTAGCACATTTAAGTGCTGTTAATTGCAGTGCGCTGCAGGATAAAGAGGCGTTTGTAATTGATTAATCTCTGTTTGCCATTTCCTAATTAAAGAGAAAAGAACCCCTAATTATCCTGCTCTGCGGCAGGCAGTGGAGCAGTCATTATGGAAGGAGCAATTTTGCCTCCTCAGACACTGGGCTCCCCTATTCTGCCTCTTACATAAAGGCTTGGGCACAGCTCAGCTCCCCCAGCGCTGCTCCGCAGCATCCCAGCTCCGCGGGAGCAAGGGGCAGGGCTTTGCTTCATGGAAGCAGTCAGGGAGGGAAGGGACCAAAAGGATCCACAGTGGAGAGAGTGGAACTCAATAGCCCAAGGTGCTGGTGAAAGCAGGTTCAGAAGGAGAGCTTAGTGAAGGATAAAGATGAGGATGATGAGGCAGGTTTATGGAGTCATAGAAGCAGCCAGGGTTGGACTCAGAAGTAGTCAGGGTTGGAAGGGACCAAAAGGATCCATGGTGAAGAGAGTGGAACTTATTAGCCCAAGGTGCTGGTGAAAGCAGGTTCAGAAGGAGAGCTTAGAGAAGGATAAAGATGAGGATGAGGGAGGTTTATGGAGTCATAGAAGCAGTCAGGGTTGGACATAGAAGCAGTCAGGGAGGGAAGGAACCAAAAGGATCCATGGTGAAGAGAGTGGAACTCATTGGCCCAAGGTGTTGGTGACAGCAGGTTCAGAAGGAGAGCTCAGTGAAGGATAAAGGTGAGGATGAGGAAGGTTTATGGAGTCATAGAAGCAGTCAGGGTTGGAAGGGACCAAAAGGATCCATGGTGAAGAGAGTGGAACTCATTGGCCCAAGGTGTTGGTGAAAGCAGGTTCAGAAGGAGAGCTCAGAGAAGGATAAAGGTGAGGATGAGGAAGGTTTATAGAGTCACAGAAGCAGTCAGGGTTGGACATAGAAGCCGTCAGGGAGGGAAGGGACCAAAAGGATCCATGGTGGAGAGAGTGGAACTCAATAGCCCAAGGTGCTGGTGAAAGCAGGTTCAGAAGGAGAGCTTAGAGAAGGATAAAGATGAGGATGAGGCAGGTTTATGGAGTCATAGAAGCAGTCAGGGTGGAAAAGGACCACAAGGATCCATAGTGGAGAGAGTGGAACTCATTAGTCCGAGGTGTTGGTGATAGCAGGTAGGAGGGTTCAGGGGAGCTTAGAGAAGAATAAAGGTGAGGATGAGGCAGGTTCACAGAGTCATAGAAGCAGTCAGGGACGTGCAGTGGGAGGGAGATGTGCAGCCCTAAGGTGCTGGAAAAGAGAAGTTAAAGAATCATAAAAGCAGTCAGGGTTGGAAGGGACCAAAGGGATCCACAGTGGAGAGAGTGGAACTCAATGGCCCAAGGTGTTGGTGAAAGCAGGTTCAGAAGGAGAGCTGGAGGGGAGGAGGAAGTTGTTGAGCAGGAGAGTGGTGAGAGCCTGGCAGGGGCTGCCCAGGGAGGGGGTTGAGGCCCCATGGCTGGAGGTGTTTGAGGCCAGGCTGGCTGAGGCTGTGTGCAGCCTGCTCTAGGGTAGGGTGTCCCTGGGCATGGCAGGGGGTTGGGACTGGCTGCTCCCTGTGCTGCCTTCCCACCCTGCCTGCTGCTATGGTTCTATGATTCAATGATAGCAGGATCAGAGGGGGGCAAATGGAAAAGCCTTCAGTCAGGGGCTGGGGTTTTCTTCTCGGTGTTGTGTTCCCTCTGCTGCAATCAAACTGGCTCTGGAGTCGTAGCATAAGCAGGGCAGGTGGTTAGGAGCTCAAGCCCCTGGAGCCAGGACTTGTTCCATCCCTTTAGTTATTTGTGTTGGATCATTAGCAGGAGCTGGGTGGAAGTGGTGGCCCCATTGTGGGTGCCCCCAAAGAGCTTCCCGATGTAAATAGGCTGCAGAGACAATGGGCAAATTAGGCAGTGCTGCACAACAGGTCACCCAGAGCCAGCAGTCCCACCCCAGCTTCCCATTTTCCAGGACAAACTGTTCTCTTCCTTAGCTCAGGCAACTTCCAAGTGCTCCAGATCACAGCTCCTCATCTCCCTCCAAGTGCCTTCAGGCTCTGCCACCCAATCCCCACACCCCTGCGTGCTCAGGGGTTAGAATCATAGAATCAGGCAGGGTTGGAAGGGACCACAAGGATCAGCCAGTTCCAACCCCCCCTGCCATGCTCAGGGACACCCCACCCTAGAGCAGGCTGCCCCCAGCCTCATCCAGCCCCCCAGGGTTGGAAGAGACCTCTGGAGATCATCCTGATCTTGCTCCAGCAGGGCACCCCCAGCAGCTTGCCCAGCAGCACAGTGCCCAGGGAGGGGTTGGAAGCTCTCCACACAAGGAGACTCCATAACCTCTTTGGGCAGCCTGCTCCAGGCCTCCTGCACCCTCACACCAAACAACTTCCTCCTCCTGCTCAGGTGGCACCTCCTGGCTCCAGCTCACACCCATTGTTCTGTGTCCTAGCACTGGGCACTACCAAGCAGAGCCTGGCACCATCACCTTGCCCTCAGCCTTCAGCTCTCACTGAGCATTGCTCAGCTGCCCTCTGGGGCTGCTCTCCTGCAGGCTCTCAGCCTTTGCTCCTCACAGAGCTGCTGCAGGGCTCCAGTTTGGCTCCTTGGTCAAAGGGCCACAGGGATGAGCAGATCTGTGCCACTCCATGGCTCTGCCCTCCTCGTGGAGGAGCTTTGCCATTCCATCTCCTGCACAGGCCAAGCAGAGTTGCTCTGTGGCATGTTTGAGGGCAGTTCCCTTCCTAACCACATAGATCTGTGGGATGTAACTGTTGAGCAACCTGCTGGGAGTTATTCTTGGTTCTTAAGCAACTTGAAAAAGGCTTTGGGAAAGCAGCACAGGGCTGAGGACTGGAGGCACCACCAAGTCGCTTCTCCTGAGCCACTGCAGATGTTGCCATGCACAAATGAGGATGGAAGAGTTGATGCCTGTGGGCAAAAATGGGTCCTGGATTAGCCAACGCTGGGGCAAGATGATTTGGTCTCACTCAGCATCCTCTTGCTGGTAAGAGAAACAAGCTGAGAACAGGCACAGCATGGAACTGAGCCAAGCAGAGCTAAAGGAGAGGTCACAGGATCAGAGGATGTCAGGGGTTGGAAGGGACCCAAAGAGCTCATCCAGTCCAAGCCCCCTGCCACAGCAGGACCACACAATCCAGCTCAGGGCACACAGAACACATCCAGACAGGCCTGGAGAGGCTCCACACAAGGAGACTCCACAACCTCTCTGGGCAGCCTGTGCCAGGCTCTGGGACCCTTCCAGCCAAGAAGTTGCCCTTGTGCTGAGCTGCAACCTCCTGTGCTGCAGCTTCCATCCACTGCTGCTGCTCCTGTCCCAGGCAGCAGTGAGCAGAGCCTGTCCCCCCCTCCTGCCCCCCAGCCCTCAGAGAGTTCCAAACATTGATTCAATCCCCTCTCAGTCTTCTCTTCTGCAGCCTAAGCAGCCCCAGGGCCCTCAGCCTCTCCTCCCCAGGCACTGCTCCACTTCCCTCCTCATCCTCACAGCCCTCCCTTGGACTCTCTCCAGCAGTTCCTGTCCCTCTTCACCTGAGGAGCCCCAAACTGAAGGCAGCTCTCAAGAGGAGGTCTCCCCAGGGCAGAGCAGAGGCAGAGGCAGAGGAGAACCTCCCTGGCTCTGCTGGACACACTCTGCTCAGTGCCCCCCAGGACCCCATTGGCCTCTTGGCCCCCAGGGCACATTGCTGTGCCAGGGATGCTCTCCCCCAGCACTCCCAGCTCCCTCTGCTTGGGGCTGCTCTCCAGCAGTCACCTCCCAGCCTGAGTTTCACAACCCAAGTGCTAAAAAGTCAGAGCCATTTCTCCACCTGTCTCTGCTGACCTCACTGGGATGAACTCACTCAGGGAGTTGCAAAGGTTCCCAAACAAAGGCTCCTACCCACTCCGGATCAGACATGTAAAACATTGCTCCCTGTCCCTCTGAGTCACTCCTCAAGTGCTCAGCCAAGTCCAGCTAAGCCCAACCAGCCCAGCAGCCTGGGGAGGGGGCTCCCTGCTCTTGATGTCTTTGGCTTGAAGCAGCCTTAACCTTTCTTACACCTGAGAAAACATCCTGCAAAGAGCTTCCTTTCCTTTGGCTCTGCTGCTGCTCTTCACACTCTCTCCTCCTCCTTCACCTGCTTCCCTTAGTGAGAGCATGGAGAAGTTGCTGCTGGGTCACTCTGAGGATCCCTGACATAAGCCTGTGATCCTGTGTGACCCTGTGTGATCCTGTGTGATCCTGTGTGACCCTGTGTGACCCTGTGTGATCCTGTGTGATCCTGTGTGATCCCTCAAACACATGATCCTGGAGGAGACAGAGCAGCATGCAAGAGCTTCTTGGAGCCACCTTCTGCTGCTGAACCAAAGCTGCAGGCAGCATCTGGGCTATGGAGAGCCTTCAAACCTGACCCATGCCAGCTGCCCCTCCATGCCCTCCTCTCTCTGTCTCTCTCTCCTCAAGCTTCCATTTATTTAAGCAAGCAGAACCTGGGGGCTGGAAGGTGCAGAGAACATTCTCCCAGGCCTCTGCAAACGTTTCAGGTGATCAACACACAGACAGAAAGGTCCTTTCTTGGTACCTTTCAGCTCTTCAGAAGCTGTTGCAGTCATCCAGGGTGAAGAGCAGGCAGGGCTGGAGGAGACTGGTCAGAGTTTGGAGCATGCCTTTAGGATGGCTCTCATTTTACTGCCACTATTATCCCTCCACTCTGTCTTTAGGAGGCTCTGGAGTATCAAGTTGCCTTGAGAGCTTTCCATCATCAGGGCCTCATTTGCTACCCAGTTTAGGAAGACTCAAAGCTGAAGCTGTTTTGAGCTACACTGCTGCAAATCCTCCCAGAGAGGCAACCCCAAGCTCATGGGGGTCAAGAACTCATCCACTGAAGCCTACCAACTTCATCCTGCTTTAGAAGGACCCCTCCAGAGGTCACCTCCAAGCCCAGCTGTGATTCTCTGGTGAGAAGCTTGATCATCTTTAGCAGCAAATGCCTTCCACACATCTCTGGTTCCAACAACTCTGTTGGCAGTGGTGATGAAATCAAAGGTTGCTGAGCAGAGGAAACCAGAGTGATGATGGAGCTCTGGGTCTTGCACAAGGATGAGTACAATCTGAACATCTGCCTGGAGAAGAGAAGGGTTCAGGGAGACCTAAGAATGACCTTTCAGTACCTGAAGAGGGATACAAGAAGAAGGGAGACTGTTTGCAGAGGTCTGCAGTGGCAGGACCAGGGGCAATGGTTTCAAACTAGGGCAGAGCAGATTGAGATTGGATGTGAGGAACAAGTTCTGCACCAGGAGGGTTCTGGAACACTGCAACAGGTTGCCCAGGGGAGGTGGTGGAAGCCTCATCCATGGAGATATTCAAGGTGAGGCTCAAGAGGGCTCTGGGCAGTCTGATCTAATTGAGGATGTCTGGGGACATGTGGGGCCAGAGTGGCTGAGAGCAGGTAGGCAGAGAGGGAGCTGAGGGTGCTGGCAGAGAGGAGCTGCAGAGGAGGCAGCAGTGCCCAGGTGGGCAGCAGAGCCAATGGCATCCTGGGCTGGCTGAGGAGCAGTGTGGGCAGCAGGACAAGGGAGCTGCTTCTGCCCCTGTGCTCAGCACTGCTCAGGCCACCCCTGCAGTGCTGTGTCCAGGTCTGGGCTCCTCCATTGCAGAGAGATGCTGAGGTGCTGGAAGGTGCCCAGAGCAGGGCAGCAAGGCTGGGGAGGGGCCTGGAGCACAGCCCTGTGAGGAGAGGCTGAGGGAGCTGGGGGGGTGCAGCCTGCAGCAGAGGAGGCTCAGGGCAGAGCTGATTGCTGCCTGCAGCTGCCTGCAGGGAGGCTGTAGCCAGGTGGGGTTGGGCTCTGCTGCCAGGCAAGCAGCAACAGAAGAAGGGGCCAGAGGCTGAAGCTGTGGCAGGGCAGGTTGAGGCTGGAGGTGAGGAGGAAGTTGTTGGCAAAGAGAGTGATTGGCACTGGGATGGGCTGCCCAGGGAGGTGGTGCAGTGCCCATGGCTGGAGGTGTTGCAGCCAAGGCTGGCTGGGGCACTGAGTGCCCTGGGCTGGTTGGTTGGGCAGGGCTGGGTGCTAGGCTGGGCTGGGTGAGCTTGGAGCTCTCTGCTGCCCTGCTTGGCTCTGTGACTCTCTGCTTCTATCATTCTCTGTGTCTCTGTCCCTGCTGAGTGCAGAGGGGGTTGGACTGGATGAGCTTTGGATGTCCCTTCCAACCCAGCCCATTCTATGCTCAGCCCTGACCACTCTGCAGGCCTTTAAAGAAGTCAGACCTCAAATCCTGCTCCAGCACTGAGATAAGCTCAGAGCAGGACACGAGCTCAGACTTGACTCTTCCCCACGAGTGAGGGGGACCAGCATGAGCTGCTTCATCCTTCTGCATGCAAGCCAAAGCCAAGTGCCACTCCTGCATCCCAGCCACAGGAATCAATCCCAGCTCCCTCCAGCCTCCTCCCTAGAGAATCTCAATCACAGCAAGGTCCCAGCTTGCTGTTTCGTGCCTGCTGTTGCCAATCCCTGCAAGTGCCAGGGGTGCTCAAGTGCTGGAGTGAGTTGGATGAGTTGAAATTGCATGCTGGGGGGGTTGGGTGCTCCTCCTCCACAGCAGAGTGCTTTATATACTGACTCCTAAGGGGGGGCAGGGGGGGAGGAAATAAACCCCAAGCTGACATAAAAGAAACCTACTCGTGTCTGGCTTCTATTATTTATTGAACAATGCTCCATTGATTCACAGATCCTCTTCCAGACAGCTCATAAACAAGGCCTGGAGTGCAAAGTTTAGGCAAGGACAAAGATTGCTGAACTCTGGAGAGCAGCAGAGAAGCTCTCTGCTTACTCAGGCCAAAAGGAGTGGACAGAGCTGGGGGTTGGAGGAGAGGAATGCAAGAAGGGCAAAAGAGGCTTTGCTGGAGGAAGAAGCCAAAGTGCTGTGGAAAGCTGCAGGTTCATGGCTTGGCCCCTCACAGAGCCACAGAATTAAGCAGGTTGGAAAAGACCTCTAAGGTCATCGAGTCCAACCTCAGCTCTGTGCTTCTGGGGAGTCATCAGCCCCAGAATCACAGCTCAGAGGATGGCAGGGGTTGGAAGGGAGCTCCACAGATCATCCAGTCCAACCCCCACCCTGCCAGAGCAGGACCATCCAATCCAGCTCAGGGCACACAGGAACACATCCAGGCTGGCCTGGAAAGGCTCCAGAGAAGGAGGCTCCACAGCCTCCCTGGGGAGTCTGTTCCAGGGCTCTGGGACCCCTATAGGAAAGAAGTTCCCCCCTTGGGTTGAGGTGGAACCTCCTGTGCTGTAGTTTGCACCCCTTGCCCTATCACAGGGTGCAACTGAGCAGAGTTTGACCCCTCCCTCTTGAGCCCCCAACCCTCAGCTCTTTATGAACATTGATCAGAGCCCCTCTGAGCTTTCTCTTCACCAGCCCAAACAGCCCCAGGTCCCTCAGCCTCACAGGGCAATGCTCCAGCCCCTGCAGCATCTTTGCAGCCCTCCCTTGGACTCTTTCAAGTAGAACCTTTGGTGACCTTGAAGGTCCCTTCCAAAGGAGCCTTCCCTTCTGTGGCTGTGCACTGCCAGCAACCACCCTCAAAGGCTCCAGTTCTCACAGAGTCCTGGAGCCATGGAACCAAGCAGGTTGGAAGGGACCTCCAAGCTCACCCAGTCCAACCTAGCACCCAGCCCTGTCCAGTCATAATGGTTTAGGTTGGAAGGGACCTCCAAGCTCACCCAGTCCAACCTAGCACCCAGCCCTGTCCAGTCAGAGAATGGTTTAGGTTGGAAGGGACCTCCAAGCTCACCCAGTCCAACCTAGCACCCAGCCCTGTCCAGTCAGAGAATGGTTTAGGTTGGAAGGGACCTCCAAGCTCACCCAGTCCAACCTAGCACCCAGCCCTGTCCAGTCAGAGCATGGTTTAGGTTGGAAGGGACCTTA
This sequence comes from Pogoniulus pusillus, assembly GCF_015220805.1. NCBI lineage: Eukaryota > Metazoa > Chordata > Aves > Piciformes > Lybiidae > Pogoniulus > Pogoniulus pusillus. The sequence continues at coordinate 4,612,476 of NC_087305.1, read as the reverse complement.
AAACTCAGCCAGTTCCAACCCCCCTGCCACAGGCAGGGACACCACAATAGAACAGGTTGCTCAAGGTCTCATCCAACCTGGTGCTGAACACCTCCAGGGAGGTGCCTCCCTTCCTCCAAAGGGCTTCCTACAGACCCCACAGATCATCTCTTCCATGGGCTCCATCCCTTGGAAGCCTTCCCCAGTGGCAGGACTGCAGTGGTCCCCCCAGCTCCTTCCCCCCAGCTGTTAAATCACTTAAAGGCAGCTGAAAGCCACATCCAACTCTCTGCCCTTCCCCTCCCTGCCCACGTAAGCAGCTGCTGCAGCTCTCTGAGAGCAGAGGTGGGGTCCATGGGATCATGTTCTCAGCATCCAAACCTCACCCACCCTCTGCAGAGGGCTGAGAACCTTTTGGCCTCCAGCAGCCTTTGGCCTCTGTCACCCCTGAAGGAGCATTTCCAACATCCTCAGAGGGGCTCCCTCTGTTATTGCAGGCAGCCCTGTCCTACCCTGCCCCTCCTGATTGTCACCTCTAATCTCTTGGCAACACACACACAGAGTCCAAAACCAACAAACCCACCACAAACAGCAGGAGAAACCTTCCCCCACCCCCACCCCCCAAAAAAAAGGAAACAAAATTCCCAGCAAAACAAAACAACAACCAAAAAGTTCCTCTGACTTGGCTGCATCTCAGCTTCCTCCTGGCTTGAGGGATGAATGACTCTGCCCCAGCTCCAGCTCTCCTCAGTGTCCCCAAGGTGATGCAGGAAAGGTCATTGGAAGGGAGTGGGCTGAGTGCAGGCAGAATTGTGTCACACTGCATCAAAGCTCAGCCTGAGCAACCTGAACCTGCACCTGAGGAGCACTGCCCTGGGGTGCTGAGCACAGCTGCAAGCCTGTGTCCAGCTTGGGGCTCCCCAGCTCAAGGGGGACAGAGATCTGCTGGAGAGAGTCCCACAGAGGCTGTGGGGGTGATGGAGGGAGGGGAACATCTCTGCTGTGGAGCAAGGCTGAGAGCCCTGGGGGTGGTTAGGCTGGAGGAGAGAAGGCTGAGAGGGGACCTGAGAGGTGGGTGTGAGGGTGCAGGTGCCAGGCTCTGTCTGGTGGTGGCCAGTGATGGGACAAGGAGCAGTGGGCACAATCTGGACCTCAGAAGGTTCCACCTCAACATGAGCAGTGGGTGGCAAGGTGCAGGTGCCAGGCTCTGTCTGGTGGTGCCCAGTGATGGGACACAATGGGCACAAACTGGACCCCAGGAGGTTCCAGCTGAAGAGGAGGAGAAAGTGGTTTGGTGTGAGGGTGCTGGAGGCCTGGACCAGCTTGAGGCCATTTCCTCCTGTCCTACCAGGCAGAAGGAACCAACTTGAGGCCATTTCCCCTTATCCTACCAGGCAGAAGAAACCAACTCCCACCTCACCCCTCCCTCCTTGCAGACATCTGGAGGCTGAAGCCTCCTCCCAGCATGAAGAACCTGCTCCTATTTTCTGCTCCTCTTCCCTTTCCTCCTCTCCAGAGCTGAAATCACCAAGCACAGATCTGCTCAGCTCCAGAGGTGTGATGCTGGAGTGGTACCCACAGCAAACTTCCAGCTCCATCAGGGCAAACCTCCAGATTCCTGCAGGGAGCTTGGAAGAACCATTTAAAGGCCCAAGAAAAGGAATGAATCAGGACACCAAGACCTTGTGTTGACTGCTTGGGTCTAAACCTTTCAGTGCAGAGAGAGGACCAGATGCAATTGGAGATGTTTTCATTTGGGGCTTTTGCTTTGGGTTTGCTTTTGGGTTTCTTGGGTTGGGGTTTTTATTGAAGCTTTGGAAGCTGTTGGAATAGGGATGCTAAGGAATGGGGGATGGTAGGAAGGAGGGATGCTAGGAATGCTGCTTGCCCTGGCCAGAAAGCTGTCATCTGCCTTTCTCCTGAGAACAATGTGCTGCTGAAATGAAGCTGTACTTAAGGACATAATCGGTTCTGAGGGCTGGAGCTAAGGAGAGAGCCTGGGAAGGAAATCCCCTGCAGGAAGGTTGTTCCAGAGCTCTTCTTTGCCTTCAAAGCAGCTGGTCCCAGCCTTTGTGGGAGAGAGCTCAGGAGAGCAATGGGAGCAGTGGAGCAGTGTGGCTCTTTCTCTGCTCTGTTTAAACCTTAAGTTGCCTTGGCAGAACTTGAGAGACTGAAGGACTTTGCTCATCTGCATCACTTTGTTCAGCTCACACAACAGGGAGACCTCAGAGCTGCTTTCCAGTACGTGAAGGAATCAGAGAATCACAGAGCCAGGCAGGTTGGCAGAGAGCTCCAAGCTCACTCAGCCCATCCCAGCCCCCAGCCCTGCCCAACCAACCAGACCATGGCACTCAGTGCCCCAGCCAGCCTTGGCTGCAACACCTCCAGCCATGGGCACTGCACCACCTCCCTGGGCAGCCCATTCCAGTGCCAATCACTCTCTCTGACAACAACTTCCTCCTCACAGACAGCCTCAACCTGCCCTGCCACAGCTTCAGCCTCTGGCCCCTTCTGCTGGCCCTGGCTGCCTGGCAGCAGAGCCCAACCTCACCTGGCTCCAGCCTCCCTGCAGGCAGCTGCAGGCAGCAATCAGCTCTGCCCTGAGCCTCCTCTGCTGCAGGCTGCACCCCCCCAGCTCCCTCAGCCTCTCCTCACAGGGCTGTGCTCCAGGCCCCTCCCCAGCCTTGCTGCCCTGCTCTGGGCACCTTCCAGCACCTCAACATCTCTCTGCAATGGAGGAGCCCAGAACTGGACACAGCACTGCAGGGGTGGCCTGAGCAGTGCTGAGCACAGGGACAAATGAACCTCCCTTGACTTGAGGAGCCCAGAACTGGACAGGAGAGTGATTGGCACTGGGATGGGCTGCTCAGGGAGGTGGTGCAGTGCCCATCCCTGCAGATGTTTAAGAGGAGGCTACAGGAGGCACTTAGTGCCATGGGTTAGTTAGTTAGTTAGGAGGTGTTAGGTGATGGATTGGACTCAATGATCCTGAAGGTCTTTTCCAGCCTGGCTGCTTCTGTGGCTCTGTGATGCTTTGGTCCTGTGTGTGACCTCTCATCAGTGCTGAAGGCTTCCTGATCTGCTCTGCTCTTCCTGGAGACAAATAGAGGACTGAAGGCCACATTCATTGGTGTCTCCTGTTGGCACTGAACCACAGAATGCCAGGGGCTGGAAGGGACCTCCAAAGCTCATCTGCTCCACTCCACCCCTATCAGAGCAGGATCACACAAGGACACATCCAGACAGGGTTTGAATATCTCCAGAGAGGAAGACTCCACACCCACCCTGGGCAGCCTGTGCCAAGGTTCTGCCACCCTCACAGAGCAAGAATCCCTCCTCAACCTCTAAAGGAAACCTCCTTCCACCCCTCAGACAAGTGAAGATCCCAGCAATAACTCCAGAGATGCTCCCAAATGACAACAAATTCTATCCCCAAGCCAGAAACAGCTTTGTGCTGCCTGCTGCAGGCTGCCTGGAGGGCAGCAAAGTTTCTGGAGCCTCCAGGAAAGCAACCTGCACCCTCCAATAGTGCTGCTGGTGGTGGTGGTGTGGTGGTGGTGGTGATGATGATGATGATGTTAAACCCAAGGAGCCACTTGGCAGCCTGACAGGCTGCCAGCTTGGGGAAGGATTTGCAGCATCAGCCCCTCAGTGGCCTCTGCTCCCTGCTTGGTTTGCTGTTGTTTGTTTAGCTCCTGTGCAACAGAGGTTTCCTTAGCAACTGCTGTATCCTCTTACAGGCCATTGTTGGTGACACACATTGACGTGGGCTGGGGGCTGAGGATGCTGAAAGGGATGGCACCCACGAAAGAATAACCTCTCTGATTACCCAGCTTCCTTAAGTAAACACCACTCTGCTCCACCAGGAACTTGCTGGAGGGACTTCTCCTCTGGCCAACAATGTGACTTGTCCTCAGCATCACCACCAGCAGCCCTTTTTTTTTTTCACTAGGGGGGGATTTGTTCTTTTTTAGAGCTTCCAAAGGTCAGTAGGAAAAAAAAATCTCTTTGTGCCTGATGCCAGCACTTTACTGGCACAGGTTTGGCCAGCAGAGAGGTCAGTTTGGTCCCTGGGCTGCTCTTGCTGCTAAAGAGGGAGATTTGGTTTCCTGTGCTGAGGGAACAGCACTTTGGGGTTAAGGTGGTGGAGCTCTGGGGTCCCTTTCATGGGTGTTAGGGTGAAGGTCTTCACCATCAGTGTGCCAGCACTTTACTGGCACAGGTTTGGCCAGCAGAGAGGTCAGTTTGGTCCCTGGGCTGCTCTTGCTGCTAAAGAGGGAGATTTGGTTTCCTGTGCTGAGGGAACAGCACTTTGGGGTTAAGGGATGGGAGGTGGTGGAGCTCTGGGGCCCCTTCCATGAGTGTTAGGGTGAAGCTCTTCTCCATCAGGGAGGTGGGGGCATGGAATTCTCACCACCCAGGGTTGCTCAGGGAGGTGGTGGAAGCCTCATCCCTGGAGGTGTTTGAGGCCAGGCTGGCTGAGGCTGTGGGCAGCCTGCTCTAGGGTAGGGTGTCCCTGGGCATGGCAGGGGGGTTGGGACTGGCTGCTCCTTGTGCTCCCTTCCAACCTTCTGTGATTAAAGAGAGCTGCTCTGCTGTGAGAAGAGACACTGAGGGGGTTGAGGCTGTGCAGGCTGGAGAGGAGAAGGCTTCAAGGTGACCTTCTTGTGGCCTTTGAGTATCTGAAGGGGGCTACAAGAAAGCTGGGGAGGGACTTTGGAGGCTGTCAGGTAGGGATAGGACTGGGGGGGATGGAACAAAGCTGAGATGGGGAGAGTCAGCCTGGAGATTAGGAAGAAGTTGTTGAGCAGGAGAGTGGTGAGAGCCTGGCAGGGGCTGCCCAGGGAGGTGGTGGAAGCCTCATCCCAGGAGGTGTTTGAGGCCAGGCTGGCTGAGGCTGTGGGGACAGGCTCTGCTCACTGCCCCCTGGGACAGGAGCAGCAGCAGTGGATGGAAGCTGCAGCACAGGAGGTTGCAGCTCAGCACAAGGGCAACTTCTTGGCTGGAAGGGTCCCAGAGCCTGGCACAGGCTGCCCAGAGAGGTTGTGGAGTCTCCTTGTGTGGAGCCTCTCCAGGCCTGTCTGGATGTGTTCTGTGTGCCCTGAGCTGGGTTGTGTGGTCCTGCTGTGGCGGGGGGCTTGGACTGGGTGAGCTCTTTGGGTCCCTTCCATCCCCTGACATCCTCTGAGCCTCTGACAATTAGGCTGTGGTTGAAACCTCTGTGAGAAGCCTGAGTCAAGCCTCAGATCTGTGCAGGGCCAGGTGTGAAAAAGAGAAGCTCAGCCCTGCCCTGCCTCTGCCTTCACATCACAGCTCTGCCCCACAGCAGCCTGCAAAGGTAACCCAGGGAAGCTCCAAACTTAGGACTGGAGGAAGAAAATCCTTTTCTCTTGGAAGCTTTAGGTTCCTTTCCTCTCCCTCTCCTCATCTTGTCTAAACTTCCACCCCAACTGAAAGCACTGCCAGGGGGAGCAGCAATCTTTGCCTGGGTGTTTTTTGGGTCCTGCTTTTCAGCAGAGAACAGCAAATTCCAGTTCTGAGCTGCAAACAAACTTCTTGTCAAGAAAGAAAAGGAAACAAAACCACCCCCCCCAAAAAAACCAAACCCCAACAAGCTGGAAAATAATCAGCTCTTGGTGCAAAGTCATAATTTTTCCATGGGAAAAGCTCCAAATTCCATTTCAGGACATGTCAACAGAGATGAATAAACCAGATACAGGCAAGCTCTAAACCAGCTTGCTCTGGTACCACTTAAAGCCCAGGCCTGGCAGCATGAACTCACCAAAGCCTAATCTACAGCCACTTCTCCACCAGAAACCAGCTCTGCTCAGACCCCACCTGGAGTCCTGCATCCAGCTCTGGAGCCTCTGAGATAAGAGGGAGGTGGAGATGCTGGAGGGTGTCCAGAGCAGGGCCAGGAGGATGCTCAGACCCCACCTGGAGTCCTGCATCCAGCTCTGGAGCCCCTGGGCCAAGAGGGCTGTGGAGATGCTGGAGAGTGTCCAGAGCAGGGCCAGGAGGATGCTGAGAGGCTGCAGCAGCTCTGCTGTGAGCACAGCCTGAAAGAGTTGGGGCTGTGCAGGCTGCAGCAGAGGAGGCTCCCAGGGGACCTTCTTGTGGCCTGCCAGGATCTGAAGGGGGCTCCAAAAATGCTGGGGAGGGACTTTTGAGGCTGTGAGGGAGTGGCAGGAGTGGGGGGGATGGAGCAGAGCTGGAGGTGGGGAGAGTGAGGCTGGAGGTGAGGAGGAAGTTGCTGAGCAGGAGAGTGGTGAGAGCCTGGCAGCTGGAGGCCATTTCTTCTCCTAAGCCTTGTTGGTAAGGAGAAGAGCCCAACCCCCACCTGGCTCCAACCTCCCCTCAGGGAGCTGTAGAAACTCTTGCCACTGGAGCAGGTTACCCTCAGCCTCCTCTTCCTTAGCCTGAACTCCCTCACTCCATGCTGCAGCCTCTGCACTCTCATTCCCCTCAGCCCTTCCCCCCTGTGCCTGCAGCTTCATGGCTGATAGCAGGATGGGCTATCAGCTGGGCCCTGCTGTCCAAAGCAGATCAAGGGAGAGGGAGAGGAATCCCCCTCCAGGAGTGAGACCCACCCTGGCTTCCCAGCTGAGCGTGGAGAAAGCACAGCTGAGCTGCTGACTCAGCTCCCACCCCTGCCTTGCTCTTTCCTGGGGTCCTGGGAGCCTGCACTGGCACAATGGAAGGGCAAGGACAAGGGAAGGGCAACTGACATCATCTACCTGGACCTGAGTAAGGCTTTTTGCCTCTGTCCCACAGGACATCCTGGCCACCAAACTGGAAACACACAGACTGGATGGGTGGAGCTCTGCTGGGTAAGGAATGGGCTGGGTGGTGGCAGGCAGAGTGGTGACCCAGGGCACAGTGTGTCCACCTGCAGAGCAGTGCCAAGTGGTGTCCCTCAGGGGTCAGGGCTGGCACCAGCCCTGTGGAACACCTTTGTCAGTGCCATGGGCAGAGCAATCAGTGCAGCCTCAGCAGCTCTGCAGCTGGCACCAAGCTGTGTGGCACAGGCCACTTGCTAGGGGGCAGGGATCCATCCAGAGGGAGCTGGGCAGGCTGCAGAGCTGTGCCCAGGCCAACCTCAGGGCATTCAACAAGGCCAAGTGTCAGGTCCTGCACCTGGGTGGGTGCAAGCCCAAAAGTACAGCTCCAGGCTGGGTGGGGAATGGCTGAGAGCAGCCCTGAGGAGCAGGACCTGGGGGTCTGGGCTGGGGAAAAGCTCCACAGGAGCCTGCAGGGTGAGTGCAGCCCAGACACAGCCCTGTTGGGGTTGACTTTCCTCAGCAGAGTGCTGCTGCTGCTGCTCAGCCTTTCACCACTGCTGAGGAGTGAAGGATGTGCTCAGCATCTCCCTGCTGTGACTTGGTCCCTGCCAGGGAAATTGTCTCCCATCTCCCCACTTCATCAGAGCATTCATCAAGCAGCACAGAACCAGGCAGGGTTGGAAGGGAGCACAAGGAGCAGGCAGTGCCAACCCCCTGCCATGCCCAGGGACACCCTACCCTAGAGCAGGCTGCACACAGCCTCAGCCAGCCTGGCCTCAAACACCTCCAGCCATGGGGCCTCAACCCCCTCCCTGGGCAGCCCCTGCCAGGCTCTCACCACTCTCCTGCTCAACAACTTCCTCCTCACCTCCAGCCTCACTCTCCCCACCTCCAGCTTTGCTCCATCCCCCCCACTCCTATCCCTACCTGACAGCCTCCAAAGTCCCTCCCCAGCCCTCCTGGAGCCCCCTTCAGATACTGAGAGACAAAAGCATTAAGGCTGGAGAAGAACTCTAAGATCATCCAGCCCAAGCCTAGCCCAGCTCCCATGGCCACTAAACCACCTCCTCAAGCTCCATCTCTGCAGCTTCTTCAGCACCTCCTCATGCTGAGGTCGAACCTCCTGGGCTCCAGCCTCTGTCCATTGCTCCTTGTCCCATCACTGGGCACCACCAGACAGAGCCTGGCACCTCCACCCTCATACCCACCCCTCAGGTCCCCTCTCAGCCTTCTCTCCTCCAGCCTAACCACCCCCAGGGCTCTCAGCCTTGCTCCACAGCAGAGATGTTCCCCTCCCTCCATCACCCCCACAGCCTCTGTGGGACTCTCTGCAGCAGATCTCTGTCCCCCTTGAGCTGGGGAGCCCCAAGCTGGACACAGGATTGCAGCTGTGCTCAGCACCCCAGGGCAGTGCTCCTCAGGTGCAGGTTCAGGTTGCTCAGGCTGAGCTTTGATGCAGTGTGACACAATTCTGCCTGGACTCAGCCCACTCCCTTCCAATGACCTTTCCTGCATCACCTTGGGGACACTGAGGAGAGCTGGAGCTGGGGCAGATGTTCCACTCCCTCCATCACCATCACAGCTCTACAGGAGGACTCACAATGAGGTCCTACCCAACCTAAAGCATCCCATAAGCATTCCAGGGCTCTGTTTATTTGGGTGAGTTAATCACTTGTGGATGACAACATTTAGCCAAGATGCAGGCAGAGGCTTTTTTTCTTTCCCTGGGAGTTGGCCTGGGTCTAATTAGCATCACTGCAATAAAACTCCCTAATGAAGAGAGCCTGCAAGGATGGGAAAGCCTCATCCCAAGAGCTTCCAGGCAAGACAGTGGTTGAACACTTCAGCCTCTGGAGTTGTCTGTTGTATGCCACAGAGTCTGGTGGCTGGGAACAGATTTATTGGCTGCTGACTGACACTCCATAAGCAGAGGTGGTGAGAAGACAAAGGAACCAGGGGGTGATGACCTCTGAATCACTTGGTGGGGAGTCCACACTGGCTCCCTCATCAGAAGGTACACTGAGGCAGTCAGCCAGAAGGTTGCTTGGAAGAGGAGGCTGAGCTCTAAGGGGTTCACAGAGTCAGAGAGCCAAGCAGGGTGGAAGAGAGCTCCAAGCTCTCTTCAGATGCAGCTGAAGCCATGGAGGTGGGAGGTTGCTCAGCTAAAACCTGAGAGGTGCTGCCAGGAAGAAAACTCAGGGGTGCCAAGAAGGTTGCCAAGAATCAGAGAATCACAGAGCCAGGCAGGGTGGCAGAGAGCTCCAAGCTCACCCAGCCCAGCCTAGCACCCAGCCCTGCCCAACCAACCAGACCATGGCACTCAGTGCCCCAGCCAGCCTTGGCTGCAACACCTCCAGCCATGGGCACTGCACCACCTCCCTGGGCAGCCCATTCCAGTGCCAATCACTCTCTCTGACAACAACTTCCTCACCTCCAGCCTCAACCTGCCCTGACACAGCTTCAGCCTCTGGCCCCTTCTTCTGGCCCTGCCTGCCTGGCAGCAGAGCCCAACCCCACCTGGCTACAGCCTCCCTGCAGGCAGCTGCAGGCAGCAATCAGCTCTGCCCTCAGCCTCCTCTGCTGCAGGCTGCACCCCCCCAGCTCCCTCAGCCTCTCCTCACAGGGCTGTGCTCCAGGCCCCTCCCCAGCCTTGCTGCCCTGCTCTGGGCACCTTCCAGCACCTCAGCATCTCTCTGCAATGGAGGAGCCCAGAACTGGACACAGCACTGCAGGGGTGGCCTGAGCAGTGCTGAGCACAGGGGCAGAAGCAGCTCCCTTGTCCTGCTGCCCACACTGCTCCTCAGCCAGCCCAGGATGCCATTGGCTCTGCTGCCCACCTGGGCACTGCTGCCTCCTCTGCAGCTCCTCTCTGCCAGCACCCCCAGGGCCCTCTCTGCCTGCCTGCTCTCAGCCACTCTGGCCCCAGCCTGTGGCTGCTTGGGGTTGCTGTGGCCAAAGTACAGAATCCTGCCCTTGGCCTTGTTCAAACTCCTGGCACTGGACTGTGCCCACCTGTGCAGCATGCCCAGGCCCCTCTGCAGGGCTCTCCTGCCCTCTGACAGATAACAGACTGGAGCCTGAGTGTCTGCTGTTACATATCAACATGAATGCCAGCTCAGAGGGGAAGGATGAGTGGAGGAGCTGGGGCAGGTCACCTTCCATGGACCACTTGGCAATGGCCTGTGCTGAGAGGGCTTCAAAAGTGTGGTCTGAGGCAGCACTCAACCACAACACTGCCAGCAATAACATTTGGCCACCTCCTTGTTCCAGCAGGCCACTCAAACCCTAACTGCTTCCCCATCCCTCACCTTCTCTCCCCATTCAGACTCTTTTGCTCCCCAAACCCACAACCTGAGCTGACTGAAAACTCATCTGAGACTCCAAACTCCTGTTGGAGTGGGTCCAGAGGAGGCCACCAGGGAAGAAGTGATGAGAGAAGAGGAAATGGCCTCAAGCTGCCCCAGGGGAGGGTTAGGTTGGACATAGAAGAGATTTCTTCCCTGCAAGGACTCTCAAAGCCTGGCACAGGCTGCCCAGGCAGGTGCTCAAACCTCCATCCATGGAGGACTTTCCAAGCCACAGAGATGTGGTGCTCAGGGAGATGGTTTAGCCTCAGCCTTGGCAGTGAAGAGCATTGTTGGTGTGGATGAGCTTCAAGGTCCTTTCCAACCCAAGCCACACCAGGACTCTTTGCCACACACCTCCAAATCTACCACCACAGGAGCAGGGAGGCAAAGGAGATGGCACAGAGCAAGATGCTGGCAGTCAAACCCAGCTGCCAGGGCAGAGAGCATTGCTGAGAGGGAGCCCTCAGACCTGTGAGCAGCTTGAGATGAAGTTCACAGCCCCTAAAGGTAAGCCCTGGGGAGGAAGTTTTGCTTGGGAAGGAGGAGTTAAAGATGAAAGAAGAAGTTTCCATGCACGTTTGGCTCCATGAGCAGCCAGCAACGGCTCAACAATGTGTCCAAGCTGTCATTTGAGAGGCTCTCTGAGCCACAAAGTAAGTGGATTACTAACCAGAAACTCCCAGCTCCTGCCAAAAGCACAGCTCTGGAAAACACAAAGAGGAGAGGAGAGGAGAGGAGAGGAGAGGAGAGGAGAGGAGAGGAGAGGAGAGGAGAGGAGAGGAGAGGAGAGGAGAGGAGAGGAGAGGAGAGGAGAGGAGAGGAGAGGAGAGGAGAGGAGAGGAGAGGAGAGGAGAGGAGGGGAGAGGAGGGGAGGGGAGGGGAGGGGAGGGGAGGGGAGGGGAGGGGAGGGGAGGGGAGGGGAGGGGAGGGGAGGGGAGGGGAGGGGAGGGGAGGGGAGGGGAGGGGAGGGGAGGGGAGGGGGAGGGGAGGGGAGGGGAGGGAAGAGGAGGGGAGGGAAGAGGAGGGGAGGGAAGAGGAGGGGAGGGAAGAGGAGGGGAGAGGGGAGAGGGGAGAGGGGAGAGGGGAGAGGGAGAGGAGAGAGGAGAGAGGAGAGAGGAGAGAGGAGAGAGGGGAGAGGGGAGAGGGGAGAGGGGAGAGGGGAGAGGGGAGAGGGGAGAGGGGAGAGGGGAGAGGGGAGAGGGGAGAGGAGAGAGGGGAGAGGAGAGAGGAGAGAGGAGAGAGGAGAGAGGAGAGAGGAGAGAGGAGAGAGGAGAGAGGAGAGAGGAGAGAGGAGAGAGGAGAGAGGAGAGAGGAGAGAGGAGAGAGGAGAGAGGAGAGAGTAGAGAGGAGAGAGGAGAGAGGAGAGGAGAGGAGAGGAGAAGAGAAGAGAAGAGAAGAGAAGAGAAGAGAAGAGAAGAGAAGAGAAGAGAAGAGAAGAGAAGAGAAGAGAAGAGAAGAGAAGAGAAGAGAAGAGGCCTCCCTCCAGCAGCTCTGTGTCCTTCTTCTGCTGGGCACAGACATCAAGTCCCATCAATATCTAACCCGACCAAGCCTGGTGCTAATCCATGTCCCTCACTGCCACATCTATGGCACTTAAACACATCCATGGACCATGGCCTCCTGCCTCCTGCCATGGGCTGGGCATGAGACTGACTGCTCCTGCTTGAATGCTGGACTTGATCACAGGCTCAGAGGATGTCAGGGGTTGGAAGGGACCCCAAGAGCTCATCCAGTCCAAGCCCCTGCCACAGCAGGGCCACACAACCCAGCTCAGGGCACACAGAACACATCCAGACAGGCCTGCAGAGGCTCCACACAAGGAGACTCCACAACCTCTCTGGGCAGCCTGTGCCAGGCTCTGGGACCCTTCCAGACAAGAAGTTGCCCTTGTGCTGAGCTGCAACCTCCTGTGCTGCAGCTTCCATCCACTGCTGCTGCTCCTGTCCCAGGCAGCAGTGAGCAGAGCCTGTCCCCCCCTCCTGACCCCCAGCCCTCAGAGAGTTCCAAACATTGATTCAATCCCCTCTCAGTCTTCTCTTCTGCAGCCTAAGCAGCCCCAGGGCCCTCAGCCTCTCCTCCCCAGGCAGTGCTGCAGTCCCCTCCTCATCCTCACAGCCCTCCCTTGGACTCTGTCCAGCAGTTCCTGTCCCTCTTCACCTGGGGAGCCCCAAACTGAAGGCAGCTCTCAAGAGGAGGTCTCCCCAGGGCAGAGTAGATAATCTTAGAGACTTCCATGCTCTGATGCAAGGCTGCTGGTCTGAAAGGCTGTTTCTGCTCCCTGTGACATCCCTGAGCCTCTGACATTTAAACAAAAGGCAATCAGCCCCAAGGCTGCAGCTAGGAGGAGCTGGAACCTTGCCACTCACAATATTGCCCTCATCTTTCCACTGACGTGCTGAAGGCTGCCTGTGTGCTCCACAGCAGTGCCTGCAGCCCAGGAGGCAGCCCTGGCCCAGGCTGCACCAAAGGGAGTGTGGCCAACAGGGTGAGGGGAGGGATTCTGCCCTGTTCTGCTCTGGGAAGACCTAACCTGGAGCATTGCATCCACTCCTGGTACCCCCAACACAAGAACAACCCCAAGCAGCTCCAGGCTGGGGACAGAGTGGCTGAGAGCAGCCAGGCAGAGAGGGCCCTGGGGGTGCTGGCAGAGAGGAGCTGCAGAGGAGGCAGCAGTGCCCAGGTGGGCAGCAGAGCCAATGGCATCCTGGGCTGGCTGAGGAGCAGTGTGGGCAGCAGGACAAGGGAGCTGCTTCTGCCCCTGTGCTCAGCACTGCTCAGGCCACCCCTGCAGTGCTGTGTCCAGGTCTGGGCTCCTCCATTGCAGAGAGATGCTGAGGTGCTGGAAGGTGCCCAGAGCAGGGCAGCAAGGCTGGGGAGGGGCCTGGAGCACAGCCCTGTGAGGAGAGGCTGAGGGAGCTGGAAGGTGTTTGGAGAAGGGCAGCAAAGCTTCCAGCCCCTAGCATCCTGTGCTCCTGTGATATTGAACCCTTCCTCCACCCTTCTGCTGAGGCTCTTCCCATATGGCAGAGCTAAGACACCAAGCAGAGAGGACTTGAGGAGCTGGCACTGGATGCTGGGAGCATCCTCTCCACCAGGACTGGCAGCAGGAGCAGGACCTCGTTGTTGTTGTTGTTGTTGTTGTTGTTATTTTGGTGCTGGGGATATATTTTTTTCCAAGCCAAATCACTGCTTCCTTCCTTGGGATCAATTTGTCCCCACTTAGTTCTTGCATAACCAACCCCCCCCCCCCCCCCCCCCCCTCCATAAAACACAAAACCAAAATAACAACTACCAAGACCCAAAAAAAATCCACCCAAAACTCAGAGAGGTTGAGTGGGAGCAGCCTCTGCTGCCTCTGACACGCATGGGATATTCCCTCTCCATTAGTCACCCAGCAGATGTGCCTGGTCAGATGATGCCTGAAGTGGCATGGGGAAGGCAGAGAGAATTAACTCATCCCTCTGAGTCCATAGGAGCAAAGAATGGCTTAGCCTGGAAAAGACCTTAGAGGTCACCCAGGAGTTGAGGCTGGAGGAGTTGGGAGGGGGATGAAGGGAGTGGAATGAGTCTGCTGTGGGAAAAGGCTGAGAGCCCTGGGGATGGTTAGGCTGGAGGAGAGAAGGCTGAGAGGGGATTGAATCAATGTCTGGAACTCTCTGAGGGCTGGGGGTCAGGAGGGGGGGACAGGCTCTGCTCACTGCTGCCTGGGACAGGAGCAGCAGCAATGGATGGAAGCTGCAGCACAGGAGGTTGCAGCTCAGCACAAGGGCAACTTCTTGTCTGGAAGGGTCCCAGAGCCTGGCACAGGCTGCCCAGAGAGGTTGTGGAGCCTCCTTGTGTGGAGGGGATCTGAGGGGTGGGTGTTAGGATGAAGGTGCCAGGCTCTGTTTGGTGGTGCCCACTGTTGCTAGGGCAAGAAGCAATGGGTAGGAGCTGGAACTCAGGAGGTTCCACCTCAATATGAGGAGGTGTTGAAAAGCTGCAGGGGATATGTTTTAGTGGCCATGGGAGCTGGGTTAGGCTTGGGCTGGGTGATCACAGAATCAAGCACGTTGGAAGAGAAGGCTCAGGGCAGAGCTGATTGCTGCTTGCAGCTGCCTGCAGGGAGGCTGTAGCCAGGTGGGGTTGGGCTCTGCTGCCAGGCAGGCAGGGCCAGCAGAAGGGGCCAGAGGCTGAAGCTGTGTCAGGGCAGGTTGAGGCTGGAGGTGAGGAGGAAGCTCCTGGCAGAGAGAGTGATTGGCACTGGAATGGGCTGCCCAGGGAGGTGGTGCAGTGCCCATGGCTGGAGGTGTTGCAGCCAAGGCTGGCTGGGGCACTGAGTGCCATGGTCTGGTTGTCTTGGCCACCAGGGCACATTGCTGGCTGCTGGGCACCTTCTTGCCCCCCAGCAGTGCCAGCTCCTTCTCATCAAGCTGCTCCCCAGCAGATTCCTGCTCACCTGCACTGCTGCAGAGGGTTCTTGCCCCCCAGAGGCAGGACCCTGCCCTTGCCCTGGGAGTGCTCCTTGAGGCTGAACATCCTCCAGCACACCACAACTGAAGTCACCTCAGTGCAAGCTGTTGGTCACATCCCACACAACTCCAGACTTATGGAAGCTTATCTCCTCCTTGCCCACAGGCCCTTGGCTCAGGGTAAGCAGCCAGAGCTCCATCTCCTTATCAGCTGGAGGTGAAAAGATCCTTTTAGTAGTCTTCTAACTCAATAACCCCCAAATCTCAGCTGAGTTCAGAGGCTCAGCTCCTCTGCTGGCACAGCTCCCCAGCCCCGAGTCAGCTCTTATGGGCAGGATCTGTTCCAGAGGCCCCTTAATTACCTTCTCCTGCCTTCCTCCTTGCCCACTCAGGATGCTCCATCCACGTCTGCCTGCTGCAGCAGCAGGACAGACCTGTGGCTGCTCTGTGTCACTGCAGACGTCGTGCTCCAGACAGTGCCCTGCTCTGCTTTCTGCTCCCGGGCTGGATGCTTGGTGTCACTTCAGAACAGGCACATCAAAGGCTACTGCAGATGGCCTGATGATGATGATGATGATGATGATGATAATTACCAGGTGCATAAGAAGTGAAGAGCCCCAGAGCTGCCTGGAGCAAGAGACACTGAGCAGACACTGGTGTAGGAGCCTGTGTGCTGGGGAGGGCTGGGGAGGTGCAGGCTGGCACCAGTGAAGCAGCTTAGAAAGGACCCCACTGGAGCAGCCTGCAGGCCAGGCAAGGCTCTTCCCTTCTGCTCTGCACTGCTGAGGCCACAGCTGCAGTGCTGGGGCCAGGTCTGGGCTCCCCAAGTGCAGAGGGACAGGGAAGTGCTGCAGAGAGTCCAGAGCAGGCTGGGGAGATGCTGAGGGGCCTGGAGCAGCTCTGGCAGGAACAAAGGCTGAGCCCTGGGGCTGAGAGCCTGCAGGAGAGCAGCCCCAGAGGGCATCTGAGCAGTGCTGAGCAAGAGCTGAAGGAGCTGTGAGGGGCAAGAGGCTGGGGCCAGATATTCAAGGTGAGGCTCAACATGGCTTTGGGCAACCTGTTCTAGTTGAGGATGTCCCTGCTGACTGCAGAGGTGAGCTTTGGATCTCCCTTCCACCCCAAACCATTCGATGATTCCCCAGGTGCATAACTCAGAGCACCTCCAGGACTACTTTATTCTCACACACACAACCCAAGGGCACTTCCTCCTCACCTCCAGCCTCACTCTCCCCACCTCCACCTTTGCTCCATCCCCTCCACTCCTGCCACTCCCTCACAGCCTCAAAAGTCCCTCCCCAGCTTTTTTGGAGCCCCCTTCAGGCCCTGGCAGGCCACAAAAAGGTCACCTGGGAGCCTCCTCTGCTCCAGCCTGCACAGCCCCAACTCTTTCAGGCTGTGCTCACAGCAGAGCTGCTGCAGCCTCTCAGCATCCTCCTGGCCCTGCTCTGGACATGGGCTGGATATGAGGAGGAAGTTGTTGAGCAGGAGAGTGGTGAGAGCCTGGCAGGGGCTGCCCAGGGAGGGGGTTGAGGCCCCATGGCTGGAGGTGTTTGAGGCCAGGCTGGCTGAGGCTGTGTGCAGCCTGCTCTAGGGTAGGGTGTCCCTGGGCATGGCAGGGAGGTTGGCACTGGCTGCTCCTTGTGGTCTCTTCCAACTCTAATTCTTGTAACAGGGGCTCCAGAACTGGCTGCACTTAGTACCCCACCCAGCCTTGTCTGGAACCCCCCCAGGGATGGCAACTCCATCCCCTGCCTGGGCAGCCCATTCCAACGGCCAACCACGAACCAAGCTACCGGAGGCGAGGAGGAGGAGGTGTTGGGCTGAGCTTAAGCCAAACACTTTGCTTTGGGACTGTCCTCCTATTGCAAATAGGCAGAGCTTACAAAACAGCACTCACAGGAACCTCATTTTCCTTCATCCCAGCTTCTGGGATGAATAATCATGGGGCAAGAGCAGTGGGAGCAGCGTTGCAGGATGACGTTGGTGCCGCTCGTGCTTATAAACAACAACAGAAGAGGAATGTTAGAGCTCTTGGTTCATTTCTGGGGGGGTTGGGGTTTGGTTTGGCTTTTTCTCTTCTCTTCTTTTCTTTTCCTTTCTTTTCTTTTTTTTTTTTCCCCATTGTGAACCCACTTTGGTATTTCAAACAACTCTGCCAGGGGAAGGCTCATCGCAAAGCTCCACTGAGGCAGCTACAGATCACAGCTCAGAGGATGGCAGAGGTTGGAAGGGATCCAAAGAGCTCATCCAGTCCAAGCCCCCTGCCACAGCAGGACCACACAATCCAGCTCAGGGCACACAGAACACATCCAGACAGGCCTGGAGAGGCTCCACACAAGGAGACTCCACAACCTCTCTGGGCAGCCTGTGCCAGGCTCTGGGACCCTTCCAGCCAAGAAGTTGCCCTTGTGCTGAGCTGCAACCTCCTGTGCTGCAGCTTCCATCCACTGCTGCTGCTCCTGTCCCAGGCAGCAGTGAGCAGAGCCTGTCCCCCCCTCCTGACCCCCAGCCCTCAGAGAGTTCCAGACATTGATTCAATCCCCTCTCAGTCTTCTCTTCTGCAGACTAAGCAGCCCCAGGGCCCTCAGCCTCTCCTCTCCAGGCACTGCTCCACTCCCCTCCTCATCCTCACAGCCCTCCCTTGGACTCTCTCCAGCAGTTCCTGTCCCACTTCACCTGGGGAGCCCCAAACTGAAGGCAGCTCTCAAGATGAGGTCTCCCCAGGGCAGAGCAGAGGCAGAGGAGAACCTCCCTGGCTCTGCTGGACACACTCTGCTCAGTGTCCCCCAGGACCCCCTTGGTCCCTTGGCCTCCAGGGCACATTGCTGTGCCATGGGTAAGCTCTTAGCTGGGGTGATGGTGGTGGCAAGAGGGAGATGCAAAGGAGGGAGGAGAGGAGGACTTTGTTCACTTCCCATGCTGCACAGGCAGCCTGGCTGAGGGCTCCCAGCACTGGGGGGCTGCTGGTGAGGTGCTGGTCCCTTGCATCAGCTGGCAGATGGACAGAGGGAGGGGGGAGAAGACGATGAAGCCCCCAGGCTGTGTTCTGTCTGCACAGGGATGGCATCTGTCTGACTGTGGCATTCCCTGAGCCTGCTCCTTAGGGGACTGGGTTAAAAAAATCCCTCTGGGCTTAGTTGACCTCAAGAGATATGAGCAAGGATCTGTTTGGTTTAGGCAGTTACCTGGGGTGGTGAACAGCAAGAGCCAGACTGAAGCAGGCTGGAGATGCCAACTGCTCCCACTGCCCAGGGAGGGATGGGCAGAGGAAAATCTGATCCACAGGCAGCAGCATTTAGCAAGAGGCATTAGGTTGAAGTGACCTAAAAGTGGCTGCCCTCCTCTGCAGGCCTCATGCCTGATGTCCCATTCCACTAATCACACTTTTAGACTGTGCTGGGGGGTGGGGGAGGCTCTGAAATGGGCACCAAACTCTTCAAGCCTGGATCTGGAGGCAGCAACAGAGAAGAAGCTTGGCAGGATCCAGGTTATTCCATACAGCTCCAAGGCTTCAACTCAACAACTGCTGGGCCTGCAATGAGGGGGGGGGGGGGGGGGGGGCAGGAGGAAAAACCCAACCCAAACCTCATTCTGATGCAGTCAAGATGCAGCTCTTTGTGTTTTGAATCACAAAGTGCAATGAGGTGGCTGAGGACAGAGAAGAGGATGTTCTGCTCAGGAATGCAGGGGCTCAGAGGTGCCATTTAGCTGCAGCAGAGGTTCTGCTTCCCCTGTGGAGCTCCTCCAAGTTCCATGCTTGAAGCAGCAGCCAGGCTGAGATGTGCAGCCCAGGCAAGGCAGTGTTTTCTTTGCCCCTTCTCCTCCTGGTAATGTGTTCTGCAGCAGGGAGGGGTGGGGAAGTGAAGCAGCACCGTGGTTAATGTTCTCCTCTAATTACCAGGCAAGAGAGAATTTGAGGTTTCAGCCTCAGACCAGACTCAGACACTGAACAAGGATTAAAATCAAAGCCAGCTATGGAGAAGGTCCAAAGCTGCTTCATTAAGTGCCACTGGAGCAGGCTGTGCTGTGTGGGTGCAATTATCCTTGCTGAGGGCCAGCAGAGCAATCACGAAGGGCTGAAGCCATCTGACTCCCAGCAAACAGGGTCACACACAGCCCCTGGGTGCCCTTCACTGGCAGAAGGGGGGGCTGAGGGGCAGAAGGAAGGGTTGAGGGGCAGAAGGGATGGCTGAGGGGCAGAAGGGATGGCTGAGGGGCAGAAGGGATGGCTGAGGGGCAGAAGGGATGTCTGAGGAGCAGAAGGAATGGGTGAAAGGCAGAAGGGATGACTGAAGGGCAGAAGGGATGGCTGAGGGGCAGAAGGGATGGCTGAGGGGTAAAAGGAAGGGGTAAAAGGCAGAAGGAAGGGGTGAAAGGCAGAAGAGAGGGATGAAGGGCAGAAGTGGGGGCTGAGGGGCAGAAGGGGTGGGTGAGGAGCAGAAGGAAGAGGTGAAAGGCAGAAGGAATGGGTGAAAGGCAAAAGGGAGGGCAGAAGGGCAGAAGAGAGGGCAGAAGGAAGGGCTGAAGGGCAGAGGAATGTCTGAAGGGCAGAAGAGAGGGCAGAAGGAAGGGCTGAAGGGCAGAGGAAGGGCTGAAGGGCAGAAGGAAGAGCTGAAAGGCAGAAAAGAGGGCAGAAGGAAGGGCTGAAGGGCAGAAGGAAGGGCTGAAGGGCAGAGGAAGGGCTGAAGGGCAGAAGAGAGGGCAGAAGGAAGGGCTGAAGGGCAGAAGAGAGGGCAGAAGGAAGGACTGAAGGGCAGAGGAAGGCCTGAAGGGCAGAAGGAAGGACTGAAGGGCAGAGGAAGGGCTGAAGGGCAGAAGAGAGGGCAGAAGGAAGGGCTGAAGGGCAGAAAGAAGGGCAGGGTGAGGCTGGATGTGAGAAGGAAGTTGCTGGCAGAGAGAGTGATTGGCACTGGAATGGGCTGCCCAGGGAGGTGGTGCAGTGCCCATGGCTGGAGGTGTTGCAGCCAAGGCTGGCTGGGGCACTGAGTGCCATGGTCTGGTTGGTTGGGCAGGGCTGGGGGCTAGGCTGGGCTGGGTGAGCTTGGAGCTCTCTGCCACCCTGCTTGGTTCTGTGATTCTCTGATTCTCTTTGCCCTTCTCTCCAGCCTGTCCAGACCTCCCTGGATGCCAGCACAGCCTGGTGGGCTCTTAGTCAGCACTGGGGCCTGGACAAGAGTTTTCTCCATCCCAGGTGACCTGATCCCTCTGGAATCTCTCTCAGGTTTCTTTTGCCATGAAATGCTTCGAAAGACCTCAGCTCCATCCTGTTGCAAAACAGAAGGAGGTTGACCTCTTACAAAATTCCAGGGAACCAGAAAGCTATTTCCTCCCCTGCTCTATTTCTAGCTGTGCCCAGTGTGTCCAGACCTAAATCTGGAAAGGAGATCTCAGCACAGCAGCTCCAGGTCTGCTCACACTCAGAGCAGCAGCATCATTCAGGGCCATTCCTACTTCTTCCTTGCCAGCAATTCCAGATCTGCTTGGTTGGGCTCAACAATCAGTTTCATCACATCCATCCTGTCAGAGGAGGCATTGCCCAAGCAGCACAAGCTCCTCTCCACCTCTGGTTGTTGCTGAATGGGAGGGTTGGGTGAGCCAAGCTTTGCTGATGCTGTTTGGCAGAGGGGCACGAACTGGAACAGCCCTGGGGGTGTTGGTCAGAGGATTTGGCTTTGCAGGGCTGGTGGGAGTCAGAGCTGCTTTTGAGAGGGAAGGTCTTGACCTTGTGAACACAAAAGCATGCAAACAGCTCCTCTCCTCCAGCTAGGCAGGCAGCTGCTGGGCTCAGAGCAGTGTCCATCAGGCTGCAGTGCTGCTCCTGTGGCTTCTCCCCTCTCTGCTTTGTGTCCCTCTGCCCTCATCTGCTGGAGCTAAACTGCTGCAGAGACTGCAGCCTTGGTTTGTGCCCTGCAGGTCTGCAGTGCATGGAACTGCAGGCACAGTTCTGCTCTGCTCTGCTCAGACCTCACAGAATCACAGAGCTTCTCAGATGGGTAAAGACCCTCAAGCTCCTCAAGTCCACTCAGTTTCACTCTGACAAGTCCTTGGCCAAACCAAATCCCTCAGCACAACATCTGAGCACTCTGAACTGCTATGGTTGAAAAGGACCATCAGGATCACCTCCAGTCCTGCCTCCAGTGCTGCTGTCCCCAGCAGGAGGAGGGCACAGAGCTGCTGGATTGAGGTCAGAGGAGGTCACAAAGATGCTGCCAGGGCTGGAGCAGCTCTGCTGTGAGCACAGGCTGAGGGAGCTGGAGGGGTGCAGCCTGGGGGGGAGAAGGCTCCAGGGGGACCTCAGAGCTGCTGCCAAGAGCTGAAGGGATCCTGCAGGAAAGCTACAGAGAGACTTTTGCTGATCAATGTCAGTGCCCATGGCTGGAGGTGTTGAAGCCAAGCCTGGCTGGGACACTGAGTGCCATAGGCTGGTTGGTTGGGCAGGGCTGGGGGCTAGGCTGGGCTGGCTGAGCTTGGAGCTCTCTGCCAACCTGCTGGGTTCTGTGGTTCTCTGACTCTGCTCAGAGCAGGACTCTGCAGAGGCAGCAGTGTTTGGCTCCCTCCTGTGGGCGCAGAGCTGCGCATCTCCCGCAGCGGCTGAGCGCAACCAGACACCAGCTGAGACCGCAGCTGAGACACAGAATCATCCCCCGGCTTGGAAGGGACCTCCAAAACTCATCCAGTCCAACCTCCCCCTGCAGTCAGCAGGGACATCCTCAACTAGATCAGGCCACCCATAGCCCTGCCGAGCCTCACCCTGAATGTCTGCAGGGATGCAGCTTCAATCCTCCCTTCCCTCGGCAGAGTCCTGTGCCTTGGCCAGCCAAAGTCTTCCTGAGTTTAGGCATTGGCAGCAGTGCATGGAACTGTGCAAGGGGCACACAGAGGTTTGCAGGAGGTCCCTGCAGGGGTGAACCAAAGCTTCTCTATCCTAGGCTAAGCCTGTCCTCGGCTGCATCATCAAGAGGAGTGTGGCCAGCAGGATAGGGAAGTGATTCTGCTCTGCTCTGCTCTGCTCTGCTCTGCTCTGCTGAGACCTCACCTGCAGCACTGAGACCAGTTCTGGAGCCCTTAGCATGAGAAGGACACAGAGATGGTGGAGGGAGTCCAGAGGAGGTCACAAAGGTGATGTGAGGGCTGCAGAACCTCCTCTATGGAGACAGGCTGAGAGGGTTTGGCTTCTTCAGCCAGGAGCAGACCCCAAAGGAGACCTTAGAGCAGCCTTTCTGTGTCTGAAAGGGCTACAGGACAGCTGGGGAGGGAATTCTGGCAAGGGCTGGGAGTGCCAGGGCAATCCCAGGAAGAGAGGGAATGGATTGAAGCTTGAGGACCTCCACAGAGGTCCTTGCCTCCAAGCAGAGTGATTCTAGCCCTGCTCTGGCAGCCCAGGGTGAGGAGTTAACCACTTCAAAGAAGGGAGCCTGGCATGACTTGGCTGGGCACATGATGGCTGAGCAATGCACAGCCCCTGCAGGTAGTGACTTACAGCCTGGATCCCAGCTGCAATGTGGCTGGAGGGAAGTGTGAAGCATTCAGGTGAAGAGCCTCATGAGTCACTGCCTTGGCATTTGGTTTTTCTGCCTCTGCTCCCTGCTCCTGGCAGAGTGGCTGAGAGCAGCCAGGCAGAGAGGGCCCTGGGGGTGCTGGCAGAGAGGAGCTGCAGAGGAGGCAGCAGTGCCCAGGTGGGCAGCAGAGCCAATGGCATCCTGGGCTGGCTGAGGAGCAGTGTGGGCAGCAGGACAAGGGAGCTGCTTCTGCCCCTGTGCTCAGCACTGCTCAGGCCACCCCTGCAGTGCTGTGTCCAGTTCTGGGCTCCTCCATTGCAGAGAGATGTTGAGGTGCTGGAAGGTGCCCAGAGCAGGGCAGCAAGGCTGGGGAGGGGCCTGGAGCACAGCCCTGTGAGGAGAGGCTGAGGGAGCTGGGGGGGTGCAGCCTGCAGCAGGGGAGGCTCAGGGCAGAGCTGATTGCTGCCTGCAGCTGCCTGCAGGGAGGCTGTAGCCAGGTGGGGTTGGGCTCTGCTGCCAGGCAGGCAGGGCCAGCAGAAGGGGCCAGAGGCTGAAGCTGTGGCTCCTGGGGTAGGTTGAGGCTGTCTGTGAGGAGGAAGTTGTTGGCAGAGAGAGTGATTGGCACTGGAATGGGCTGCCCAGGGAGGTGGTGCAGTGCCCATGGCTGGAGGTGTTGCAGCCAAGCCTGGCTGGGGCACTGAGTGCCATGGTCTGGTTGGTTGGGCAGGGCTGGGGGCTAGGCTGGGCTGGGTGAGCTTGGAGCTCTCTGCCAGCCTGCTTGGTTCTGTGATTCCTCATGCAGGATCTCACCACCAAAGCTTGCTCTGCAGTAGCAAAGTTGAACTTTCTCTCCCACCAGCAAAGCAGTTTCAGTATCAAGTGGCAAGCCAGGGGCACGCCGCGGGGCACGAGCAGCTCTTTGTGCAGCTCCGACCAGGTGAGACCACAGCAAATACTTCAGGCAGTCTCCTTGAGGCCTTTGCACTGATTGCAACAGAGCTCTGCTGCTGCCAGCCAAGAATCTGCTCTCCTCAGACCCCACCTGGAGCACTGTGTGCAGCTCTGCAGCCCCCAGCACAAGCAGGACATGGAAGTGGTGGAGCCAGCCCAGAGGAGATGCTGAGAGGGCTGCAGCAGCTCTGCTCTGAGCACAGGCTGAGAGAGTTGGGGCTGTGCAGCCTGCAGAGGAGAAGGCTTCCAGGAGAGCTTGGAGTGGCCTGGCAGGGTCTGAAGAGGGCTGCAGGAGGGCTGGGGAGGGACTGTTGAGAAGGTGTGGGAGTGGCAGGAGGAGGAGGAATGGGTTTGGAGTGGCAGAGGGGAGATTGGAAGTGGATGTGAGGAAGAAGTGAGGGTGGTGAGAGACTGGCACAGGTTGAGGGTGGTGAGAGACTGGCACAGGTTGCCCAGGGAGGTGTTCAGGACCAGGCTGGATGAGACCCTGAGCAACCTGTTCTAGTGGGAGGTGTCTCTGCCTATGTCATGGGGTTGGAACTGGCTGAGCTTTCAGCTCCCTTCCAACCTAAACCATTCTATGATTCCATGATTCCAGTCCCTTCATCATCCTCAGAACCTCCACTGGACTCTCTCCAGCAGATCCCTGCCTCTCTTGAACTGGGTTGCTCCAAACTGGGCACAGGATTGCAGCTGTGTGGTCTCAGCAGGGCAGAGCAAGGGTTGGGGAGGGGGAAAGCTTCTTGCAGCAATGCAAATGAAGGCTCTGGGCTTGACTTCACTTCTGACATCTATCACCCAGCATCTATCACCCATCCTGCCTTCTCCTACAGACCTATCAAGAGGCTTTTAAGCTGGAAGGAGGGAGACTACAGCCATGCAAATGGCTGAGCACTGCTCTCTCCCTCCTTCTTTTGAGGCAAACACTTTCTGCTCCCTGAAGCCAGCATCTGGTGGCAGAGGAAGGGACAGGCTGAGTCTGGCATGAGAAGAGACTTGCCAGATTGCAGCTGCCAATCCTTGCTGCAAACCAGAGGTGTTTTGGGGCCACCAGGATTCCTTTATGGGATTTGTTATTGATTGCTCTCACCTCGCAAGTGGAGAAGCCACAGAGCATCTCCTGCCCTTGCACCTCGCTCTGACCAGCTCTGGATGGCAGCAGCACACAAGCCAGGAGCATCGGCCCCAGCTCTGCAGGTGGCAGCTCTCATCCTGTGCCTGATGGCTGGGACAGGTACTCCAGGGTGAGTCCAGCTGAGACATCTTCACCTTGCCCCTGCCCCTTCTGGGCAGCTCAACACCTCCTCAGACACTCTTCATGCATCTGAGATGTGGCATCTAAAGGTGCAACTCAAATCCTGTGCCTGATGGCTGGGACAGGTACTCCAGGGTGAGTCCAGCTGAAAGAGACATCTTCACCTTGCCCCTGCTGAGCAGCTCAGCACCTCCTGAGACACCTTTCCAGCACTCTAAGAAATGATATCTAAAGGTGGCAGCTCACATCCTTTGCCTGACCACTGGGACAGGTACTCCAGGAGGAGTCTAAGTGAAAGAGACTCCTTTACCTTACTCCTGCCCCTCCTGAGCAGCTCAACACCTCCTGAAGGACCTTTCCAGCACCCTGAGAAGTGGCACCTAAAGGGACCCCTGTCCCTCTTCAACTGGGAAGCTCAAAACTGAAGGCAGCACTCAGGATGAGCTCTCACCTCCTGTAAGCAGAGGGGCCCAGGGCAGCAAAACCTGAGATGCTTCAGAGATTGGACATTAGGAGAGAGCTTTTCACTGAGTCAGGGGCTGGAATGAGCTGCCCAGGGAGGTGCTGGAGTCACCCAGCCTGGGGGGGGGGGGGTGTGTGTAAGGGTGGTTTGGATGTGGTGCTTAGGGAGATGCTTTAAGGTGAATCTTGCAGAGTGTGGTTACAGGTTGGGCTGGGTGATCCTGAGGGGCTTTGCCAACCTGCCTGTGGCTGTGTTTCTGTGTTCATAGCATCAAGCAGGTTGGCAGAGAGCTCCAAGCTCACCCAGCCCAGCCTAGCCCCCAGCCCTGCCCAACCAACCAGACCATGGCACTCAGTGCCCCAGCCAGGCTTCGCTGCAACACCTCCAGCCATGGGCACTGCACCACCTCCCTGGGCAGCCCATTCCAGTGCCAATCACTCTCTCTGACAACAACTCCCTCCTCACCTCCAGCCCATGTGTTGCAGAGTTCCAAACCACTGCTCCTCATCCTACCTCAGGAGCCACCTTTGCCACAAGCCCCTTTTATTCCCTCCAGCTCCTCCACTCTGAGTCCTCTCCAGACATCCACCTAGCCCCAGGGGTGGTCATGTTTCAACGTGGCTGAGAGAGAGCTCCTGAAGCTTTGGCCCACTCTTAGCCAAGCTACTCCCTGCTTGGAAGCCACCAAACACCTCAACCCTCCTCACCCAGGGATTACAACCACAAAACCCTGACTGCAAATCCTCCTGGAGCTTGAGAGTGATTAAACAAACAGAGCAACTCAGCCTCTGCTGACACAGTTACATCACCCATGGGAAAGCACCAGCAAAGAAAAGCACTTGGGGAAACAGAATTCAGTTTGTTTGGGTTTGTTTTCCTCCATGCAGTCTACATGCAAGAGGATAATGATGAAGGAAGGTCAAAGGAGCTGTTGATGTAGCAGAGGCTGAGGCTTGATTGCAATTCAATGAGTCCTTTCAGTTGCCCACTTTTATTCCTGGCCCTTAGTGGAGGCATCTTAGGACCTGCTGTCGAACTGGGAGCATGCAGGGACATGCTAAGGGTTTGTCTGTTCCATTTTCCCCTCCTGTTCTACTGCTGACAAAAGCCTTTGTAAGTGACAGAAGTCCTCCAGCAGAATGCTTGGGGCAGTTGTACCCCCAAATGTCTTAGTCAAAGAATCACAGAATGGCTCAGGTTGGAAGGGACCTCAGAGATCATCTACCCCAGGGACACCTCTCAGCTAGATTTGGCTGCTCAAGGTCTCATCCAACCTGGCCCTGAACACCCTCAAGGAGGAGGCAGCCACAGCCTCCCTGGGCAGCCTGTACCAAATTCTCACCACCCTCCTACTGAAGAACTTCTTGCTCAGATCCAGCCCAGCCCTGCTCTGCCTCAGCTCCAAACCATTCCCCCTGGGCCTGGCTCTGGGCACCTTCAGCAAAAGTCTCTCTGCAGCCTCCCTGCAGGATCCCTTCAGCTCTTGGCAGCAGCTCTGAGGTCCCCCTGGAGCCTTCTCTCCCCCAGCTCCCTCAGCCTGTGCTCACAGCAGAGCTGCTCCAGCCCTGGCAGCATCTTTGTGGCCTCCCTCCAGCAGCTTCTGTGCCCTCCTGCTGCTGGGGACAGCATCACTGGAGGCAGGACTGGAGGTGAGGTCTGAGCAGAGCAGAGCCCAGGGGCACAATCCCCTCTCCTGCCCTGCTGCCCACACTGCTCTGCCTGCAGCCAGCACACAGCTGCCTGCTGGGCTGCAGGCTCACACTGACCAAGCTTTACATCCACCAGCACCTCCAAGCCTCCTTTTCCACAGGGCTGCTTTCTACCACCTCCTCCCCCAGCCTGTACTGACAGCAAGGACCATCCCAGCATCAAATGGAGGTGGCTTTGAAACACATCCAGGGAGGGCAACTCAACCACCTGGCTGGGCAGCCTGTTCCAGTGCCTGACACCAGCCCTCTCCCTCACTCAGCATGCCCCAAGGAGTGGATACAAGTCCTGGTGCAGGCAGATCTCCCTGCAGCAGGAGGCACACCTTAGAGCAGGATGGAACTGGAAGGCTCCCTCTGCATGGGAATCACAGCCAGTTCCTATCATATGACTTGATGGGGCAGGTCCATGGCTGGGGTAGATGAAACTCGAGAGGTTTGCTGTTGGTCTCATAGCCTCCCTTGTTTTCTGCCTGATTTGGATCTGGAAATACTCCACCATAAGGCCAGAGGCTTATCTGATCAAGGACAACAGTGCGTGGGGTGAGTAAACAGCCACCCTGAGCACTGCCTTTGTTCCTTCTCCTCTCTGCCCAGCGCCTGTCCTGCTGGCAGGGCATGTGGAGGTGGCAGGAGGAACACGAGCCATGCCAGACGAGTTCCTGACCGCCGGGGGAGGGCAGCTGGCAGGCAGGAGTCGCTGCTTCTGGGGTTAGATTTGGGCTCAGGGTCAGTCCTTTTAGGGCTGTCCCTTCCACAACCAAATCACTGAGGCTTTGCTCAGCTGTGCAGGAGCAAATCACTGAGGCTTTGCTCAGCTGTGCAGGAGCAAATCACTGAGGTTTTGCTCAGTTGTGTCCAGTCAAGGACCAGCTGCAGGAGCAAATCACTGAGGCTTTGCTTAGCTGTGCAGGAGCAAATCACTGAGGCTTTGCTTAGTTGTGCAGGAGCAAATCACTGAGGCTTTGCTCAGCTGTGCAGGAGCAAATCACTGAGGCTTTGCTCAGCTGTGCAGGAGCAAATCACTGAGGCTTGGCTCAGTTGTGCAGGAGCAAATCACTGAGGCTTTGCTCAGCTGTGCCCAGTCAAGGACCAATTGCAGGAGCAAATCACTGAGGCTCTGCTTAGTTGTGCAGGAGCAAATCACTGAGGCTTTGCTCAGTTGTGTCCAGTCAAGGACCAGCTGCAGGAGCAAATCACTGAGGCTTTGCTCAGTTGTGTCCAGTCAAGGACCAATTGCAGGAGCAAATCACTGAGGCTTGGCTCAGTTGTGCAGGAGCAAATCACTGAGGCTTTGCTCAGCTGTGCCCAGTCAAGGACCAATTGCAGGAGCAAATCACTGAGGCTCTGCTTAGTTGTGCAGGAGCAAATCACTGAGGCTTTGCTCAGCTGTACCCAGTCTAGGACTGGCTGCAGGAGCAAATCACAGAGGATTTGCTCAGTTGTGCCCAGTCAAGGACCAGTTACAGGAGCAAATCACTGAGGCTCTGCTTAGTTGTGCAGGAGCAAATTACTGAGGCTTTGCTCAGCTGTGCAGGAGCAAATCAGTGAAGTTTTGCTCAGCTGTACCCAGTCTAGGACTGGCTGCAGGAGCAAATTACTGAGGCTTTGCTCAGCTGTGCAGGAGCAAATCACTGAGGCTTTGCTCAGCTGTGCCCAGTCAAGGACCAATTGCAGGAGCAAATCACAGAGGATTTGCTCAGTTGTGCAGGAGCAAATCACTGAGGTTTTGCTTAGCTGTGTCCAGTCTAGGACTGGCTGCAGGAACAAATCAGTGAGGTTTTGCTCAGCTGTGCCCAGTTAAGGACTAGCTGCAGGAGCAAATCCCTTAAGAGGGCTGGAGTCAGGTGGAGGTCAGCCTAGAGAAGTGTGAGCTGAGAGGAGACCTCACTGCTCCCTGAACTCCCTGGCAGGAGGTGGGAGCCAGGTGGGGTTGGTCTTTCCCCTCAGCTATCAAGGGATGGAACAAGAGGCCTGATTCTGCTCAGTAAAGAGGAGGTGTGAGGTGGTCTTAACTCCATTTGCACCTTCTCAGTGACCCTGTGTTGACAGCACAGCATCAAGGACTGTCTGGGGCCACCCACATCCATGTCTGTTGCTTCAGAAAGAGGCTTTCAAAGAGATGAGCTGAGCCACAGATAGTTCTAGAAGGCTGCAGCTGAGAGGGGGTGGGGAGAAGTGACTCCTCAGGCTTGTGAGGAGAGCTCTGCCCAGAGGAGACAGCTTCTCCAGAGAGAACTTGTGGGAACAGCACAAAGCTGCTCTTGTGGTGGCCCTGGGCTGAGACTCCCATGCAGCTGGAAGCCAAAGGAGGAAGTGGTTTAGAGGGAAGCAGGAGGCAGACATCACTTTGGGCTCCACACATCACAGCAAGCACTTCCAGCAGGAAGCCAGCAGAGGTTGGGCTGCAGCTCAGACCCTGGCAGCTCCTTCCCACCAGCTGCCTTGCTGAGTGGTCTTGAAAGCATGCACAGGGGACTAAGTTATTGCAAGGTGAAGCATGGAGCTGAGCTGCAGCTCACCTCTTCCTCAGCCACCTCTGCACACAACATGCACACAGGATCAGAGGATGTCAGGGGTTGAAAGGGACCCAAAGAGATAGAATCAGAGAATAGGTTAGCTTGGAATGGACCTCAAGGATCAGCCAGTTGCAAACCCCTGCAGGGGAGACACCTCCTGCCAGAACAGGTTGCTCAAGGTCTCATCCAAGCTGGTGCTGAACACCTCCAGGGAGGTTGTGGAGCACAGAAGCACCCAATGTGATCAAAGATCACATTGGGTGCTTCTGTGCTCCACAACCTCCCTGGGAAACCTGTGCCAGGGTCTCTCACCACCCTCATTTCTCCCTCACATCCACTTCCAATCTCCCCTCTGCCACTCCAAACCCATTCCTCCTCCTCCTGCCATTCCCACACCTTCTCAACAGTCCCTCCCCAGCCCTCCTGCAGCCCCCTTCAGACCCTGCCAGGCCACTCCAAACTCTCCTGGAAGCCTTCTCCTCTGCAGGCTGCACAGCCCCAACTCTCTCAGCCTGTGCTCAGAGCAGAGCTGCTGCAGCCCTCTCAGCATCTTGGTGGCCTCCTCTGGGCTGGCTCCAACAGTTTGGATGTGGTGCTTGGGGAGATGGTTTAGGGTGAGCCTTGTAGAGTAGGGTTCTGTGTTGGATTTTGTGATCCTGAGGGGCTTGTCCAACCTGGATGCTTCTGTGTGGGCTTGAGGTAGTTAACCTGAATCACAGAATGGAGCAGGTTGGAGAAGACCTCTAACATTATTGAGTTCAACCTCTCACCTAACACCTCCTAATTCACCAACCCCTGGCACTCAGTGCCTCATGCTGCCTCTTCTTGAACACCTCCAGCCATGGGCACTGCACCACCTCCCTGGGCAGCCCATTCCAGTGCCAATCACTCTCTCTGCCAGGAGCTTCCTCCTCACCTCCAGCCTCAACCTGCCCTGACACAGCTTCAGCCTCTGGCCCCTTCTTCTGTTGCTGCCTGCCTGGCAGCAGAGCCCAACCCCACCTGGCTACAGCCTCCCTGCAGGCAGCTGCAGGCAGCAATCAGCTCTGCCCTGAGCCTCCTCTGCTGCAGGCTGCACCCCCCCAGCTCCCTCAGCCTCTCCTCACAGGGCTGTGCTCCAGGCCCCTCCCCAGCCTTGCTGCCCTGCTCTGGGCACCTTCCTGTACCTCAGCATCTCTCTGCAATGGAGGAGCCCAGAACTGGACACAGCACTCAAGCTGTGGCCTGAGCAGCCTGTCCTGAAGGTACAGGACCTCTCTCTCTGCCCTTTCCAGACGTTTCCAAAGGCTCCTTGACTTCTCAGGAGGTCTCAGGGGGCTGCAGGTGATGTCTGGGAGGTGACTGCTCCTCAGCAGGCTCAGGCAGCCCCGAGCCTGGCTGTGCCCCACGTTGTGCAATTGTGTGCACATGCAGGAGCTGTTTAATGTTCTCCACCTGCCCTGCACGAGGGACAATGCAGATCTTTGTGAGTCCAACGCTGAGCTCTTGCTTCCTCTTCTCTCTGTGAGATGTTGCTCACACAGTTGTTTATAGTTGGGTACATGAGGTCTGGCTCAGCTTGGCCAGGAG
This sequence comes from Pogoniulus pusillus, assembly GCF_015220805.1. Taxonomy (NCBI): domain Eukaryota; kingdom Metazoa; phylum Chordata; class Aves; order Piciformes; family Lybiidae; genus Pogoniulus; species Pogoniulus pusillus. The sequence goes on along the minus strand of NC_087305.1, from coordinate 4,581,955 downwards.
CAGGGGAAACTTGCAGCTGGGACGTGATGTCCAGCACAGCTCTCTGCTGGCCACCATCCACCTGGGGCTGAGATACAGGAAGGTGCCCAGAGCAGGGCAGCAAGGCTGGAGAGGGGCCTGGAGCACAGCCCTGTGAGGAGAGGCTGAGGGAGCTGGGGGGGTGCAGCCTGCAGCAGAGGAGGCTCAGGGCAGAGCTGATTGCTGCCTGCAGCTGCCTGCAGGGAGGCTGTACCCAGGGGGGGTTGGGCTCTGCTGCCAGGCAGGCAGGGCCAGAAGCAGGGGCCAGAGGCTGAAGCTGTGGCAGGGCAGGTTGAGGCTGGATGTGAGGAGGAAGTTGTTGTCAGAGAGAGTGATTGGCACTAGAATGGTCTGCCCAGGGAGGTGGTGCCGTGCCCATGGCTGGAGGTGTTGCAGCCAAGGCTGGCTGGGGCACTGAGTGCCATGGTCTGGTTGGTTGGGCAGGGCTGGGGGCTGGGTTGGGCTGGGTGAGCTTGGAGCTCTCTGCCAGCCTGCTTGGTTCTGTGATTCTGTGATTCCTCTATGACCTGGGCAGGAGGAGGAGGAATGGGTTTGAAGTGGCAGAGAGGAGATTGAAAGTGGATGTGAGGAAGAAGTGAGGGTGGTGAGAGACTGGCACAGGTTGAGGGTGCTGAGACCCTGGCACTGGTTGCCCAGGGAGGTTGTGGATCACAGAAGCACCCAATGTGATCTTTGATCACATTGGGTGCTTCTGTGCTCCACAACCTCCCTGGAGGGTGTTCAGCACCAGGTTGGATGAGTCCTTGAGCAACCTGTTCTAGTGGGAGCTGTCCCTGCCTATGGCAGGAGGCTTGGAACTGGCTGAGCTTTGAGCTCCCTTCCAACCTAACCAATTCTATGACTTTTAAACTCCTCCAGGCTTGGTGACTCCAGCACCTCCCTGGGCAGCTCATGCCAGTCCATGACCACTCTTGCTGGGAACATCTTTCTCCTAACATCCAGTCTAAACCTACCCAGTGGCAACTTGAGGCCATTCCCTCTTCTTCTATCACTACTCTTGGTGAGCAGAGCCCAGCAGCAGCCTCTCCACAATGTCCTTTCAGGTAGCTGTAGACAGCAATGAGCTCTGCCCTAAGCCTCCCCTCCTCTTCCTCACACTACCCATCCCCAGCTCCCCCAGTTGCTCCTCCTAAGGTTTATTCTCCAGACCCCTCACATCTTCCTTGCCCTGTGCACTCACTCCAGCACCTCCACATCCCTCTGGCATTAAGATGCCCCAAACTGAGCACAGTACTCAAGGTAGGGTCTCACTAGAGCCAAATACAAGAGGCCAATCACCTCTCTGCTCCTGCTGGACACAGCAGTTCCCATCCAAGCCAGGATGCCTTTGGCTTTCTTTGCCAGCTGGGCACACTGCTGGCTCATGCAAGCACCAGGTGCCCACTGCAGGTACTGCAGAGGTTCCCCTTTGCCCTTCTCTCCTGCCTGTCCAGATCTCACACAACCTCTGTGACCTTTCAGTGTCTTAAAGGGGCTACAAGAAAGCTGGGAGGGACTGCTTAGGATGTCAGGTCCCACACTGCAGGAGGAATGAGCTAAATGTAGCTGATGAAGAGGGATGGAGAAAAGGAAGATGAAGTAACTGTTCTTGTGTCCTAAAGTTGAGCAGAAAAGGGAAGGAAGGAAGCAACATGCTTGTGGCACACCATATATGTCCAGCATCTTCTCCAGGGCAGCAAAAAGGGGGATGAGAAAGATGCCAACTACACTGCAGTGAGGTTTTGTTAGTCAGAAGCAGATGACAGGCTGGGATCTGGTGAGAGCCACAGCAGCAAAAGCCTCTCAGTGGTGCTCAGGAAGCTCTTTTCAGTTTCATTTGGGTCAGTCATAGATTCCTAGAACCAAGCAGGTTGGCAGAGAGCTCCAAGCTCAGCCAGCCCAGCCTAGCACCCAGCCCTGCCCAACCAACCAGACCATGGCACTCAGTGCCCCAGCCAGGCTTGGCTGCAACACCTTCAAGCCATGGGCAGGTGACTGTGGCATGCAGGCAGCATGGGCTGGGGGAGATGTTTGGGGAGCAGGCTCTGGGTTCTAAACCCAGCTCCTCACAGCTGCACTATTTTGGTGAGGCAAAGATGTGGCCCAAGAGCAGACTGCTTGCTGCCATCACAGCACTGTGCAGGTGCTTCAATGCTGACTTGAATGCAGACTTCAAATACAAACACTTTAAACTTTCACTATCTGAAAGGAGACTACAGGAAAGCTGGGGAGGGACTTTTGAGGCTGTGAGGTAGGGATAGGAGTGGGGGGGATGGAGCAAAGGTGGAGGTGGGGAGAGTGAGGCTGGAGGGGAGGAGGAAGTTGTTGAGCAGGAGAGTGGTGAGAGCCTGGCAGGGGCTGCCCAGGGAGGGGGTTGAGGCCCCATGGCTGGAGGTGTTTGAGGCCAGGCTGGCTGAGGCTGTGTGCAGCCTGCTCCAGGGTAGGGTGTCCCTGGGCATGGCAGGGGTTGGCACTGCCTGCTCCTTGTGGTCCCTGGAGGTGTTTCAGGCCAGCCTGGATGAAGCCTCCACAAGGATCATCCAGTTCCAACCCCCCTGCCATGCCCAGGGACACCCTACCCTAGAGCAGGCTGCACACAGCCTCAGCCAGCCTGGCCTCAAACACCTCCAAGTTCCAACCCTCTACCAAGGGCAAGGACACCTCCTCCTGGCCCCATCCAACCTGCCTGTGAACACTGCCAGGCTTGGAGCTTCCACAACCTCTCTGGACAACCTGTTCCAGTGCCTCACCACCCTCCTGGGGAAGAATTTCCTCCTGCTCTCTGATGACATCAATTAAATTCCACAGCTCCCCTCTGCTGCTGGCTGAGGCTGCAAGGGACACCTTGGCTGGGGTCTGTCCAAAACCCTTGATGAGTTCTTTGCCTGAAGTGCTCTTTCATAACCCAGGCTGGCAACCTGCTTTGTGTGGTATGTGACTTTTCCTGCCCAAACTAAGCTGATTTTGTCTCCAAGCTATGGTGGCCCCAAACAAGTCACTACCAAAAAGGCATTCCTGTCCCAGGAGTGTCAGGTTGCAGCTCTCTCCTGGGAGAAGCCTCAGCTCTCAAAGCACCCAGAGGAGATAGAAGGATCACATCCTTCAGCAGAGCACAGTGAAGCTGGGATTGGTGCTGGTACAAGAGCAGGTTGGGAGGTTAACACTGGCCCAGGTCCTGCAGCTCAGCAGGACCCCTGGGCTGCAGTGCTACAGCAGAGAAGAGGCTTTAGGCCAGTGGAGTTCTGGGGGCATTGAGCAGAGTGCATCCAGCAGAGCCAGGGAGGTTCTCCTCTGCCTCTGCTCTGCCCTGGGGAGACCTCCTCTTGAGAGCTGCCTTCAGTTTGGGGCTCCCCAGGTGAAGAGGGACAGGAACTGCTGGAGAGAGCCCAAGGGAGGGCTGTGAGGATGAGGAGGGGAGTGGAGCAGTGCCTGGAGAGGAGAGGCTGAGGGCCCTGGGGCTGCTTAGGCTGCAGAGGAGAAGACAGAGAGGGGATTGAATCAATGTCTGGAACTCTCTGAGGGCTGGGGGTCAGGAGGGGGGGACAGGCTCTGCTCACTGCTGCCTGGGACAGAAGCAGCAGCAGTGGATGGAAGCTGCAGCACAGGAGGTTGCAGCTCAGCACAAGGGGCAACCTGCCCAGGGAGGTGTTGGAAGCCTCATCACTGGAGGTGTTTCAGGCCAGGCTGGCTGAGGCTGTGGGCAACCTGCTCTAGGGTAGGGTGTCCCTGCCTATAGCAGGGAGGTTGGCACTGGCTGATCCTTATGGTCCCTTCCAACCCTGACTGATTCTGTGCTTCTACGAGTTGAGGATGCTCCTGGTTAGTGCAGAGGGGGTTGAACCAGATGACCCTTGGAGATCTCTTCCAGCTCAGACTGTTCTGTGATTCTATGGTCTTATAATTCCTTGATTTTATGATTCTTTCATTCTATCACCCATGGCAGGGGGCTGGAGCTGGCTGCTCCTTCTGATCCCTTCCATCCCTGACTGATTCTATGCAGTGTGTGGTGTCCCTGCCCGTGGCAGGGGGCTGGAGCTGGCTGCTCCTTCTGATCCCTTCCACCCCTGACTGATTCTATGCAGTGTGTGGTGTCCCTGCCCATGGCAGGGGGCTGGAGCTGGCTGCTCCTTCTGATCCCTTCCATCCCTGACTGACTCTATGCAGTGTGTGGTGTCCCTGCCCGTGGCAGGGGGCTGGAACTGGCTGCTCCTTGTGGTCCCTTCCAACCCTGACTCTATGATTCTAACCTGATGATCTCACCCCCCAGCTCTCCAAGGCTTTATCCAGCTGCAATGATCCTGTGCTCCCAAGACCCATCCTAGCTCTGTGTGCTTTGGATTCCCTCTAGGAAGAGCCACATTGCTCGAAAGCAGCTCAGTGCTGCTCAGGAAGACACAGACCAGGCTCATTCCAACTGACTGAGTCAACCTGACCAAGTTTCTGCCCCAGAACTGTGGAGTCCTACTGGCCAAGTATCACTTTGATTGCTCACTCCTCTGCAGCCCCTTTCTATTGGGAGCTGTCTCCCAAAGCTCAGGCAAACATTACTAATACCAATGGTTGGGGCTGAAAAGAACCTACTCAGTGTTTATACTGCAGATATGATTCACAGATAGCACATTCCATGGACCTTGCCCGCTGCTCCAAGCCCTTCCCTTCCTTCCAGACTAAAAGGGAACCAGGATGAACCCAGCCCCATCTTCAACACCAGCCCTGAGCTCCTGCTGGACTCTCAACCTCTACCAAAGCCTTCCGACCCCTGAGCCACCGCTTGTGCTGGAGCACTTTATAAGCCAACCTACCAAAAGCCAAGGTTGGGACTATTCCATTCTCCCTCTTTCTTTATTGCTTGGTAGGTTTGGGGTTGTTTAGAGGGGGTTTCTTTTCCCCCCCCTGCCTGATGAGCAGCTGGGGGAGCTGCTTTGGAAGCAGCCATCGATCCATCGCCGCTCGTGCGACACCGGCGGCAGCTTCCGCTTGCCGTAACTCTCTGTGACTTGAGGGTTGTGCAACACCTTCAGCAAACACTTCCTCATATAAGAGCAAGACCCAAGCTGAACAACTTCACTCCTTCTCACTCAGTGCACCCAGAGAGGGCTGGGAGCAGCAGGGACAGTTTGGGCTCCTGCAGCCGAGCGCTCCGAGATGATTCGCATCCTTCTTGGCTCTGTCGTTTTGCTTCGTTTCCTCCAGCAAGGTGAGGTTGGGGTTGGGTTTTTTTTTCCCCCACCCCTTTGGGAGGGTGGTGTGGGTGGTTTTTTTTTTTCTCCTTTATCAGTTGTTGTTCTGGCTGCCTTCACCACAGCTTTTATGAGGTTTTAATTATTAACACTTAGATAATAGGGAAGGATTAAAGGAGCTGAGAAAGGAAACGCATGGCTGAAGTTGGGGCAGGGTTGGGATTGGAGGGGGGGGGGGGGGGTTGCTTTTCCCTCTTCAAGGTGATTAGCTCAATTTCCTCAGCTCCAGGAGCATTGACTTGCACCCAAATTGCCTGAAGACCCAGAACTGGTTCCTTTGGAGAGGCAATGTAAGAACAGGCTTCCCCTGCAGGCAAGCAGCAACCGTACCCAGCTGGGACAACTTCTTGCCCTGGCAGCATTTTGCCCCTGAAAGAGAAGAATTGCATCCAGCTTCAACCTACTGACACCACCTGAGCTAGAAAAGCACTTTCACTACCCCTCTGATAGTCCAGCTTAGGAGCTTTGATGTGCCTTAACCTCAGCAGCCCAGACTGATTCTTCTCCCCTCACCCCCACGTGTGCTGTTTCTTTCCACTCGTGCCAAGAGGGAGCAGATTTGTTCCCAGCCTGGCAGGCACAAGCAAGCACAGGTTTTAGGTGCATAATTAGACAGGCAATTTGTCTTCAGGCAAGGCATCTGCATGATTGCATGAGTGGCACAGAGCAAGCTGAAGAAGGGCACAGCTCTATAAAGCCCATAATTGTTTGCTCCTTCTTAGCACTTTTCCAAGCTGCTCTCTGACTCCGAAGGAATTCCTTTCCTCCTCACAGCTCCTGACTCCAGGCAGTGCCTGCAGCCAGCCAAAGAGCTGGCTGAAAGAAGTAAATGAACTCTAAGGAACTGTCCCAGCACCCAACCAGCCTATTTTCCTCGAAGTGCTGCTTGTCTGACAGGGCAGGGAGAGGCTAAGTTGAGTCCTGGGGCAGTGGCCAAGGGAATGAGATCCAACAAGGCCAAGTGCAGGGTTCTGCACTTTGGTCACAGCAAGCCCAAGCAGCTACAGGGTGGTGAGGGGTGGGAAGGGAGCTCTGCAGAGCAGCCAGGCAGAGCCCAGTCTGCCCCAGCAGGGCACCCCCAGCAGCTTGCCCAGCAGCACAGTGCCCAGGGGGGGTTGGCAGCTCTGCACACAAGGAGGCTCCACAGCCTCTCTGGGCAGCCTGCTCCAGGCCTCAGCACCCTCACAACAAACAACTTTCTCCTCCTCTTCACATCCAACCTCCTGGGCTCCACTCTGTGCCCTCTGCCCCTTGGCCTGGCACTGGGCACCACTCAGCAGAGCCTGGCCCCAGCCTCTTGCCCCCCACAGCTCCTTCAGCTCTTGCTCAGCACTGCTCAGATGCCCTCTGGGGCTGCTCTCCTGCAGGCTCTCAGCCCCAGGGCTCAGCCTTTGCTGCTGCCAGAGCTGCTCCAGGCCCCTCAGCATCTTCCCAGCCTGCCCTGGACTCTCTGCAGCCCTTCCCTGTCCCTCTGCCCCTGGGCAGCACAGACCTGGACCTAATGCTCCAGGTGAGGCCTCAGTGGGGCAGAGATGGGCAGAGAACCTCCACCAACCTGCCTGCCACACTCTTCTTCATGCACCCCAGGACACCATTGGAGCCTTCTTGCCCATGAGGATGCATTACTGGCTCATGGGCAAGCTTTTGCCCACCAGCACCTCCTCCACAGGTCCTTCTCTTGGGAGCTGCTCCCCAGCAGGTCTCCCCTCACCTGTACTGCTGCAGGAGGTTGCTTCTCCTAGGGTACAGGAGCCTACACTTGCCCTGGCTGAGCTTCCTCTCCCCCAGCTCTCCATCATGGCCAGGTCTCACTGAATTGCACAGCTTGAGGAGGTTTCAAGCTCCCTTCCCAGCTTTGTATCCCCACCAGGGCTTGGTGCAGCCTGCTCAGCAGAGGCAGAGCAGAGAGCAGACGAGGTAGGGTAAGCAGTGCAAGAGCTGAATGGCAGCAGAGCCCAGAAGAATCAGCCTTGGCAGCCTGGAAATGTGGTGCCAGTTGCCTGACCTTGCCTTTTCCTGAAGCCACTTCTGCTTCTCCCTAGGGAGCACCAGCAAGGAACTGCCTGGAGTTGAGCACTACGACCTCATCTACCCGCGGAAGCTGCACGCAGTGGAGAAGAGAGCTGCAGAGAGCACCAGAGAGGTACTGCAAAGAGAGGAGGTGGTTTGGGGGCTCTGGCTGGGGAGGGTTTGCTGGAGCCAGAGCAGCCTCAGGTTTCAAGGGACTCAGACACTGATGCTGCAAAAGGAAATGAAAGAGGAAGTCTGGAAGAGTGATCTCACCTCTGGTCCAGACGCGCTGCAGGTGGAGGTCTCTGTGTAGGGTCACAGAAGGCACTGGGTTGAAAAGGAGCCTGAAAAGTCTTCTTGCCCAACCCCTCTGCACTCAACAGGGACACCTCCAGCCAGTGCAGGCTGCTCAGAGCCTCATCAAACCTCATCTTGAATGTCTCCTCCAGGGATGGAGCCTCCAACACCTCCCTGGACAACCTGTTCCAATGTTCCATCATCCTCACCTGTTCCTCATGTCCAGCCTAAATCCACCCTGCTCTAGTTCCAAACCACTGCCCCTCACCCTAGCCCTTGGAAGCAACATCTCCAGCTTTCTTGTAGCCCCCTTCAGGTACCTAAATGCAGCTCTAAGCTCTCCTTGGAGTCTTCTCTTCTCCAGGCTCAATAACCCTGAGTCTTTCAGCCTGTCCCCACAGGGAAGGTTCTCCAGCCCCCTGCTCATCGTTGTGGGCTCCCTCCAGCAGGTCTCTGTCCTTCCTCTGTTGAGGACTCCAGAGCTGGACACCATAACTCCAGAGCTGGACACTTGTGTCTCCTGCATGTGCATCTGTGCACAGATGGAGGTTCTGATGCTACTCAGCTTCTCAGGGGCAGCTGAATTTGGAGTAAATTCAATCCAATGCTTCAAGAGAGATGCTGAGGTGCTGGAAGGTGACCAGAGCAGGGCAGCAAGGCTGGGGAGGGGCCTGGAGCACAGCCCTGTGAGGAGAGGCTGAGGGAGCTGGGGGGGTGCAGCCTGCAGCAGAGGAGGCTGAGGGCAGAGCTGATTGCTGCCTGCAGCTGCCTGCAGGGAGGCTGTAGCCAGGTGGGGTTGGGCTCTGCTGCCAGGCAGGCAGGGCCAGCAGAAGGGGCCAGAGGCTGAAGCTGTGTCAGGGCAGGCTGAGGCTGGAGGTGAGGAGGAAGTTGTTGTCAGAGAGAGTGATTGGCACTGGCATGGGCTGCCCAGGGAGGTGGTGCAGTGCCCATGGCTGGAGGTGTTGCAGCCAAGGCTGGCTGGGGCACTGAGTGCCATGGTCTGGTTGGTTGGGCAGGGCTGGGTGCTAGGCTGGGCTGGCTGAGCCTGGAGCTCTCTGCCAACCTGCTTGGCTCTGTGATTCTATAGTGTGAGATGCTTCAAGGGAGCTATGAGAACGTTTGAGTTTCAGCATCTGCTGCAGCTCTTCCCCAAGCCTGCAGAGAAGTGGAAATACCTTTGCAAAGCTGAATTTGTTCCTCTAACCAGAGAGTGATGAAGCCAAACGACCTCCTGCTTGGTCTGTACCTCCCCCAGTACTCACTGGTGGTGGGAAGAGGAGGAAAAGAATGCAGCTGGCAGCTGGTGGTGAGCTGAGAGATTGCACCAGTCCAGGCCCTTACCCTTAAATCTGTTTGCAGCCAGAATATGAGGACACAAGGAAGTATGGAGTCAGAGTCAACGGAGAGGAACTCATCCTGCAGCTCCAGAAAAATAAGTAGGTTTGCTTCACTTTCTCCTTGAGCTTTATCCCTTCACTCTAAGAGACTCTGGAGGAGATGTGG